>NW_026571447.1:1020000-1165000 GCF_026225935.1 Boleophthalmus pectinirostris
TCCAGAACTAATGTTGAATTCAACTTTGGCCAAAACAGGAATTAATTAATTTTATTTTTTTTTCCCCAAGAAACAAAACAATGTGAACAATTTGCTTCTGAGACACTTTGGAGACTAAGGAAAACAAAAGTGCAACAGGACTAAACCAGGACTAAACCAGGACTAAACCAGGACTATTGGAATTAAAGAGAGTGGATTCCAGAGAAGAACACATGGGCCAAACGATGGAAGGAGAGGTGAGTCTGGAGTTTGGTGGAATGAACGTTTAAAGGGCTCATATGTCTCTGTTTTCTGGTCGATGTTCTGTTGGTGTTTCATCATCACAAACAGATCCGGAGTTTTGTTTTGTTTCATTCACACATGTTTAACACACAAACCCTGCACATTTAGGCTGAGTTCTTCTCTCACACAGAAAACACTGTTCCACCTTGTGATGTCATGTCATGTGAATGAAACAAAACACATCTCCAGGTTCATTTTTGAGAAGGTAACATCTTTAGAACATGATTTAAAGTTCATGAAAGTCACTTTAGTGTAATGTAGGAGCTTTATTTCTCCTAATGTTTGAATAGCTTATAGAGGCTTTGCATTGTCACATGACCCCTGTAGCAACCGCCATGACACCGGACACACTATGTCATTGACTACAGCAGCATCGGAGAAACATGGGCAGGTTTTGTTGTGTATTGGGTTGTTCTAGACGCTCTGAACAGGATAAAACCATTCGTTACTTCACTGTTCCTCTGGAAATGACTTATCAGGAGCTCAAACAAGGGAATTATTGAAAAAAAGATGCGGATTATAGCTAGAAAAAATAAACCACGAAGAGATTTCCAATTGTACCATCAAGACACCCAAAGTTTCATCAAGGTATTTGCTATTTAAATTGTTTCATAGCTTATTTAATGAAAGAAGCACATTTACTGAACTAAAATTTCATTAATTTATCCAGGAAAACCCGCACTAGTTTATATTCAACGAACCCACACTGGGCTCCTGTGATCAACATGGCGCACGAGTCGAAGAGTCTGTGAGCCGAACCTCGAAAGAATCGACCATTAAAAGATCCTCGCGAACATTAGAAAGATCCACTCGCAAAAAGTGATTCATTCTAGAAGACATAGTTGTGGATAAACAAGACAATAAAGAAAACATGGGTCCTACGACGAGTGACATGTTTATATGTGCACTGGAAGATACAGTTTCTACTGCCACTCACACTGCAAATGTTTTCTTTTTACATTTTAGTTTAGTAAATGTGCTTCTCTCATTAAACTATGAAACAATTTAAATAACAAATACTGTGATGAAAGTGACGTGAGTGTGTCTTGATGGTACCATTGGAAATCTCTTCGCGGTTTATGTTCTCTAGACATAATTCCCGTTTTTTTCACGATAATTCCCTTGTTTGATCCTGATGAGTCATTTCCAGAAGAACAGTGAAGAATCGATTCATTTTATCCCTTTGAGAGCGTCTAGAACAACCAATAGGTTGCTATAGGGGTCACGTGACGGTGCAAAGTCTCTATAAGTGGAGGTGCCACAAAAGTATCAACATATGATCTGGGTTTTCTCAAAGTCAGAAGACGATTTCACTTTGATCACGACTCATGTAGACTCCTATTTCTATTTCCCGTTTAAAGAGCAGGTATGTGACGTTTATTCTAACACATCACATACGTTTGATAGGTTTGAATTTTGTTTTCAATGCTCCGAGTCCCCCTCCCTTTGCTCCCTGTGCTGAATCACTCCCCCTTCAGAGCACTACCACAACATAATTGATTGTTTTGGGGCAGTTGTGGTACTGCACATCACATCAGGTTTGTCATGAGGCTGTGTACAGTTTTGTGTCATGTTTTTGTGTATTTATGGAGGATTGTTTTGTGGGAGCATGGGGGATGTAGGCTTGAGGGTGGAGCCTTCCACAGAATTGTACTGCGAACCATAAGGAGGGTTTAAATAGAGAGTTTGCTAAAATACTCACATGCATGGACGACCTCTCAAACCTCTCCAGGCCTGTTTTTATTAGCTTTGTTAGAACATGGGAGAAAAAAAATGGCATAATACCCTCTCTATAATCTCAAGTCATCCTCTGCTTCTGAGAGATCACTCTTGTCTGTGATTGGTTAAATTCACCTGTCACTCACTCAGAGGCTGACCAATAGGAGCCCGGAGCTGCAATAATGAGAGAGAGTTACTGAAGCATGATGTGACCAACACAAAGAGTTCTGGTTTAGTCCTGGTTTAGTCCTGGTTTAGTCCTGCTTTAATCCTGGTTTAGTCCTGGTTTAGTCCTGGTCTAGTCCTGTTTAAGTCCATGTTGTTGCTGTGACATTTCTCCTTGTCTTTCCTCAGGCTCTTGAATAATTGATGTCTCTGAGACCATGGGCCCCCCGCGAGGCCCCTCCCTCTGTCTGCTCCTGCTCCTCCTTGTCGCTTCCACTCAATGTCGCAAACTGCGGCGTCTAACCCGCAACCACCCGCCGGACCCTCACCCCCACCCGCACCCCCAGAGCCCGACCAACAAACCCAACATCACGCTGGCCGTCATCCTGCCGCACAGTAACACCAAGTACCCGTGGGCGTGGCCTCGTATCGGCAGCGCCATTGACCGGGCAGTGCGCACGGTGAACTCTGACCCCCAGCTGCTTCCGGGTCACCTGCTCACGTACGTGTTCAAGTCAAGTCAGGACAAACACGGGATCTGCTCTGAGTCCATGGCACCGCTGATGGCGGTGGACCTGAAGTTGGACTATGACCCGTGGGCCTTCATCGGGCCCGGCTGCTCCTACGCCGCGTCGCCCGTGGGGCTGTTCGCCGGGCACTGGGACGTTCCCATGGTAACCGCGGGTGCGCCCGCCGTAGCGTTCTTCGGCGGCGTGTACCCGTCCATCACTAACACCGGCCCCACCCACAAGAAGCTGGGGCGCTTCGCCCTGCGCCTCTGCGAGCACTTCGGCTGGAGAGAGCACGTCATGCTCGTGTTCAGCGACAACAAAGTGGACGACCGGCCGTGCTACTTTGCCATCGAGGGGCTGTACACGGAACTGCAGGGGGTCAATGTCACTCTAGAAGAACTGGTGTTTGAGGAGAACAAGACCCCCATCAACTACTCCAACATCCTGAGCAACATACAGAGCGAAGGACGAGGTGAGACGCTGTACACACACTGTACACTACACATGTCATCTATATAACACATATGGGTCATATATGTCATCATATATATGTCATCATATATATGTCATCATATATATGTCATCATATATATGTCATCATATATATGTTATATATCTTATCATCTATGTGTATAATATAATAAACATGTGTACCATCCTGAATAACACACAGAGTGAGGGGCCAAGTTGCACACACGCACACACACGCACACCCGCACACACACACACACGCACACACGCACACACGCACACACGCACACACGCACACACGCACGCACACGCGCACACACACACACACAACACACACGCACACACACACACACGCACACACACACACGCGCACGCACACCCGCACACACGCACACGCACACACACACACACACGCACACGCACACGCACACACACACACACGCACACGCACACACACACACACACACACACACGCACACACACACGCACACACGCACACACACACACACACACACACACACACACACACACATAGACCTGAGGGCCGCAGGACACAGCTTCACTGTTTTGATCAAACAGTGACACTAAACACAGATCAGGACATGGTCCAATTTTCACTCTGGTGACATGTGCCACAGACGCTTCCAGGGGCCCGCGCACCGCAGTTTGAGACCCACTGTAGTCCTGCTGTTTATGGCTCATAAAGCAGACCAGAGCACGACTTTAAATTATTTCCATGTTTAAGTCTAATCTCAGTTTGTCTTTCAGCTCCATCATCTGACAACTGCACAAACATAAAACAGATGCAACAAAAAATCACTCTTTACACTTTCAGTAAATATATACATTTAAAAATATTGAAATAAAAGAGTAAACTTTATTGAGATTGTTCAGTTTAATCTCATACAGTTGGCATTATGTTAAACGCTGCTTATTCACATTTACTCGAGTAACTTTTGGATAAAATTGTTCTTCTCAGAGTAATTTTCAGACTCCATACTTTTACTCCTACTTAAATAATATTAACAGTACTCTTACTCGAGTAATATATGAGACAGTGTAACAGTACTCGTACTTGAGTAAAAGTTGTGCTTCCTCTGTGAGTGAGTCTAAAGTGACAAAATCTTTATGTGACAATCTGAAATGATTTGAACATTTGTGTTTCTTGCAGCTCCTTCACGTTTGATTTAGTTTGTCTCATTTGTCCTTTGAAAACATCACATTCTGTACATTTCCTGTGCTTTCCTCCAATACTTTTTACACTTTCCTTATTTTTAGGTCACTTCTTTGTACTTGGAGTTGAGTAATATTATTTTTGGCTTTGGAATCAGGGCTAAAACCTAAAATACATGTCTTGCACTTGTCCCAGTGACCACGCGGTGAATGACACATTCAAATTTGAGCTGGAACAGATCCAGCTTCCTGAAGGTTGGAACTCTGCGTGTGCTTTTCTAAGTGATGAAAATGTCTCTCACCTGAACTTCAAAGGAAAACAAACCATGCAGGTGCCCAGTCCATTATCACAGGGACATAGGGACCATGCAGGTGCCCAGTCCATTATCACAAGAATAATGAGACTATGTAGGTATTCAGTCCATTATTGCAGGGGCACAGAGACCATGCAGGTGTCCAGTCCATTATCAGAGGGACAATGGGGGAACTAAAGATTTACACTGAGTTTCAGTTACACTTAGTCCTGATTTAGATCTTGTTTGCTCCTGGTTTATAACAGAGTTTAGTTCTTTTTTCCCCCTTAGTTTCAACATGGCTTTAGTCTTGGTTTAATCTGGGTTCAGACTTTGTTTAGTCCTGGTTTAGTCCTGGTTTAATCCAGGTTTAGTCCTTATTTCATTACTGTTCCTGAAAAGCTTTAGGTTTATGATCTGCAATAAAACTTTATGATTCTTATCTTTAAATCTGACTTTTGGACTTGGAACCTGGAGCAACTCGTGAGGAATTCTGTTTCAAATTAAATATTTTAAAGAAAAATAAATAAATAAAAAAAAGATTTTACTATCTAAGCCAGGTGTAAACCAGTTCTAAACCAGGTCTAAATCAGGACTAATATGGGTCTAAACCAAGACTAAACCAGGACTAAACCAGATCTAAACCAGGACTAACATAGGTCTAAACCAGAACTAAACCAGGACTAACACAGGTCTAAACCCAGGACTAAACCAGGACTAACACAGGTCTAAACCAGGACTAAACCAGGTCTAAACCAGGACTAAGTGGTGTGGAGTGTTGGAGGTAAGTGAAAGTGTGATTCTTGGCCTGGTGTTTGTGTTCTCAGCTGTGAGCCCTTTCAGCTGTTCGTCTTTCTCAATAATTGCACAAATGAGTTGAAAGTTTCACAACATTTCACTCATGTGTTTGGGCTCATGTTTGTCTGTGATCAAAACTAGAACCAGGAGACAAAACGTCGCTCATTCACAAACTCATTCGAAGTGTTAAAGGCGCTGAGTGTGTCCTGCCGCTCACTGTTTCAAAAGCTTCTACAATCACAACTGGACCTGGGTTGACACAGCCTTAAAACCAACTTTTTGGAGCTTTCCTCCATGTTCTACCACTGTCTCCTCTCAAAAACACGTCTGAAGAGGTTTTAGCTGTCATCCATTCATGTTTGAGTAATCTAGTGATCTCTCCTGGGCCCCATTCAAACCCTCATTATGGTTAGCAGTAGAAGTCTGTGCAAGGCTCTGCCCTCAAGCCCATGTCACCCATGCTGCCACACGACAAGTCTCCGTAAATACAAAAACAATGGTGAGCAGATAATGGGACCGAGGGGGAGGAAGTAGAGTATGAAGAGGAGAAGGCTGAGAACTGAACCTTGGGGAGCTCCTTGAGTGAGTGGGTGATGGGGACTTGCAGTGGTTGATGTGGATGAACTGGTGTCTGTTGGTGAGGCAGGAGGTAAACTGGGAAAGGGCTGCATCAGAATTCCCCCTCTTCACCTCTGCACATCGAGCTCACGTACACACATCAGTTTATGGACAGAACATGTCTCACGTGAAGCTCAGAACCTCCAGTAAGCCCTCCTTGAGCTGCAGAAGCTGCACTAGCACTGAGTCAGGATTGGCTGGAGGACTGGGGTTTAGGGACTGACCATTCAGATCAGAGAGAGGCATTTTAGTTTTAAACCAAAAATCTTTCAACATTTTAGCATTTCAGCAAACTGTCCACCTCATTCTGTTCCTGAGTGGATAATCATCTTGAACCAAAACACAGAATTAGGAAATAAATAAATGTGACATCATGATCATTAGTGTCACAGTACTCCAGATCGGTCTTTGTCTTTAGACTCGACCTCGAAAGACCTCGAAACTGCTTTTTTACGATCTTCATCTCGTCTCGGATTCGAGCACATTTGGTCTTGGTCTTGAAGGCATTTGATCTTGGTCTTGTCTCGGTCTTGATGACGCCTGGACTTGGTCTTGTCTCGGACTCAAGGTCTGACACTCAATGACTGTGATCATATTTCATTATGGCTGGTAAATGTGCAGAGGCTAAATATCACTGCAAAACCAGTAAGAGAATGTCACTGTAAATGTTATGAACTTGAAAAAAACTAGTTTGAAACTTTGAAGTTGTTTTGTGTAAAGTTCCAGTGGAAGTGGGATTGAAGAAGAGGTTCTCAAACTGTGGGTGAGGGTCCAAAAAAGAGGTGCAGAGTGTTTCAGTGCAGCACAGTTTGCTTGGCTTATTTTAAGCTTAAATGAACATTAATCAAATAGAATGGTGATAGATTTATAAAAAAACATTGATATAAATGTGCCAAAATAACTGTAAAATACAAATAAATGTAGGAAATGACAAAGATGGATTTGATTTTGTCTTGATGGGTCTCGGTCTTGTCTTGGTCTTGGTCTTTAAAAGTCTTAGTCTTGTCTCGGTCTCAACCCTCAAAGGTCTCGGTCTTGTCCTGGTCTTGGGACCTTGTGGTCTCAAACTGGTCTTGGTCTTGTTAAGTGCCGTCTTGACTACAGCACTAATGCCAACTGTTTTTGAAGACTAATGGTGTGTTCGATTATCCATCTGTCCCCCACTTGGATCTGTGATATGACAACATGTCCTCGCTTCAAGTGTTTCATTATGTTTCACACATAGACAGAATATATGAAAGGACATAGCTAACACGCTGGTCGTCCTGGTCCAGTTTTGCGTGTCCGACTTGGAGAAAAATGTGGATGCCGCCCAGAAAACTCTTACTGTTGTTGTTTATCTTTTGTTATCGACTTAAGGGACATTTAGCACCACCCACTTAAAACAACACCGACCGCCACAACACCGACCACAACACCGTAAGGTACTGCAGTAATTTGAATGACTGAAATTGTCATTTAAATCACCAAAGCTCCTAACACAATGAAAACACTTCATACTAAACATGTGACACTGGGCACAGACACCTTAGATTCTGTCTTGGAATCCTTGCTTGGTCTTCTCTGAGTTCTTCCGAGTTCCACCATCCGAGGAAAGGAGGTGTGTCGGTGCATATCACTAGGCAATGCCGTTGGACCTCCGAGTCAGATAGTTAAACGCACCATAAATCATTTGTATTTGATCTGAACAGGTTTGCCTCATCTCTGGACACACACAGGTCTTATGTTTATGAAGTATAAAGTCAAAATCTTCCAGCCAGTTCCTATAAGAGAAGAAAAGGCTGCGTTCAAATTACAATAGAATATTAATGACATAGCTTCATATTAACTATGAGCAGTTAAATCTGCAGATCTGATGTTTCCTTCATTAAACCTGGCTCCTCTGATGTTCTTCAACAAAGCGAGATGTGAAGTTTGAGCACATATAAGGACTGAAACACAGCCCCAAACTGCTGAAACATCTCCAAGGTTTGAATATGAAACAAACTGCCACTACATCACCACTGACATGGGCCAGAGACCAGGACTAAAGTAGAACTAAACCAGGACTAAAGTAGAACTAAACCAGGACTAAAGCAGGACTGAAGAAGGACTAAACCAGAACTAAAGCAGGACTAAACCAGGAGTAAACCAGAACTAAAGCAGGACTGAAACAGGACTGAAGCGGGACTGAAGCAGGACTAAACCAGGACTAAACCAGGACTAAACCAGGACTAAACCAGAACTATACCAGAACTAAACCAGGAGTAAACCAGAACTAAGGCAGGACTGAAGCAGGACTAAAGCAGGACTGAAGCAGGACTAAAGCAGGACTGAAGCAGGACTAAAGCAGGACTGAAGCAGGACTGAAGCAGGACTAAAGCAGGACTAAAGCAGGACTAAATCTCCTAAATCTCCTAAATCTCTAGCTCCTGTTTAGACCTGGTTCAGACCTGGTTTCTCTGCGTTCCTTCACATATTTGTTGACGTTGTTCTCTGAGGTGAACTCGACTGTGACGCACACAGCCGTTTCCCACAGCGACGCGACTCCCCTCGTCAATCATTCACAGAAGTCAGAGGTCAGACCCGCCCAAACCAAACCAACTTCCTATTTCCAACTCGCCGCTGTGATAAGAACATCACTATATTAAACACGACAGGACGACGGGAGGGCATCTGACACACGGGGAGGGCATCTGACACACGGGGAGGGCATCTGACACACGGGGAGGGCATCTGACACAGGATCATGTGACTTGAATTTAAGTGTGTCTGAACACCAGAAAAGTTCTAGTGTATTTGTTGTTGCTCTTTCATAGATTGGGTCCATGATAGAAAACAGTTTGTGCTGTGTCTCCTCTGACCCTCTGCTCCTCTGACCCTCTGCTCCTCTGACCCTCTGCTCCTCTGACCCTCTGCTCCTCTGACCCTCTACTCCTCTGACCCTCTACTCCTCTGACCCTCTGCTCCTCTGACCCTCTGCTCCTCTGACCCTCTGCTCCTCTGACCCTCTACTCCTCTGACCCTCTGCTCCTCTGACCCTCTGCTCCTCTGACCCTCTGACTCCTCTGACCCTCTACTCCTCTGACCCTCTCCTCCTCTGACCCTCTGCTCCTCTGACCCTCTGCTCCTCTGACCCTCTACTCCTCTGACCCTCTACTCCTCTGACCCTCTTCTCCTCTGACCCTCTACTCCTCTGACCCTCTACTCCTCTGACCCGCTTCTCCTCTGACCCTCTGTTCCTCTGACCTTCTCCTCTACTCCTCTGACCCGCTACTCCTCTGACCCTGTTCTCCTCTGACCTTCTCCTCTACTCCTCTGACCCTCTACTCCTCTGACCCTGTTCTCCTCTGACCTTCTCCTCTACTCCTCTGACCTTCTCCTCTTCTCCTCTGACCCTCTCCTCCTCTGACCCTCTCCTCCTCTGACCCTCTTCTCCTCTGACCCTCTCCTCTGTTCCTCTGTTCCTCTGTTCTTCTGCTCGTCCTGGTCTTCCTGGTCTTCTTCTGCCTCTTGTCCATCTGTGTGGTTAAACATTGATGCTGTGGATTCCCAGGCAGCGCTGTTCCCTAAACGCGTCACAGAGCAGAGCATGTGCACTGAGCCGCACCAATTACGTTTTATTACAAAGATTAATATTTAAAGAGGAGTCTGACTGTGCCGTGTGGGAGAGACACAACCACCGGAACAGAAAAACACACAAGAGAAAGCCTTTAGTCTGAACTTGAAGCAGACCTGCAAACTGGACTTCTCCCAGCTTTTAATCATGTTCTCGTACCTTCTTCTCATTCACCTTCTGAAGTTGTACTTGGAATGATTCTCCTGGATTTAAAAGGTCACTGCGTCGATATATCGTATCGTTTAATGTGATGATACAGTATTGATATCGTGGGCTGTTGTATCGATATATCATCAAGAGCTTTTTTTTGTGTATTTTACTTAGTTATTTCATTACAGCTACAGTTTTGTTGTTTGTTTAGAGGAAGGAAACTCTTTATGTGACACATTTCACATTTTCACTGATTAAAATGTTTGTGTTTTTGATATAAATTTTGCACAAGAAGTGGTTTAACAAAGACTTTTAGTGTCACAGACATGATTTAGCCTTTATTTTTATTGGACTGTATCAAATCGATTTGAAATATATTGTGTTGATTCATATTGAATCGTAAGCTCACTGTATCGAGATATGTATCGTATCGTGGCCCATGTATCAAGGTATGTATCGTATCGCCAACTTCTTAATAATACCCAGTAATAATAATACCCTGCACACTCCTTCTCCAGTCTGATGTTCTCAGTCGGTGATACACGTTGGACTGGGCACAATCTGTGTGTCATTCTTTCTTTTGTTCTTCCAAACAGGTTATTGTTCATTTATAAATTGGTAAAACTCCGTACACACACACACACACACACACACACACGCACACGCACACGCACGCACACACACACACACACACTGCACTCCAACACACACACACACACACACACTGCACTCCAACACACACACACACACACACACACACACACACACACACACGCACGCACACACAACACACACACACACACACACACACACGCACACTGCACTCCAACACACACACACACACACACACACACACACTGCACTCCAACACACACACACACACACACACACACTCACACACACACACACACACACACACACACACACACACACACACTGCACTCCAACACACACACACACACACACACACACACACACTGCACTCCACACACACACACACACACACACACACACACTGCACTCCACACACACACACACACACACACACTGCACTCCAACACACACACACACACACACACACACACACACACTGCACTCCAACACACACACACACACACACACACACACACTGCACTCACAACACACACACACACACACACACACACACACACACACACTGCACTCCAACACACACACACACACACACACACACACTGCACTCCAACACACACACACACACACACACACACACACTGCACTCCAACACACACACACACACACACACACACACACACATGCACTCCAACACACACACACACACACACAACACACACACTGCCACTCACACACACACACACACACACACACAGACACACTGCGCTCCACACACACAGACACACTGCGCTCCAACACACACACACACACACACACACACACTGCGCTCCAACACACACACACACACACACACTGCACTCCAACACACACACACACAGACACACTGCGCTCCAACACACACAGACACACTGCGCTCCAACACACACACACACACACACACACACACACACTGCGCTCCAACACACACACTGCGCTCCAAACACACACACACACACACTGCACTCCAACACACACACACACAGACACACTGCGCTCCAACACACACAGACACACTGCGCTCCAACACACACACACACACACACACTGCGCTCCAACACACACACAACACACACACACACACTGCACTCCAACACACACACACACACACACACACACACACACTGCGCTCCAACAGATACACACACACACACCACAACACACACACACACACACACACACACACACACACTGCGCTCCAACAGATACACACACACACACACACACACACACACACACACTGCGCTCCAACAGATACACAACCCTGGTCGTTCCTTAAGCCGTCGCAGCTTTCGGCCGTTCCTCATTTCAGTTTTCTGCAGCAGTGACTGGAACCACCTTCAACACACTTTAAAACTTAGTTTGTTTTTACCTCTGTCAACTTTTAAAAACTCCATCCAGAGTATTTTACAGGATCATTGCACAGTCTTTTAACACTTTTATATTTTTAATCTGCAAATGTTTTACTGTCTTATATTTCTATTCACTGTTTCATGTTATAGTTGCTGTGTGAATGTTTTCTCTTTGTGCTTTTGTTTGATATTGCCTCTTGGTCAGGTCGTCATTGTAAATGAGAAGGTGTGCTCAACTGACTTCTGACTTACCTGCTAAAATATTGAATAAAAAAATAATAATAAAAAATAAAATAAAATAAACTTTATTATTTGTCTCTAAAACAAAAAACAAAACAAAAAAAAAAAAAAAAAACAAAAAAACAAAACAAAACAAAACAGATAATGATGAATAAAAAATCATAATGGAAAAAATGGATAACACATTTGCCTAAGTGAAGCAGAAAATGCCATAGACATACATGTGTTAACCTACGTCTTTTTTAGCAGAAATAAGAGGGGAGCCCTAAGCACAGAGACACAAAAAAATTGTGTCATATTCCAGGTATGTCCTTTTTATTTAAAACAAAGTGATAATAAACTGGATGTAAATATTATTTTTCTCGAGTTTAAATGGTGCTAATGTTAACTCACTCAGTCACATCACAAACTACTGTTGCTTATTCTTATGAATGGATGAATAAATAAATGAATAAATGAATGGGGTGCTTTGTTTGTTCTTCTGCAGGTTACAGAAATCATGGCGGTATTATATAGAACTGGAGAGAGCGACCAAGCCCCGCCCTCCACACGTGTCAGTCCCGGGGCTCAGCCAATTCAGGAAACGACCGTTATCTGTTTTTTTCCATTATTCATTTCAACACAAAACTGAAAAAACAAATCATTATCCGTTTTTTCATTTTGGTTTTGGAGATAAATAATGAAGAAAATAATTATTATTTTTGGTTTTATTTTGAAAAATAAATGACGAATGACACACGGATTGGGCAGCGTCGCGTCGTGGTTTGGTCCAAATGTAAAAAAACCTCTGCTCTAGTGGGATGTGCAGACGTCCACAGGAGGAGCCCACAGCCTGCGGCGCTTTGTTGTCATGACGTTTACGGCCACGTCAGCTCCACTGGACACCACAGTTTTTTTATGAAGTCATTTTAGATCAGTATTGTGATTTAAAATGTGTAAATTATAACAGAACGATCCACGGGGGTCAGAGATACAACTATAGAGACACACAAACACTGTAGCGCTGATTTAGCACAGATGACAGATTTTCATGTTGTTCTAATGTCACTTGATTTGATGGACAGTACCGGAGATAAATATGTATCATCATTTTACAGCATCAACAGGAAAACTCCATCCAAAATGCAGTTTAGTCCTGGTTCAGTCCTGGTCCAGTCCTGGTTCAGTCCTGGTCCAGTCCTGGTTCAGTCCTGGTTCAGTCCTGGTCCAGTCCTGGTCCAGTCCTGGTTCAGTCCTGGTCCAGTCCTGATCCAGTCCTGGTTCAGTCCTGATCCAGTCCTGGTTCAGTCCTGTTCCAGTCCTGCACCTGCCGCTGGTCAGAGTGTGTAATGAGGCTGTTCTCTGCGGGGGCCGTGTGACGCTTGTTATGGACTCCACAGTAAAACAGTTCACTCTGGGTCTGACCGCAGCTGGGCCCAGTCACTTGTCAGTGTTTGGTGATGAGCAGCAGTGACTCAGAGGGTCATTTCCCACTTGGATAAAGCTCTGTCATTGACTTGTAAAGGAAATTAAATATTGATTATTATTGATTCAATTAGAGTAGTGATTATTTGATCTTTTCAAAACACATTTGGTCTGGAACTCATTTGGTTTGGTAGTTAAAGACCGTTCAGTGTAAACACTTCTGTTCTCTTTGGCTCGATAATCTTGTCAGGAAGTGACAAATGCAGATGAATAAAGATGCAAATCAGATCAAACACATCTGACCACACTGTCCTACAGAGACAAAAGACCTGAACTCTCCAGAGTGAAACTGATGAAAATGACTTCAGTTTCTGTTTTGTCCAGACAAAAGTAGAATAGACAAGGCTCCCAAAATTTAACAACTAGTCGCTCTAATGAAGAAATATTTGTATGTGAAAAATATTGAGTTCAGAACTGACCTTTGACCCTTATTTGTCAGTTCCTGTTCTCTTTCTTTGTATCATGAGCCAAAAATAAGTTTTGGTGCAAAGGCCAAAGGCAGAAACTGACATGATCATTATTTGTTTGATTTTCTCCAGACTTCCATCCTTTATATATATATAAAAAAAAAACACGTCACCAAGCTCCAGTCACCATGTGTTTGTGTGAAATGATACAGAAGAGTTTCGGATTTCCTGTTTAGTGTTGATCAGGATCATGCAGCGTCACTTCCACAGTGAAACAGTTTGACACAAGTGACTTTGCAGTACAGTGTGTACAGTATGAAGAAATACACACAATACTTTCACTTTAAAGATCAATGAAGTATAATTGAATACAAAGATTTGTTTATTGAATGTGTCCAGACCCTGAGTCAAGGCCACAACAAAAAGAAGGAGGCCAGAGGTTGGATTTGAAAATAAAATATATTTATGAACTAAATCAGAAACAAAACACACACTGTTTCTGCCTTTTGCTTTTGCACGAAAACTTATTTTAGTCTCATGATACAAAGACAGAAAACAGAAACTGACAAATAAGGGTCAAAGGTCAATTTGGAGCTCAATATTTTTCAGGATATTTATTCCCATGATAAAGGAGTCTCACATACAAACAAAATGACATGAACTCATTTATGATTAAACCTGATGTTATGGTCTTTGTAGAGCAGCTCAGGAGGAGTTGTCGGACTTTGACATGTTTGTCCTCTGCTCGTCTCAGTGGATATAAACTTGGTGTTTTGTAACATTCGGGATCTGACGTTTGAGACACATGTTGCTGTTGTTCTGTTGGAAACTCTTGTCTTTGCTTCAGGTTAAGGCTCGTCTTTTTCCATAAGTGTCCTTACAAGACACTTGATGCATCCTGAAGTTCTATTCAGAAATACTACTAAAAAAAACCAAACATTGTACATATCACTTCATATACAGCCTCTCTTATATAACTCCAAAAATACATCACATACTTAAGAGCGAGGATTTGACTTACGGGGTATTGCTGCGAACACATCACACACTCTGCAGTTTCACTTTTGTTTTTGACGCTCTGAGTCTCGCCTCACTTTATTTCTCGCACTAAGTCACTCCCCCTTCAGAGCGTGATCACAACACAGTCAGCGTGCATCCTGCTAATGAAACTACCACACATCACATCACCACATCACATCAGGTTTGTTGTGTACAGTTTTATGTCATGTTTTTGTGTATTTATGGAAGATTATCATGTGGGAGATGGGTGATGTAGGCTTGTGGGCGGAGCCTTGTACAGAATCTTACTGCTAACCGTAAGGAGGGTTTGAATAGGGCCTAGGAGAGATCACTGGATGACTCTAAAACCTCTTCAGGCAGGTGTTGGTGTTGGTGTTGTAACAAAAAGTCCATTTTGCAGAGTACACCTTTTTTAAGCTTCACTTTTTTCAAAAGTCTTTTAAACGCAGCTTTTGTAGAAGAAGTGTCACTGTTGGTGGGAGGAGCCTATGTTGCAGATTGACAGCCTCACTTCTGCCAGTCTGTCCCAGGGCAGCTGTGGCTACACTAATATCACCACAGAGTGTGATTGAAGAATACTCAGCACACACACACGCGCCAGCACACACAAACACATAAATACACACACACACAAACACACACACACTCACACACGCACACACGCACACACACACACAAACACACAAACCCCCCCCCCACACACACACACACGCAAACACACACACAAACTCACACCAACACACACGCACACACACTCACACACAAACACAAACACACACACCCCCACACACCCAAATAGACACACACAAACACACCCACATACATACACACACAAACACACACACACACACACACACTCTGGATAGTCACAATCAACAACTCACACTGCCACTATTAAAGCGCCTTTGCACATCACAACAGTCAGATGCCCTCCCCGTGTGTCAGGTGCCCTCCCCATGTGTCAGATGCCCTCCCCGTGTGTCAGGTGCCCTCCCCGTGTGTCAGATGCCCTCCCCGTGTGTCCGTGAGGTGTGGTTGTGTGTGTGAGTGTGTAGTTAGAGTTATAGTGAGGAGGGCCTGTGGTTCTCTGCACGAGCGCTGACATCTGCACTATATCTGTCCATACGTGACACTGAGAGAGGGAGCAGGAGAGAGATGGAGGGAGGGATAGAGGGAGGAGGGATAGAGGGAGGAGGGAGAGGAGAGGGAGGGGGGATGTAGAGAACGCATCATTAAAATCGATCCCGCTGAACCCTTGCTCGCCCCACACTGAGGAGGAGTGAGAGGACGTGTGGAGTGCTGAGGCTGGAGGAGCTGTTTCACATCACATTCAGTATTTAATAGTTTAGAAGTTTGATTTTCAACAAAAAACTTTGACTAATGGACTGTTGGCTAATATAAAATAGATCTTGTGACCAGAGACGGTATAAAGAAGAGGACCGTTTACTGCACTAAAACGTCATTGTTTACTCATTTTCATTTTCTGTGTTTATAACGTCACTGTCCACTCGTTTTCTGTGTTAAAACGTCACCATCGACTTGTTTTCTCTGTTAAAAACGTCACCGTCGACTCGTTTCTGTGTTAAAAACGTCACCGTCGACTCGTTTCTGTGTTAAAAACGTCACCGTCGACTCGTTTTCTGTGTTAAAACGTCACCGTAGACTCGTTTTCTGTGTTAAAAATGTCACCGTCGACTCATTTTCTGTGTTAAAAACGTCACCGTCGACTCGTTTCTGTGTTAAAAACTTAACCGTCGACTCGGTTTCTGTGTTAAAACGTCACCGTCGACTCGTTTCTGTGTTAAAAACGTCACCGTAAACTCGTTTTCTGTGTTAAAAACGTCACCGTCGACTCGTTTCTGTGTTAAAAACTTAACCGTCGACTCGTTTTCTGTGTTAAAACGTCACCGTCCACTCGTTTCTGTGTTAAAAACGTCACCGTAAACTCGTTTTCTGTGTTAAAAACGTCACCGTCGACTCGTTTCTGTGTTAAAAACTTAACCGTCGACTCGTTTCTGTGTTAAAAACGTCACCGTAAACTCGTTTTCTGTGTTAAAACGTCACCGTCGACTCGTTTCTGTGTTAAAAACGTCACCGTAAACTCGTTTTCTGTGTTAAAAACGTCACCGTCGACTCGTTTCTGTGTTAAAAACTTAACCGTCGACTCGTTTTCTGTGTTAAAACGTCACCGTCAACTCGTTTCTGTGTTAAAAACGTCACCGTAAACTCGTTTTCTGTGTTTAAAACGTCACCGTCGACTCGTTTTCTCTGTTAAAAATGTCACCATCCACTCATTTCTGTGTTAAAAACTTCACCGTCGACTCGTTTTCTGTGTTAAAACGTCACCGTCAACTCGTTTCTGTGTTAAAAACGTCACCGTAAACTCGTTTTCTGTGTTAAAAACGTCACCGTAAACTCGTTTTCTGTGTTAAAAACGTCACCGTCGACTCGTTTCTGTGTTAAAAACGTCACCGTAAACTCGTTTTCTGTGTTAAAAACGTCACCGTCGACTCGTTTCTGTGTTAAAAACGTCACCGTAAACTCGTTTTCTGTGTTAAAACGTCACCGTCGACTCGTTTTCTCTGTTAAAAATGTCACCATCCACTCATTTCTGTGTTAAAAACTTCACCGTCGACTCGTTTTCTGTGTTAAAACGTCACCGTCGACTCGTTTTCTGTGTTAAAACGTCACCGTCGACTTGTTTTCTCTGTTAAAACGTCACCATCCACTCATTTCTGTGTTAAAAACGTCACCGTCGACTCATTTTCTGTGTTAAAAACGTCACCGTCGACTCGTTTCTGTGTTAAAAACTTCACCGTCGACTCGTTTTCTGTGTTAAAACGTCACCGTCGACTCGTTTTCTCTGTTAAAAATGTCACCGTCGACTCGTTTCTGTGTTAAAAACGTCACCGTCGACTCGTTTCTGTGTTAAAACGTCACCGTCGACTCGTTTTCTCTGTTAAAAATGTCACCGTCGACTCGTTTCTGTGTTAAAAATGTCACCGTCGACTCGTTTTCTGTGTTAAAACGTCACCGTCGACTCGTTTTCTCTGTTAAAAATGTCACCGTCGACTCGTTTCTGTGTTAAAAATGTCACCGTCGACTCGTTTTCTGTGTTAAAACGTCACCGTCGACTCGTTTTCTCTGTTAAAAATGTCACCGTTGATTCGTTTCTGTGTTAAAAACGTCACCGTCGACTCGTTTCTGTGTTAAAACGTCACCATCGACTCGTTTTCTGTGTTAAAACGTCACCGTAGACTCGTTTTCTGTGTTAAAACGTCACCGTAGACTCGTTTTCTGTGTTAAAACGTCACCGTCGACTCGTTTTCTCTGTTAAAAACGTCACCGTCGACTCGTTTCTGTGTTAAAAACATCACCGTCGACTCGTTTTCTCTGTTAAAAACGTCACCGTCGACTCGTTTCTGTGTTAAAAACGTCACCGTCGACTCGTTTTCTGTGTTAAAAACGTCACCGTCGACTCGTTTTCTGTGTTAAAAACGTCACTGTCGACTCGTTTTGAGTGAAATGAGTGTTAAATAAAGAGCTGCACTAAACCTGCACACGTACAATCTGCACTCGTTTGATCTCTGAAAAATTAAGCATGAACCACCTCCAGTGTAATCAATTATTAATTCTCCTGATGATCGATTAAGAAAATGTATTATATAAATGTCTATGAAGAAAGTGAAGGACATGCAGCTTCCGCTCATCCCAGTATTAAAGTAAAGATGGATTTAATTGAAAATGTATTGGCTGTTTGTTTTTTGTGGGATGTCCAGTTCCATGTAGAAATGCACATTTGCAAAGGTGAATTGATATGTAGGCGTATGTTGGTATAAGTGCTTTTGCTCTTTCAGTGTGGCTCTTTTTTTTTGTATCACCAATTTTAAAAGTCACTGTCTACTCGTTTTCTACCGTTTTCTGTATTTGCAACGTCATTTACCACTCGTTTTCTTCCATTTTCTCTAAACATCACTGTCTACTTTTTTTTTCTTTTTTTTTATAATTTTCTTCATTTAAAACATCATTGTTTATTTTATGAAGTCGTTTTAGATCAATACTCTATTCACGCTCACGTCACAAACCAGGAAACATGAAAACATGCGATGACAACTTGTAAGTCCTAGGAAAAATGAGAAAATATTCAAATTTTCTTCATCTTTCTTCAGTTTTCTTCATTTGCCACGTTTACATGAGAGCGTTAACTCAGAGTAACAGTAACACTTAATTCCTAATGAAAATGATTATTCAGACTTAAACTTGATTCTGAAGTAATTGTTTGGTTTATTACGATTTTAAAGCCAAATGAATTTCTTCCTGGATCATGTGAACAGATGGACCCGGTCAAGCAGAAGTAAACACAAGGCCAAAAATTCAAGTTAATGCATCTTGATATAAAAATGTATTGAACAGATACATATGTACTCTAGTTTATGAAACTGTTGACCTTTTTTCTGTACCATTTTTGGTTCTAAAGTTCCATATGTTTTAAACAGACCATGTATGAAACATGGAACAACAGCAGATTATTAATTAAAATCTTCAGCATAAATAAACTTTACATTGCTAAACTTTACAATATATAAAGTATAACGACTCTAGAGCCACATCAGCCCGTTTGAGATAATAATGTGTTTAATGCAGTTTTGCGCACGTGTGTTTACATTTTACAGAAACGAAACTTAAGCGCATGTCTCATTTGCATAAACAGCACTTCTCATGCAGCTCAGCTCGTTTAGCTTCTTTCGGGCTAAAGGACGCGACTCGGTGGAATATGAGGATGTGCTGCTGATGGTTTTGTCTGCAAATGGTGGAAAAGGTTCGTGATGCTTGAAGTTTTTCACTGGCACCAACTTTTGGCGTTCAGGGCGATAGTGACGAGTGAATGAGACACGAGCGAACAAAATCAGGGAGGCGAGGGCGACGAGAGAGAAACAAACAAGTGAAGCGGCGAAATCAGAATTAAATATAAGCATTATATCGATATATACGATATGTCAGAATTCATATCGAGTTTAAAAACTATCTCGATATATTTAAAATATCGAGATATCGCCCACCCCTACTACAGAACAGTTGACTGAGATCACGTTTCCTTCAGTCGGTCGGTGAGTCCATCGTCGTCGTCGCATGTTTCCGAACGTCTTTCTGGTTTGTGACGTAAGCGTGAACAGAGTCTATTGTGATTTCAAAAGTCCAAACAATAAGAGAACGATCCACGAGGGTTAGAAAAGGTCACAGCCATAGAGACACACAAATAAAGCACCACTGCGGAACATTTCGACCCAGTTTTTGTGAGTGCTTTTATGAATCCTGAACCTGGAACAAAATCTATACGGTGATCATTTTCTGTTCTTTTTCTGTCCTCTGCTTCTCCTTCCTCTGTTCCCCTTCTCATCTTTCCTTCCCTCTGGTCTCTCTGTTCCAGCCTCCCCTCCTCTCTCCATCCTTTCTTTCTCTCCCCCTCCCCCTCTCCTCTCTCCATCCTCTCTTTCTCTCCCCCTCCCCCTCTCCTCTCTCCATCCTCTCTTCTGCCCCGCTTCTCTCTCCTCCCTTTCCTCCCTTTCCCTCCTCTCTTTCTCTCTCTCTCCCCCTCCCTGTCACTCTTTTCATCCTCTCTCCCTCTCTTCCCTCTCCCTGTCTCCTCCTTCTCTTCCCTCTCCCTCCTCTCTTCTGTTCTCTCTTTCTCCCCCCCCCCTCCTCTCTCATCCTTTCTCCTCCCTCTCCTCCTCTGCCCATCTTCTCTCTCCTCACTTTCCTCCCTCTCCTCTCTCCTTCCTCTCTTCTGTCCTCTGTCTCTCCTCCCTCTCTTCTCCTCTGCTCCCTCTACCCTCTCTCTCTTCTCCCCCTCCTCCCTCGCTCCTGTCCTCTGTGCTCTCAGTATTGATTCTGTCTCTTCTCACAGGAAGCGTGTCAGGTTTCTGTGATGGTCAGGACTTTGTTCAGACTCTCGTCTGTCCCGTCTCTCTCGTCCCTCCCATCTCTCTCTCCCCCATCTCTCCTGTCTCTCTCTCTCCTGTCTCTCTCTCTCCTGTCTCTCTCTCTCCTGTCTCTCTCTCTCTCCTGTCTCTCTTGTCTCTCTTGTCACTCCCGTCCCCCGTTGCTGTTTTTAAATTTTGAAACGTTGATGTAAATGTCCTGGTCTCCCTCTGCTCCATGTGGGAGGGCATCTGACACACAGGAGGACGGGAGGGCATCTGACACACCTGAGGACGGGAGGGCATCTGACACACAGGAGGACGGGAGGGCATCTGACACACAGGAGGACGGGAGGGCATCTGACACACAGCAGGACGGGAGGGCATCTGACACACGGGAGTTGATGGTCGACTCTCATCAGCTCTAATCAGTCGCGCCGGATCCGTTAGCGTTAGCCTGGTGTCAGCGCCGCAGGAGGCTAATGACCGGGACTTCCTGTCTGCTGCAGCCACTTCCTGTCTGCCCGCTCCCCAGACGCTTCATCAGCCCCTCACTGAGACCCGGGATTTTCACAGCCGCGGTCGCACGCAAACTTTACTTTACTGTTCCGCGTTAAAGAGACATTTCAGAGCTTTTGAACGTGTGATCACATCAAACACCTGCCTGAAGAGCTTTTAGACTCATGCATGTTTGACTCATCTAGGGATCTCTCCTTGGCCCTATTCAAGCCCTCCTTGTGGTTAAGTTTGTATTTATACACAGCTTTTCACAGACGTATGTCACAAAGACTCTTTACACTAGAGATTTGCGCGGGACAGAATTTTCAGTCACTCCCGTCCACACTCGCAAAGAATTGTGATTTTCATTCCCACTCCCGCCCACATCTGCGATATTTTGTCCCGCTCCTGCAGGCAAATCCCACAAGATGGGAAACACGGAGAAGCGGAAAGTAACTGTGTAAAATGTGCAGGAGATTAGAGCACGTCCACAAGTTTAGTCTGCTAAAAAATTGTTTTATTAATGCCAAAAAAATATCCAGCACAACTGGTGTATGATAGGTAGACATGTAACAATATTCAAAATATTGTGATTAGTGCTGTCATGCGATTAAAAAAATTTAGAGATTAATTAATTATGATCCGTAATTAATTAATCTAATTAATCTCATTTTAATCTCACCTAAAAATTGCTGAGAAAAGCCTTCAATTTGAGGTATTTTCATTTAAATTCATTATTACATTATTGTGGCAGATCAAAAGACTGATACAGAACAAAAAAAAGTGACTTTATAAAGTCATTTATTGTTAAACAAATCTCTCCAAATTGGCTGTTGAGCCCAAGTCTCCATGAATAAGAAACTGTTTGCTGTAAAGTAGCAAAGACGAGGAAATCTGAACATAATAACTTTTGTCTACTTAAAGACAATAAAAAGTCCAGTCTTTCTTTAACCATATTAAAAATATTATTGATAGAGAAATGCTTTATATATGAGATCACTGGTTTTAGTCCTGGTTTAGACCTGCTTTAGTCCTACTTTAGTCCTAGTTTAGTCCTGGAATGGATTAATCATGTTTTAGTCCTGGTGTTAGTTCTGGTTTAGTCCTGGTTTAGACCTGGTTTAGACCTGGTTTTAGACCTGGTTTTAGTACTGGTTTTAGTTCTGGTTTTAGTTCTGGTTTAGTTCTGGTTCAGTCCTGGTTTAGTTCTGGTTTAGTCCTGGTTTAGTCCTGGAGTGGATTAGTCCTGGTTTTAGTGTTGGTGTTAGTTCTGGTTTAGAGGCGCACAGGAGGAAGTGCGGTTTACGCAGCGTACGCGAGAAAACATGGTCCACACGAGGCGCACGAGAGCACGTCGGTGTCCGCGCAGTAACTACGGAAGGAAACGTGGTCCACGCGTTCTCAGGTTAATGAAGGTGTGGGTTTGTGTGTGTTTTTGTGTGTGTGTGTGTTTGTGTGTGTTTGTGTGCGTGTCCCCTCATGTGGCAGGTCACTATAGGACAGTAGTGCAGACATCATGAGCCTATGCAGGTTTTCACCAGTGACATTTAAGTTGTAGGCGATTTTATATTAGTTATTTTCTTTTATATTTCACGTCGGGAGAATAATTTCCAAGACACGAATGTGTTTTTACCTGTGCACTGCTGCCTCTGTTCTACTGGCTCTACGACCTCGTCCATTGTGACTGACGCCGCCAACATGAACATGACGTTTATATCGCTCTTACTGCGCGCGTTTTGTGTGGGTTTCCGGCAATGAGTGGAATTACCGAAATAAAAAAATGTATAAATGTGTTTTTGTGTGTGTGTGTGTGTGTGTTGTTGTCCCAACAACACATAAAAACAGGTTTTATTATAAAGCAACTCGCAGACAGAAACACTAAAATTAGAGATTAAAAATTAGATTAACGTGATTAAAAAACATAAGGCGCTAAATATGACTGTAATTAATTAATCACAATTAACGTGATAATTTGACACCCCTAATTGTGATATTGTACTGTCAAAAGTCTCACAATAATATAGTCGACCATCACAATATATCGAATCACAAGTTTATTTGCTTAAATTAATTGTTATGGTGCAGCAATAACTAAAAAACTGAGGGAACTACATAGACCATGATCCTTTGCTCTGTTTCGGTCCAATCTACATGTTGAAATAACGGTTATGAAGCACTTTTTATTCTTAATTCTTTGGATTTGGATGATGAGAGAAAAGAAACATATTCACAATTTTGTTAGCCTACAGAAAATATCGCAATAACTATGAGATGTGAGATGCATATCATGAAAATATCGTATCGAGAGGACTGGATATCGTTACATCCCTAATGATATGGATACAGGCATCATTTGTATATTTGACTTTACACTCAGATTTAGTTTGTGGGAGTACAGTTTATCATGTCACCCGTCGTTCCGTGTTGTGCAGTCCCGCTCCCGCTCACTCCCACAATGAGCTTTCTGAATGTGTCCCGCGCTGCACTGTTTTGCGTTGGGCCCCACAGGAAGGCTCTAAATTACAGATCATTGTTCATTCACACCACACCCACACCACTAGGCAAAGTGGGATTAGCAGTACGAGCCTGTACATGACTCCGCCCACAAGCCCAGATTAACCTGATGTGATGTGCAGGAGTTTCATTAGCGGGTGGCTGCACGCTGATTGTGTTGTGATAATGCTCTGAAGGGGGAGTGACTTAACACAAAGAGCTAGTGGAGAGAGGACTGAGAGCATCAAAAATAGAAGTGGAACTTCTACAACATGTTGATAGTGTTCTGTGAACACAGCATTCTGAAAACATGGACGTGTTTGCACTTAATATCCACAGAAATGTACTGGCTCTTTTTAAGGCCAGGGACCCCAAACTGATGAAGAGCTGGAGCAGGGACCCCGACTATATATATATATATATATATATATATATATATATATATATATATATATATAATATATATATATATATATATATATGTGTGTGTGTGTGTGTATATGTATGTATGTATATATGTATATATGTATGTATATACATTCAGCACTAGGGGAATATTCCATCGAAGTGTCTTAACAAGTCCAAAACTATCTTAAAATCCTGAGCTCAAACTAGCTCCATCTCCAGTTTAAACCTTAAGTCGTTCCATGACAGAAATAATCCTGAGTCTGACCAGAGCCACTCAGACCTGAAGTTTAAGCTGCACTTTGTGCTCACGGTGACTCTGAGAAGAACAGAGCAACAGAGCAATGACATCACAAAAATGAACTCAAAATGTGACTTTTTAAAATGATCTGATTAAACGAAAGATGAGCCACAACAAGAAATCCTGATCTGATCTGAGGAGTGAGAGGAAAGAAACAACTCCCCCCTTCTCTCCTGTTCTCTCCCTCCTCTCCTGTTCTCCTCCTCCTCTCCTGTTCTCCTCCTCCTCTCCTGTTCTCCTCCTCCTCTCCTGTTCTCCTCCTTCTCTCCTGTTCTCTCCCTCCTCTCCTGTTCTCCTCCTCCTCTCTCGTTCTCCTCCTCCTCTTTTATTCTCCTCCTCCTCTCCTGTTCTCCTCCTCCTCTGGGGTTGTGGAATAAAGTTCCCTGACCTCTTCCCAATGTGCAGTAGTACGTGTGGAGCTTAAGTTTTTTACTGTGTGTAAAAGTGAAGCTGTAAGAGAACTCTTTACATGTAGCCAAGAAGAAACGATCAAATCCACATGACGTGTTTGCAGTTTGACAGGGAGCGAGAGACGAGACAGACGTGATGAAGGAGCAAACAGACAGAACCCACTGAAAACCACTTCATCCTCATCCTTCAGAAATGTAGAAATATAAGATAAAAAAAATAAATAAAAAATTCCAAGGTCCAAACTTCTTTCTCATGTCTTTAAATGTCTCTGAGCAGATGCACAGGACACATTTCTATAAACAACCTGTCCTCCTCCTCTTCACCTGTCCTCCTCCTCTTCACCTGTCCTCCTCCTCTTCACCTGTCCTCCTCTTCACTGTCTCCTCCTCCTCCTCTTCACTTGTCCTCCTCCTCTTCACCTGTCCTCCTCTTCACCTGTCCTCCTCCTCTTCACCTGTCCTCCTCTTCACCTGTCCTCTCTCCTCTTCACCTGTCCTCCTCTCTCACCTGTCCTCCTCTCTCACCTGTCCTCCTCCTCTTCACCTGTCCTCCTCCTCTTCACCTGTCCTCCTCCTCTTCACCTGTCCTCCTCCTTTTCACCTGTCCTCCTCCTCTTCACCTGTCCTCCTCTTCACCTGTCCTCCTCCTCTTCACCTGTCCTCCTCTTCACCTGTCCTCCTCTTCACCTGTCCTCCTCCTCTTCACCTGTCCTCCTCTTCACCTGTCCTCCTCTTCACCTGTCCTCCTCTTCACCTGTCCTCCTCCTCTTCACCTGTCCTCCTCCCCTGCCCCTGTCCTAACCCTCCATCTGTTCTTCTCTTAGTCATGTTCATCTGCTGCATGCCTGACGTCTTCAGGAAGTTGATGGTTGAATTCCGCTCGGCTGACCTGCCCCATGAGCAGTACGTCTTCTTCTACATTGACGTATTTGGGGACAGTTTGAACTCTGACCCCAAGACGCCCTGGGCCCAAGGGGACGAAGAGGACGCCATCGCCAAAGATGCTTTTCAGGTGAGGGAGGGGCTAGACTCACCTGAGGGGGAGGGGCTTTAGGTGAACCCTGGCTCACTGTTAGAAGGTCCCACGACTGTCTGAACTGTTGTACGTTGTAAATACAGGGTGTCTCAAAAAATAATTTCGGAGGCCAATACATTTGGCAATTCTTGTTGAAATAACCTCAAATTTTCACAGAATGTATAGAAACAGGTCAAGATTTTATATTGAATGTTTTATTTTTGTCATTCGGTGAATCTGGGTTTCCAAACTTGTTCTCCTTATGGACTTCTTGGGGCTTCACAAGAGTTTTTCACGAACTTGCTCGACCTTCTCTTCTGATGTTGATGTTAGTACCAGATCCTATAGCCCTGCAGAAGCAGCCAAACTCTTTAAATTTTTGGTACAAAGTCCAAATTTGTTTGCCAGTTGGTAAAGTTTTTTCTAAATTTTGCATTGAAGGCTGCACAGTCTTGGGTGAGTGTGTGCAGCAGATTCCAAGATACAACGTGAACGGCTCAACTCAACCTGAAAACAGAACAAACATAAAACATTCAATAGAAAGAAAAGAAAATCTTGATTTATTTGTTTCTATACATTCTGTGAAAATGTTTGTTTTTTTCTTCAAGAATTGCCAAAATTATTGGCCTGCGAAATTATGTCAAATTTTTTGGGACAGCCTGTACTTTGGATTCCTATGGCGCTTTGGAAGTTTCTCAAAGAATGTGCAAACCAAACCCAGTCTAGTCCTGATCTAGTCTGATCTCTTTTGATAAGCCTGGACAGTACGTGAGTGGGAGACTGCTTGTGTCCTTAGGCAAGACACTTCAGCCACCTGGCCTTGTATGCATGTGATGTGTGAATGCCGGTGCAGGTTGATGGTATCTTAGCACCAGAGAAGGAAGAAAGCACAGTGAGTCTGAGCGAGTGTCCAAACACGCTCTGTTTAAGAAACCTATTGACATTGCATTATTCATCCATCCTCTGTACTTTAGCCACAGTCCATAGAAGTACTCCAGACCAGGTCCTGGTTCAGTCCTGGTCCTGGTCTAATCGTGTTTATTCTGGTCTGTGGCTGACGTCAGAGTAAGTGGATTTGTGTCTGATCTAATATTCGGCTCCAAACGCCTCTGAAGCTCCTCCTCAAACTGAAGCACAGCACAGACATCTGCTGCTCTGATAAAACACCAAACTGAAGAGACACTTCACCTTTACTCAATCAGGAGGAGATACTGATGTAGACTGATCTTTTAGTATTTCAAGTGTGGTTACAGACGACCAAACAGAGGGTTTTGGTGAAATTGCAGAGACACAGAGACACAGGGAGCATTTGATTCAAAAGACCACTCAGCTCTGAATGAGACATGTTTGATTTGTCCCTCATCTCGTCCCTCTGGTCCGTCTGGTCCTTCAGGGGTCAGAGGTCAGAGCAGGTTTACTCTTCACATGATGAATGGATGTGTGAATGAAAGAGCTCACAAACAGAGAGAAGGAGAGTAGAAAAAAAAAAGAAAAATACAGGAAACAGTGCTGAGTGAAAGAGAATGCCTCTACTTATGTCAGCACAGAAAACTCCATCCAAACTGCACAAAGTGCTCATTTATTTTCATTTGTCTAACTGTAAAAAATGTGAAATTTAGATTTGGCCCTTGTTAAAAGTCTCGATACCTGATATTTAAAACCCTGAAAAACAGTTTGCAGTCGTCCAAAGTTATTCCTCTCTTACATCCTAAATATTCACCACGATGATTTTATAAGCACTTTTCACTCTCTCACAGACCAGAGCAGCAGTTTGCAGTAAAACTAACAACTAACAGCTCACAAGTAGCATGCTAACTGTGCATTTCCTGATTCTCGGACAATAAAACGCCCTGTTTAGACCTCAACTGCTGCTTATAAAATATATCTGTACATCTTGGGCAAAACACAAATACATGAAAATAGAATATTTTCTGACTTCAAACTGAAAAAAGAAGTTGATTAAATGTGAAAAAGTGAAATTAACTTCTGTTTTTGTTTCAGAACGTGAAGATCGTGACGTACAGAGAACCACAGAACCCCGAGTACAAAGAGTTCGTCCACAACCTGAAGGAGGACGCCCTGCACATGTTCAACTACACTGTAGAAGACACACTGGTGAGGACTAAACCTGGACCCAACCTGGACTAAACCTGGACTAAACCTGGACCCAACCTGGACTAAACCTGGACTAAACCAAGACCCAACCTGGACTAAACCTGGACTGGACTAAACCTGGACTAAACCTGGACTAAACCTGGACTAAACCTGGACTAAACCTGGACCCAACCTGGACTAAACCTGGACCAAACCTGGACTAAACCTGGACTAAACCTGGACTGGACTAACCTGGACTAAACCTGGACTAAACCTGGACTAAACCTGGACTAAACCTGGACCCAACCTGGACTAAACCTGGACTAAACCTGGACCCAACCTGGACTAAACCTGGACTAAACCTGGACCCTGGACTAAACCTGGACTAAAACCTGGACTAAACCTGGACTAAACCTGGACTAAACCTGGACCTGGAAACCTGGACCCAACCTACTAAACCTGGACTAAACCAGGACTGGACCTGGACTAAACCTGGACTAAACCTGGACCCAACCTGGAAACCTGGACTAAACCTGGACTAAACCTGGACTAAACCTGGACTAAACCTGGACTAAACCAACCTGGACTAAACACCTGGACTAAACCTGGACTAAACCTGGACTGGACTAACCTGGACTAAACCTGGACTAAACCTAAACCTGGACTAAACCTGGACTAACCTGGACTAAACCTGGACTAAACCTGGACTAACCTGGACCAAACCTGGACTAAACCTGGACTAAACCTGGACTAAACCTGGACTAAACCTGGACTAAACCTGGACCCAACCTGGACTAAACCTGGACTAAACCAGGACTAAACCTGGACTAAACCTGGACTAACCTGGACTAACCTGGACTAAACCTAAACCTGGACTAAACCTGGACTAAACCTGGACTAAACCTGGACCAAACCTGGACTAAACCTGGACTAACCTGGACTAAACCTGGACTAAACCTGGACTAAACCTGGACTAAACCTGGACTAAACCTGGACTAAACCTGGACTAAAACCTGGACCAAACCAGGACTAAACCTGGACTAAACCTGGACTAAACCAGGACTAAACCTGGACTAAACCTGGACTAAACTACCTGGACTAAACTGGACTAAACCTGGACTAAACCTGGACTAAACCTGGACTAAACCTGGACTAAACCTGGACTAACCTGGACTAAACCTGGACCCAACCTGGACTAAACCTAAACCAGGACTAAACCTGGACTAAACAGGAACTAAACCTGGACTAGGACCAAACCTGGACTAAACCTGGACTAAACCTGAACTGGACTAACCTGGACTAAACCTGGACTAAACCTGGACTAAACCTGGACTAAACCTGGACTAAACCTGGACTAAAACTGGACTAAACCTGGACTAAACCTGGACCTAAACCTGGACTAAAACCTGGACCCAACCTGACTAACCTGGACAAACCGGGACTAAACCTGGACTAAACCAGGACTAAACAGGACTAAAACTGGACTAAACCGGACTAAAACCAGGACTAAACCTGGACTAAACCTGGACTAAACCTGGACTAAAACCTGGACTAAACCTGGACTAAACCTGGACTAAACCTGGACTAGGACCTGGAAAAACCAGGACTAAACCTGGACTAAAACCTGGACTAAACCTGGACTAAACCTGGACTAAACCTGGACTAAACCAGGAAAACCTGGACTAAACCCTGGACTAAACTGGAAACTGGAGACCTGGAAACCTGGACTAAACCTGGACTAAACCAGGACTAAACCTGGACTAAACCTGGACTAAACCTGGACTAAACCTGGACTAACCTGAACTAAAACCTGGACTAAACCAGGACTAAACCTGGGACTAAACCTGGACTAAACCTGGAGGACTAAAACCTGGACTAAACCGGACTAAACCTGGACTAAACCTGGAGGACTAAACCTGGAACTAAACCACCTAACCAGGACTAAACCAGGACTAAACCTAAACCTGGACTAAACCTGGACTAAACAGGACTAAACCTGGACTAAACTGGACTAAACTGGACTAGGACTAAACCTGGACTAAACCAGGACTAAACCTGGACTAAACCTGGACTAAACCTGGACTAAACCTGGACTAAACCTGGACCTAAACCAGGACTAAAACCTGGACTAACCACTGGACTGGACCAGGACTAAACCTGGACCCCTGGACTAAACCTGGACTGGACTGGAAAACCTGGACTAAACCCACCCTGGACTAAACCTGGACTAAACCTGGACTAAACCATGGACTAAACCTGGACTAAACCTGGACTAAACCTGGACTAAACCTGACTAAACCTGGACTAAACCTGGACTAAAACCTGGACCCAAACCTGGACTAAACCTGGACTAAACCAGGACTAAACCTGGACTAAAACCTGGACTAAACCTGGACTAAACCTGGACCTGGACCCAACCTGGGACTAAACCTGGACTAAACCAGGACTGGACTAAACCTGGACCCACTAAACCTGGACTAAACCTGGACTAAACCAGGACTAAACCTGGACTAAACCTGGACTAGACTAAACCAGGACTAAACCTGGACTAACCTGGACTAAACCTGGACTAAACCTGGACTACTAAACCTGGACTAAACCTGGACTAAACCTAAACCTGGACTAAACCTGGACTAAACCTGGACTAAACCTGGACTAAACCTGGACCTGGACTAAACCTGGACTAAACCTGGACTAAACCTGGACTGGACAACCGAACCAGGACTAAACCTGGACTAAACCTGGACTAAACCTGGACCCAACCTGGAACTAAACCTGGACTAAACCTGGACTAAACCAGGAAACCAGGACTAAACCTGGACTAAACCTGGACTAAACCTGGGACTAAACCTGGACTAAAACCTGGACTAAACCTGGACCAAAACCTAAACTGGAAACAAAACCAGGACTAAACCTGGACTAAAACCTGGACTAAACCTGGACTAAACCTGGACCAAACCAGGACTAAACCTGGACTAAACCAGGACCAAACCTGGACTAAACCTGGACTAAACCAGGACCAAACCTGGACCCAACCAGGACTAAACCTGGACCAAACCAGGACTAAACCAGGACTAAACCAGGACCAAACCAGGACTAAACCTGGACTAAACCAGAACTAAACCTGGACTAAACCAGGACTAAACCTGGACTAGACCTGGACCGAACCAGGACTAAACCTGGACTAAACCTGGACTAAACCTGGACTAAACCTGGACTAAACCAGGACTAAACCAGGACTAAACCTGGACTAAACCAGGACTAAACCTGGACTAAACCTGGACTAAACCTGGACCCAACCTGGACTAAACCTGGACTAAACCTGGACTAGACCTGGACCGAACCAGGACTAAACCTGGACTAAACCTGGACTAAACCTGGACCCAACCTGGACTAAACCTGGACTAAACCTGGACCAAACCAGGACTAAACCTGGACTAAACCTGGACTAAACCAGGACTAAACCTGGACTAAACCTGGACTAAACCTGGACCAAACCAGGACTAAACCAGGACTAAACCAGGACTAAACCAGGACTAAACCTGGACTAAACCTGGACTAAACCTGGACCAAACCAGGACTAAACCTGGACTAAACCAGGACCAAACCTGGACTAAACCTGGACTAAACCAGGACCAAAACTGGAGTAAACCAGGACTAAACCTGGACCAAACCAGGACTAAACCAGGACTAAACCAGAACTAAACCTGGACTAAACCAGGACTAAACCTGGACTAAACCAGGACTAAACCTGGACTAAACCTGGACTAAACCAGGACTAAACCTGGACTAAACCAGGACTAAACCTGGACTAAACCTGGACTAAACCTGGACTAAACCTGGACCGAACCAGGACTAAACCAGGACTAAACCTGGACTAAACCTGGACTAAACCAGGACTAAACCTGGACTAAACCTGGACTAAACCTGGACCAAACCAGGACTAAACCTGGGCTAAACCAGGACTAAACCTGGACTAAACCTGGACTAAACCTGGACTAAACCTGGACTAAACCAGGACTAAACCTGGACTAAACCTGGACTAAACCTGGACCCAACCTGGACTAAACCTGGACTAAACCTGGACTAGACCTGGACCGAACCAGGACTAAACCTGGACTAAACCTGGACTAAACCTGGACCCAACCTGGACTAAACCTGGACTAAACCTGGACCAAACCAGGACTAAACCTGGACTAAACCAGGACTAAACCAGGACTAAACCTGGACTAAACCTGGACTAAACCTGGACCAAACCAGGACTAAACCAGGACTAAACCAGGACTAAACCTGGACTAAACCTGGACTAAACCTGGACCAAACCAGGACTAAACCTGGACTAAACCAGGACCAAACCTGGACTAAACCTGGACTAAACCAGGACCAAACCTGGACTAAACCAGGACTAAACCTGGACCAAACCAGGACTAACCAGGGACTAAACCAGGACTAAACCTGGACTAAACCAGGACTAAACCTGGACTAAACCAGGACTAAACCTGGACTAAACCAGGACTAAACCTGGACTAAACCTGGACTAAACCTGGAAAACCTGGACTAAACCAGGACTAAACCAGACTACTAAACCTGGACTAAACTGGACTAAACCAGGACTAAACCTGGACTAAACCTGGACTAAACCTGGACTAACAAACCAGGACTAAACCTGGGCTAAACCAGGACTAAACCTGGACTAAACCTGGACTAAACCAGGACTAAACCTGGACTAAACCTGGACTAAACCTGGACCAAACCAGGACTAAACCTGGGCCCAACCTGGACTAAACCAGGACTAAACCAGGACTAAACCTGGACTAAACCTGGACTAAACCTGGACCAAACCAGGACTAAACCTGGACTAAACCAGGACTAAACCTGGACTAAACCTGGACTAAACCTGGACTAAACCTGGACTAAACCTGGACTAAACCAGGACTAAACCTGGACTAAACCTGGACCAAACCTGGACTAAACCTGGACTAAACCAGGACCAAACCTGGACTAAACCAGGACTAAACCTGGACCAAACCAGGACTAAACCAGGACTAAACCAGGACCAAACCAGGACTAAACCTGGACTAAACCAGAACTAAACCTGGACTAAACCAGGACTAAACCTGGACTAAACCAGGACTAAACCTGGACTAAACCTGGACTGAACCAGGACTAAACCTGGACCGAACCAGGACTAAACCTGGACTAAACCTGGACTAAACCTGGACTAAACCTGGACCAAACCAGGACTAAACCTGGGCTAAACCAGGACTAAACCAGGACTAAACCTTGACTAAACCAGGACTAAACCAGGACCAGAAATGAGGACTAAACCAAAAGCAGAGCCCAGCAGTGAAGACTACAGTGGTGCTGTGTGGTTGGACCCCCTTGAAAACGAGATGGTGACACATCTCATGGGGCTTATCCTCCAAACAAATACATTCAAATTCAAATTGATGGACCACAGGTGCTGGGCCCAGTGTCACCTCTGGGAGCCGGGTCAGACCCTTGTGAGCTTGTGACTCACAACACGGCCGTCCAATCAGACTGGTTTGTTTCAGTGACACTAAGAATTATCATTTACAATCAAAATCACTTTTCTCTCTCCTCAGATGAACAGAGTTTAAAGCTCGACTCATTGATTCTGCAGAAATGCTTTTCAGTTCTCTGTGACATTTTTGTCCTCTCTTTTTTTTGACGGCCCGTGTGTGTCCCTGATTGGCTAATCCACCTGTCAATCACACCCATGTTAACGAAATTCACCAGAGAGCAGATTTGCATCTTCAGAAAGTATTTAAGTGTGTAGATCTCAGGACCAGGACTGAACCAGGTCTAAATCAGGACTTTACTCAACTAGGACCAGAATCAACCAGGACTGGCCCTAAACCAGAAGGGCTAACCACTCTGCCACTGTCTTTCAGATGAACATTATCGCTGGAGGTTTTTACGACGGTCTGATGCTCTACATTCACGCTCTGAACGAGTCCCTCACAGAACTCGCCAGAACTGGACCGAACCAGACCCACAGACGGGACCAGATCCACGGATTAGACCTGACCCACGAACCAGCGCGTCCCGGAGGACAGGAGGTGACCCGGAGGATGTGGAACCGCACCTACTACGGTTTGTGTCAGATGCCCTCCCGTCCTCTCCCCGTGTGTCAGATGCCCTCCCGTCCCCTCCCCGTGTGTCAGATGCCCTCCCGTCCCCTCCCCGTGTGTCAGATGCCCTCCCGTCCCCTCCCCGTGTGTCAGATGCCCTCCCGTCCTTCTGTGTATGGGTTTCAGTGTGGAGGAGTTTATTCATCTTTCAGAAAATATATTATATTTGGTTTGAAGTTATTATTTGCTATGGCAAGAGTGTGTTTAAAGAGCAGATGATGTTTTCATGTTGTTCTAATTGTGACTTGGTACCGGAGCTAAAATATGTATCATCATTTTACATCAGTCAAGTGACACTTTGTTGAACAAATAGTATACAAGGAAAGTACAAAAATACAGGAAGTGTGCGTGAGCTGGAAAACAGAATCCCTCTGCTTATGTCATCAACTGGAACACTCCATCCAAAATGCCAAGAGTTTACACACAAGGAAGGACTTCTTCTGACACGTGAAACCTTCATTTCACTAATTAAAGCTGTGCTCTTGTATTTCTATCAGCCTAATCACATCTGTTGTACCATTTAGACACGTCTGGTCCTTGTTTATATTATGCTTATAATAGTTACTGACCCAGGAACCAGGACTAAACCAAGACTAAACCAGGACTGAACCAGGACTAATGCAGAACTGATCCAGGACTGAACCAGGACTGAACCAGGACTGAACCAGGACTGAACCAGGACTTAACCAGGACTAAACCAGGACTAAACCAGGACTAAACCAGGACTGAACCAGGACTGAACCAAGAATAAAGCAGAACTAAACCAGGACTGAACCAGGACTATGTAGTGTTGTAGTACTCGAAATTGGTCTTGAAACCGGCCTCAAGACTGTTTTTTTATGGTCTTTTTTACGGTCTTGATCTCGTCTCGAACCCAAGCACGTTTGGACTTTGGCTGGTCTCGGTCTTGATGGTGCTTTGTCTCTTTAAAAGTTTTGGTCTTGTCTCGGTCTCGGCTTTCAGAGGTCTTGGTCTTGTCCTGGTTTTAGGACCCTGTAGTCTCGGACTGGTCTTGGTCTTGTTTACTGACTTTACTGACTACAACACTAGAATTATGTGTGGTCACCTGTTACGTGCTCTTCCACTGGGCTGGGGGCAGGTGCTGGGGGCAGGTGTTGGGGGCAGGTGTTGGGGGCAGGTGCTGGGGGCAGGTGCTGGGGCAGGTGCTGGGGGCAGGTGCTGGGGGCAGGTGTTGGGGGCAGGTGCTCTGGGTCTCTGGAGCGTTGATGGTCCTGGGTTCAGACTTTTGGCGCATGTTTCTTTGTGTGCTTTAATAACAGTGTTTGAGCTGATGGAGGCACTTGTGAGCGCGTGCGGACGGATCGATCTGGAGAGGATCATTGTGCTTCTTTGTGCAGTAGAAATCCCATTGATCACAGGAGCACTTCTGTACAGACAGACAGGGACCAGGGCCAAGTAGCATGTCACTGCAGATCATAAAACAGGATCTTCTGTTTAAGCAGGACTGAACTCTCACATATTTGGGACATAAATGTGAATAATGGAAGGATTACATTTCACATTCGATACAAAATTTTAAAGGTTACAGAAAAAGATGATTTAGTATTAGACTGAAGATCAGATACAGAAAACTGGCATCAAAATGTGCCTGGCAAGTCCAGACTGAACTCTCTGTGTATTTTTACATAGATTCATATCAGTCTCTACGTCTCGAGCCAGAACCAGACACCAGCGTCCAATCAGATTAGTTTATTTCAGTGACACATGTGAAACAGAGAACAGCTTATTGGTCACCAAACCAGCACTGAACTAGGTACTAAAGCAGAACTGAACCAGGACTGAACCAGGTACTAAAGCAGGACTAAAGCAAAACTGAAGCAGGACTATGTCAGGGATTGAACCAAGACTGAACCAGGACTGAGCCAGGGACTAAACAAGGACTAAACCTTTTTCTTATTTCAGTGACACATGTGAAACACAGAAGCTCATTGGTCATCATGAAGAAGTGTCAGATGAAGAGTTTAGCACTTCGCTCACTGATTCTATATAAATCTGTCATGTTTGTCAGTCCTGTGATATGCAGCCATGTTTGTTTGGATACAGATGTGTCCCTGATTGGCTGATCCACCTGTCAATCACACTCTGAACTCGGGCAGAGTCACAGTAACCAGACTTAATTCTTTGTAAAGTGTTAGAGAAGTGTGTGTTCTGGATCCCAGACAAGGTAAAAATGCAGATGTTGCCTAATTTTGTGTGATAAAATGAATCAGTTGACAAACCCTGTGCTACGATTGTGTTACCTTCAGCACAGTGTTGAGGACTGTCATGTTTGGTGTGTGTAGGTGCTTCTTTAAGGGTGGATCTTCATGTAGGGACATAAAAAATGGGGGAAAAGGCATTTGAGAAAAATGCATTTCAGGTTAAATCTATACCTGCAGCTTGACTGAATAAGAAGAAATAATAAAGCCTGAGTGATCTGAGTGATGTTCTGATGTTCTGACATAATCCATCAGTGTGGATTCTAGGACTGTTCTACACTCTGTGCTTCACTGGCTCTGACCAACAAACCTACATCAAATAACCATGTGAGTCCCCAGAACTGAGCTCAGACCAAGTCCAGACCAAGTCCAGACCAAGTCCAGACCAAGTCCAGACCAAGTTCTCAGTCCAGTCTGGGGTTTCCTTTGGCCCTGGTCCTATCTCACTCTGCACCAGTGCTACACACACTGTGTCAGAGGCCAAGAATGTACAGTATGTCCTGAAGGACTGAACCAGGACTGAACCAAGACTGAACCAAGACTGGACCAGGACTGAACCAAGACTGAACCAAGACTGAACCAAGACTGGACCAGGATTGAACCAGGCCTAAAGCAGGACTTAAGCAGGACTTAAACAGGACTTAAACAGGACTTAAACAGGACTTAAACAGGACTTAAACAGGACTTAAGCAGGACTTAAACAGGACTTAAGCAGGACTTAAACAGGACTACAGGAGTAAGATACTTGGTGCTGATATTGAACATTTTGGTGGATTTAGTGGAACCGATAAATTATCTGTTCAGCCTATATTCCATTTTAGTCTCTTAGAGTAGTAAGATGATTTACTGGCCAATATTGGCCCAAAATGTCTCATAATGTTAAAGTTGTATTTTTACAAAGCTGTTCTAACAGTTGCAAAACACATTTGGATCATTTTTTCCTCATGCTGTTTGTGTTTAAATATTCAATAAATGATTCAGTCTCTGTCCTGGAATCAGCTGATATCGGGTATCACAGATACTTCAAGCCAAAGTCTGGACTTTGGCTTTAAGCAGGACTGAAGCAGGATCAGACCTAAAGTGGGCCAAAGTTCAGTCTCTGTACTGTACATGTGTGTTACAATGTGCTCATGTCTGCAGCCAAACACACTGATGTAAAACTACATGTGGTTTGAATTTGTGCTCAGAGCAGCTCCTCTTTGGTCTGAAACCAGATCTGAACCAGAACTGAACCAGGACTGAACCAGGACTGAACCAGGACTGAACCAGGAGAGCGAGGCAGAGGGGAGAAAACGAGGAGATTTTTTTTTTTTTTCTGTCGGGTTCACTTCATCATGTAATTTCTTCTTTAAAAACAAAACACAACACTCTGTTCCACCTTGTGACATCATCAGATGGTAATCCAGAAAACTACAGATTACAAATTTGCAGCTCTTGTTTTTCGCCTCATTTGAACTGCTTCACTCCTCAGTGCAGCTACAGCTGGAGTCCGTGCGCCCTCTGCTGGTGAAACAGAGCAGGGCGTGTGCAGTTGTGTTTTGTGGCTCTAAATTTAAACCCAGTGGAGGATCCAGATGTTTCCTCACTCACAGGAAGTGACTGTGCCCTTAGCGTTAGCATTTCCCCTGTTTACTTCCTGTTAGCATGTCCTGGGTTAGCCTAGTGTCCTGTCGCTGGCTTTTTCTTTCTGACACAATCTGAGTCTTAATAATAATAATAATAATAATAATAATAATAATAATAATAATAATAATAGTGATGTAAAGAATCAGTACGGCTCTTTGTTGTTTTTTACATTTTATTGCTTTCAAAAGTATTAAAAATCAGATACAGATCAATACTCGCTCGAGTACTGAAACTAGATTAGAAGACATTTTCAACATTCAACATCCAGTTGGATCAATCAGATTGTGAGTGTGTGAGATTGTGTATTCTGTCAGTCGTAATGTGAGGAATTTCTGACACTGCTGCAGTTTTCTGCTTTATTGTCGTTCACAAACAAGGATCTTGGTATTTTAGCAAAACAAACACACACACACACACACACAGACACAGACATACACACACACAGACACACACACACACACACACACACACACACAGACACACACACACACACACACACACAGACACAGACATACACACACACAGACACACACACACACACACACACACACACACACACACACACACACACACACACAGACACAGACACACACACACAGACACACACACACACAGACACAGACATACACACACAGACACACACACACACAGACACACACACAGACACACACGCACACACACACACACACACAGACACACACACACACACAGACACACACACACACACACACAGACACACACCACACAGACATACACACACAGACACACACGCACACACACACACACACACACACAGACACACACACACACACAGACACACACACACACACACACAGACACACACACACACACACACACAGACACACACACACACAGACACAGACACACACACACAGACACACACGCACACACACACACACACACACACACACACACAGACACACACAGACACACACACACACAGACACACACACACACAGACACACACACACAGACACACACGCACACACACACACACACACACGCAGACACACGCAGACACACACACACGCACAGACACACACACACAGACACACGCAGACACACATGCACACGCACGCACACACACACGCACACACATGCACACACACAGACACACATGCACACACATACACGCACACACGCACGCACACCCCAACACACACACAGACACACACACTCACACACACACATACACGCACACACACACACACACACACACGCACACACACGCACATGCACACACATGCACACACGCACACACACGCACACAGACACACACATGCACATGGTCATGTAATCTTGATTTGTTCATGTCTTATCATTATAATAATAATAATTATTGTTGTCATTATAAAATGAGTGTTAATGATGAGTTCTATTTGGCTATTTAACATTTTCAAGTGAATAACATACAAATTAATGAAAAATATGTTTAAAGTTTGTGTCATGTGGTGGTTGTGAATGGTTGGTAATAATCCAGCCTTGACACTGACAGAACAGAACAGAACCTTAGACTAGTACACACATGGACACTATGAACCTACTGCACCACCGACCATTACACACATATACTACCAAAGAAAGTACCACTATGTAAAGGAGCACTGTGTTGTGAATGTACAGCACAGTGCAGTCAATGTAGTGAAGTAAAACTAAAAAGTACTGACTGTAAAATGTACCTTATTTTCGGCACTATAGGGAGAAGGACTGCACGTCTTATAATCCAGAGCGCCTTATATATGAATTTATTGGAGTGTCTTAGTACGACTTTAGTAAAGTACAAAGCCGCTCCACTTGCAGCATTATGGCTCCTGTAGTCAGGAGCATCAGGAGTAATACAGACTGTGTTTCCTTTTAATATCAAGATGCACCTGTCAAGAGACACACTCACAACGCCCACTTTAAACTCAAGGCTGTTCTAAAGTGAAAGTGCGTTTAGCTGCGTGGGAGCAGTGGATGAGAGAAGGAGAACACACATTCACCAAGACAGAGAGACAGCGCCGAGCCACTTACACCACAATCTGCCAACGGATCGTGGATGCCCAGGCTAAGGACAGTGTTGGAAAGGTTACTTTTAAAATGTATTCCCCTACAGATTACAGATTACACACACCAAAATGTAGTTTGTAACATAATCCATTAAATTACTTAAAGTGAGTAACGTAATCTGAATACTTTGAATTACTTGATATTGTCATGCTTTTTTGTTTAGTTCTGGTTTAGTCCTGGTTTTAGTCCCGGTTTAGACCTAGTTACCTCTGCCAAGGAGGTTATGTTTTTGCCGGCGTTTGTTTGTTTGTCTGTCTGTTTGTTTGTTTGTCTGTTGGCAACATAACTCAAAATGTTATGAACTGATTTTGATGAAATTTTCAGGATTTGTTGGAAATGTGAAAAGGAAGAACTGATTTCATTTTGGGGGTGATCCGGAAGAAATCCTGGATTCTGGATCACTTTGAAATTTTAGTTAACATTGTGGTAAATGGGGCCAAAAATTTAGTTTCTCAATATCTGAGTTAATTATTGACCAAACCCCATGAAATTTGACTCAGGGATGGACAATGGGATCCTCTTTCATATTCCAAATTGAAAGATACGAGACAAATATTTATGGAAAACACAATTAATATGAGGGGGACTGTAGTCCTTGGCGGAGGTCTGCACTCTCTGAGTGCTTTTTTAGTTTAGTTCTAGTTTAGCCCTGGTTTTAGTCCTGGTTTAGTACTAGTTTAGTTCTGGTTTTAGTCCTGGTTTAGTTCTTGTTTAGTCCTAGTTTAGTTCTGGTTTTAGTCCTGGTTTAGTCCTAGTTTAGTTCTGGTTTTAGTCCTGGTTTAGTTCTTGTTTAGTCCTAGTTTAGTTCTGGTTTTAGTCCTGGTTTAACCCAAAATGTGAAAACAGAAAATTACCGCCCTGTAATCCATTTATTTCAACAAAGTAACTGTAATCCAATTACCACTCACTGAAACAGTAACTGTAACTGAATACAGTTACTTATAATTTGTACTCTGATTACGTAACTTTGGTACATTAATCTGTTACTCCCCAACACTGGCTAAGGATCAGTATCAACTGTGGTCCGAGCTTTCACCAAGACCAGAATCATCACTGAACTGAACTCCAGGGAACAGTAACCACACTGACTCGGATCATGACAGATGTGGACGTGTGGACGCCAGAATCACCCAGCTGTTTGAACTATTATGACTTATTGTGAATACACGGACAATTTAGCATCTCAGACAGTATTTTATTTACACGTTACAGTTGAACAAAGTTTGACTGACTTATCTAACTGTTGTATTTCATGTAATGCGCCTTATAATCCAGAGCGTCCTATAGTGCACAATATACAGTACTAACTAAAGTACAGATACCCAAAAATGATACTTAAGTACATTTTATAGTGTATACTTTTTTATTTTACTTTACTACACTTGAGAAAAGGCATCTTTACTTTCTTCTCCATTACATTTTTGAAGTGGACTGAAAAGTAAAAAAGTACTTTTGAGATGATTTTAGTTCAAGTCCCTCACATTGTTTAGTTTCACTTTCTCATTAATCAAAGTGAAGTCGTCCAAACAAACTCATCTCATCTCATCTCTCCTCTCCTCCTGTCCTCCTCTCTTCTTCTGCACGCCTCCTTCTTCTCTATCTTCCTCATCTCTCCTTTCCTCCTGTTGTCCTCTCCTCTTCTCTCTCTTCCTCGTCTCTCCTCTCCTCCTGTCATCCTCTCCTCTTCTCTCTCTTCCTCATCTCTCCTTTCCTCCTGTCGTCCTCTCCTCTTCTCTCTCTTCCTCATCTCTCCTTTCCTCCTGTCGTCCTCTCCTCTTCTCTCTCTTCCTCATCTCTCCTTTCCTCCTGTCATCCTCTCCTCTTCTCTCTCTTCCTCATCTCTCCTTTCCTCCTGTCGTCCTCTCCTCTTCTCTCTCTTCCTCATCTCTCCTTTCCTCCTGTCGTCCTCTCCTCTTCTCTCTCTTCCTCATCTCTCCTTTCCTCCTGTCGTCCTCTCCTCTTCTGCATGCCTCCCTCTTCTCTCTCTTCATCATGTGTTTTTCTTTCGTGGGATGTTTCAGAAGATGTTGTGACAGATCCCATCCTCTCTCCTCTTCCTCTCTTTCTTCTGTCTGTCTCCTCTCTCCTCCTCCTCCTCTCCCCTTCTCTCTTACCTCTTCCCTTCTCGCCCTCCACACATTGCAGACACATTTCACTTCTCTCATCCCCATTCTATATCTCCTCCTCCTCCTCTTTCCTTCTCCTCTTTTTTTCTTGACGTCATTTTGAGTTTGATGGATCACAAACTCTAAAGTCAGACCTTCTCTGACCTCATCTGGGACTCAAGACAAGTCCTGGATTAGTTCTGGTTTGGTCCAGGTTTGGTCCTGGTTTAGTCCTGGTTTGGTCCTGGTTTAGTCCTGGTTTAGTCCTGGTTTGGTCCTGGTTTGGTCCTGGTTTAGTCCTGGTTTGGTCCTGGTTTAGTCCTGGTTTAGTCCTGGTTTGGTCCTGGTTTGGTCCTGGTTTAGTCCTGGTTTGGTCTTGGTTTAGTCCTGGTTTGGTCCTGGTTTAGTTCTGGTTTAGTTCTGGTTCAGTCCTGGTTTAGTCCTGGTTTAGTTCTGGTTTAGTTCTGGTTTAGTCCTGGTTTGGTCCTGGTTTAGTCCTGGTTTGGACCTGGTTTAGTTCTGGTTTAGTTCTGGTTCAGTCCTGGTTTAGTCCTGGTTTAGTTCTAGTTTGGTCCTGGTTCTCATCTTGAGAGACGTTTATTTTATTGTGAAGGGGGTGATGAGAGGAGCTTTTATTTTGGTGGGTTACATTTCACATGAGTTTCGAGGCAAAAACAAAAGAGAGACAAAAAGACGATGTCAGGTCAGGATTCCTCTGGAGATGCTGCAAATGTTGGAGTCCTGTGAAGTTTGGTTGGTGCCGTTTTTGACGGACATGAGAGATGTCCGGACGGCTGTTTTGTGTGAAAGGACAGCGCCTCCTACTGCCCTGGTTTAGTGCTTTCACTTTTTTTTTTCCTTTCATGTCTCTGGGTCAAACCTGTCAGGAGCAGTGAGACCGTCTCCAGATCTTGAGCTGTTCTGGGCCAGGACTGCCTCAGCTCGACCATCTGACCTGTGGTGCATGTTTTAGGTTAATGGGGGAAACCAGAGAACCCCGAGGAAACAGGCAGACACAGGGAGAACATGCAAACCCCACACAGAAAAGCCAGAGAGTCAAACCCGGAACCTTCTTGCTGAAAGTGCTAACCACTCAGGAACCGTTTTGGATCAGCCTAGTCTCAGTTCAGTCCTGGCTCAGTCCTGGTTCAGTCCTGGTTCAATCCTGGCTCAGTCTTGGTTCAGGGTCTGGTGATGCGGTCGTCATGGAGACCTGTCTGCAGCTGTGTCCTCTCTGATTTGACAGGTCCATCACAAATCGCATTAACCACATGAAGTCTTTATCAGTCTGAGCACAGACACACACTGACACACACACACACACACACACAAGCACACATCTACACACATGTACACACACAGGACCTCTGACACATGGGGATGCAGGAGGATGCGAGGGCACCTGACACACTCTATCTATCCAACCACATGTGTGCACCTCTGCACATGAAAACACTGTATCAGCACAGCCTTTTACCTGGAGCTGAATGTGCACAGGATGAGGACAGCAGCATGCACGTGTACAGGAGCGTGCATGAGGAGCGTGCATGAGGAGCGTGCATGAGGAGCGTGCATGAGGAGCGTGCATGAGGACACACACAGATGTGATTACATGATGGATATTTATGGAAATTGAGCTGACAGGAAATCAACAAATGACTGACAGGAGATTACATGAGGAGCCTGGTCCTAAAACTGGTTTAGTCCTGGTTTAGTTCTAGTTTAGTCCTGGTTTAGTCCTGGTTTAGTTCTAGTTTAGTCCTGGTTTAGTCCTGATTCAGTCCTGGTTTAGTTCTGGTTTAGTCTTGGTTTAGATCTGGTTTTGTCCAGGATCTTTCGGCGTCACATGGGAGAGGAAAACAGGTGCATTTAAAAAAATTAATTTCTATGTATTTATTCCCAAAAATCATTTTCAGCAAATTCTTATTTAGAAGAAGTTTTTCAGTGATATTTGTTGAAAATCATCATGATGTGTTTTTTCTGGAGTTTTCAGACTATCTTCAGACTTTGTTGTGTGTTGGAGCATAAAGGCGGCGCTGCACACAGATACTGTTAAGCAAGTATCCATACTAACACACCTCTGCACATTTGAAGGCTGCAGTCAGTGTGAGACATTTGAGGGCCATTTCTCATTTTCTGTCAGAACCCTTGACCCATGTGTCTGTTTGTCCCTTTGGGGCACCCTTATGCTCTTTTGTACACATATGTTTATTGAAGTCCCTTCACCTCCAAGACTGTTATCAAGCATCAGTATCAGTGTTGAAAAGTGACTCCTAAAAGGCACTTGGTGTCTTGTCAGCACACGCACACACACACACACACACACACACACACACTCACACACACACACACACACACCACACACACACACACACACACACACGCACACACACACACACCCAGGCACGCACGCACGCACACACACACACACACACCCAGGCACGCACGCACACACACACACACACACACACACACACACACACACACACACACGCACACACACACACACTCACGCACACACACACACACACCACACACGCACACACACACACACACTCACACACTCACACACACACACACACACACTCACACACACACACACACACACACACACACTCACACACACACACACACACACACACTCACACACTCACACACACACACACACACACACTCACACACACACACACACACACACACACACACACACACACACACTCACACGCACACACACACACACCCAGGCACGCACGCACGCACACACACACACACACACCCAGGCACGCACGCACACACACACACACACACCCACGCACACACACACACACACACACACACCAGGCACGCACGCACACACACACACACACACACACACACACACACACACCCACGCACACACACACACACACTCACACGCACACACACACACACCCAGGCACGCACGCACACACACACACACACACCACGCACACACACACACCCACGCACACACACACACCTACGCACACACACACACACACACTCACACAAACCCACGCACACACACACACACCCACGCACACACGCACACACACACTCACACGCACACACACACACCCACCCATGCACACACACACACCCACGCACGCACGCACACACACCTACGCACACACACACACTCACGCAAACCCACGCACACACACACCCACGCACGCACGCACGCACACACACACACACACCCATGCACACACGCATGCACACACACCACACACACACACACGCACATGCACACACACACACACACACAAAAGCTTTATTTGATTTATTTATTCTATTTTTTTAAAAGTCTATTTAAAAAGTTACTTCTCATTACTCAGTGTCTAAACCAGATCTAAAAGTCTAAACCAGATCTACAGCAGGTCTAAAGCAGGACTGATCAGGTGTGAGCTTTGGGATGAAGCTGATAGAATCTTAAGTGCTTTTCTCTTGTGTTTAATGAACACACTTCCTCTGCTAATGTGCGCTAATGGCCGAGAGAGCACTGAGTAAACAGAGAGAGGGAGAGAGAGAGGAGAGCAAACAGTATGTGCATGTCTCTGTGAGACACAACCAGGAGACTTGTCCTGCACAGAGACACTGGGACATGTCCACAGAACAGGACCAGACATACTCAGGAGTGCTATAAAGATGGAGCTGGAGTGTTTATATCATTATAACATGTTAGTGATCTCTTCTGCCCTATTCAAACCCTCCTTATGGTTAACTGTACAAGACTGTACAAGGCTCCTCCCACAAGCCTACATCCCCCATGCTCCCAAATGACAATTCTCCATAAATACACAAAAACATGACACAAAACTGTACACAGCACCATGACAAACCTGATGTGATGTGCAGGAGTTTCATTAGTGAGACACTCCCTCTTTAATACCCCACAGAAGTGTAATACCCCCTCTTTAAACAGGACTCCGCAGTGAAAAAGTGCTCTATTACTCCAAGAGTTTTTCTGTAAACATTTGGAGAAACAGACAAATTATCAGGGCAAAAGCTTAGATCTGTACAAGTGATCTCTGTTCATTCCATCAGATGCCCATCCTCAAGACATTTTAATACTGCCTTGTAGTCCTGGTTAAGTCCTACTTAAGACCTAGTTCAATACTAGTTCAGTCCTACTTCAGAACTGCTTTAGTCCTGGTTCAGTCCTACTTTAGTCCTGCTTTAGTCCTGCTTTAGTCCTGGTTCAGTCCTACTTTAGTCCTGCTTTAGTCCTGGTTCAGTCCTACTTTAGTCCTGCTTTAGTCCTGGTTCAGTCCTACTTTAGTCCTGCTTTACACTCCAGAGGAAATGTCACAGGAAGCAGATCAGATCTGAGTCTGTCCGGTCTGGACTTATCTAAACCTCCTCCTCCAGCTCCACTTAAAGGAGCCTCAGCAAAACAATCTCCCCATGTGTCGGATGCCCTCCCCGTGTGTCAGATGCCCTCCTGCCCTCGGAAATGGGGGCAGATGTGGTTGGAGAGGGGCCCTTGTGTGTGATTGGTGTTTTACTGTTCTTATGGGAGTAGTGACGGCGCCCCCTGCTGGCGTGTACATGGTTTGTGTGGAGCTGTGTTGGCTCCACCCTCATCACTTCTCTCTGATTAGACCTTTCTTCCTGATTGTTGTATTGTCCTCTCTCTGCACCCGCTCTTCTTCTTCTCCTCTTTCTCCTTTTCTCCTCCTTCTTTTCTCTTCCTCCTTTCCTATTCCTCATCCTCACCTCTCCTCCTCTTTCTCTTCTCCTCCTCCTTTCCTTCTGATGTAGTTGTAGTACAGGTGGGGTGTAGTTGTAGTACATGTGGGGTGTAGTTGTAGTACAGTTGAGATTATGTGGGTACTACATGAAGTACATATTGTACATATGGTACATGTAGTACATATAGTACATATGGTACATATGGTACATGTAGTACTTATATGACATATAGTACATATGGTACATGTAGTACTTATAGGACTTATAGTACATATAGTACATATAGTACATATGGTACATGTAGTACATATGGTACATATAGTACATATAGTACATATAGTACATATAGTACATATATACATATGTACATGTACATGTACATATGTACATGTATGTAGTACATATGGTACATGTATAGTACATATGGTACATGTAGTACATATGGTACATATAGTACATATAGTACATATGGTACATGTAGTACATATGGTACATGTAGTACATATGGTACATGTAGTACATATAGTACATATAGTACATATAGTACATATGTACATATGTACATATAGTACATATGGTACATGTAGTACATATGGTACATGTAGTACATATGGTACATATAGTACATATAGTAAATATGGTACATGTAGTACTTATAGGACTTACAGTACATTCACTGTGAAGTATGGGTATAGATTTGTTTGACGTGTTCCGGATCGTTCCTCGTCTCTGCTGTGTCCTGTTCGTTTGTTCAGTTTAATCTCAAGTGTGACCTGAAACTGGATTTATGAATGAACCCTCCACTCAACAGGTTAATGACACTAATTATGTCCTCCGCCCTGCAACAGCCTAATGCTGCCATCTGATTGGACAAGAGCTCACATCAACACTTATCAGCCGTTCATAATGCAGCCATTATGTAAACAAGAGGACTAAAGCAGGACTGAACCAGGACTGAACCGGGACTAAACTAGAAACTAGGACTGGACTAACACTAAAACAAAGCTGGCTTAATATTAAAACAGGACTAGACCAGTACTAAACCAGCCAAGACCAAAACAGGACTGATCCAGGTCTAAATCATATCCAAACTCTGTCCTACTGGGCCGTTCATATATTCTACAGTTGATAGTTAGATCCCAGCTCTGACCATGCCGCTGTTGTGTCCTCAGGCAAGACACCTGACCTGCCGTGCCTGTGTGTGAATGGGACTGTACTGTCCTGCTGTAAAAGCTTCATGCGTTATTGTTTTCCTGACGGTTATTGTTCAAACGTGACATTTGGAGACGCAGCTGTGAGCTCACACCTGATTCGATAAAGTCACCACAGGGGGCGGGGTCATGTCACTTTTATCTGCCATCCCATAGGTGGAAATGTCATTTGGGTTATTGCAGTCATAAATACACTTTGTCCTTTAGCACGCCGCACCGTTTCCAGGAAGTGACCCGCATAACAACCACAGGGGTCAGAGGTCACGGATAAATCAGTCATGTGATCACTTCTGCTTTCACGCGATTCTGTCCCACGGGAAACGAGCGCAACGAATTCACCACCACCACAATTTAAAGCTCCTATATTAGGCAAGGCAACGCAGGGCAGGTTTATTTGTATAACAGTTTGTACAAAAAGTAATTCAAAGTGCTTTACAGAATAAGAAATACCTCCAAATCACAATACAAACAAATCAAAACATAAATTATCATCATCAAATTAAAAAGCGAGAGACATTAAATGAGAGAGAAGAGCTCAGAATGAAAACCTTTCAGTCAAACGCAGCTGAACAGAACTGTTCTGAGCCTGGATTTAACGTCAGAGTCGAGTCTGTCTCACATGTTCAGACTGCTCCAGGTTTTAGCTGCATGAATGTGAAACTGTGACTCTCTGTGTTTAGTTGTGACTCTGGGCTGCAGCAGGAGGTCGCTCCCTGAGCTCCTCACAGTGCAGATGGTTCATGTGAAGCCTTGGTGCTCGGTCATGGAGAGACTTGTACAAGCAGAGCTTGTGCCACAGGGGGCAGTGCAGAGACCTGAGCACAGGACACGTGCTTGGACTTCCTGGTTTGAGTCAGGATCTGCAGCAGTGTTCTGGATGTTCTGCAGCGTCTTGCAGCTCATTTGGAGAGACCAGTGAGAGACTGTTACAGGAGTCTAACCCAGTGTTTCCCAAACTTTTTTCTGGGGACCCATATTTTAAAAGTCACAAACCTTCTGACCCAAGTCAAAGGACATTATTCATAAATCACAAAATAAAGGTGGATTTGATCATTATTGAACATTAATGAGGATATTTTATTGTTGACTGATTGATTGTGTCACTGAACAATTAATGTTACTTAAGTCTGAAACAATGAAAAACAGTCACTGAAGCAGCAATAAAAGGATCTATGAGTCGCCTATTTAGACAATAAATGTAGAACATTTGTTTTTCTTTTCAACATTCAATTAAAGCAGCAGTATTGGAACAAAATAGTCCATAAAATAATTACAAAAAGATTAGAAATGATATAAAACATGTCTTAACATTTGAACATTTCTGGTGAGATAGGTGGGCCTGTGTGTGTTTCTGTAGTGTGTTCAGTCCGGTGCAGGAGGAGACGCAGCAGCAGATCAGGAGCAGCTTCAGTCTGTTTTTGTGCTTTGGCTTCATTTTTGGGAGGGTCGCAACCCAGTCTTTGGGAAAGAATGGTCTAATCTACTGGAGACAAACATGGATAAGTCTCTCCAAATCTGCTATAGACAGTAAACCTTTGAGTTTTGCTCTGTTTTTAAATGGTAAAAGGCTGCAGATGTTACTGATTTGTTGTGGCTGTTAAAGTTCAAATTTGAGTTCATTATGACCTCGAGATTTCCTGCCTGATTTGAAGGTTGTAGAGAGAGACTGGAGGAGACTGCTGACACTGTCTGTTTGTACACTAAACTGACTCTTGTGAGCTTTAAGACATGTTAAAATGTTGTTACCTTCTCAAAAACAAACCTGGAGTCATGTTTTGTTTCATTCACATGTTTCACACTTGTTTTATTTATTTATTTATGAGTCTGTCTACATCTCCAAAGCTCAGAATGCTCTGTTCCACCTTGTGATGTCATGAAGTGATAGTTTTCAGTTATGTTAATTCAGTAGAGATTAGCAATTCCAGGACTGAAATCATCCAGATGATTCTAGTTAAAAATACAATGGAGCACTTCCTGTACAGAGCTCAACAGTGAGCGTCGACCCCTCGGTTCCGGCCCTAAACTTCACATTCATTTTTCTCATAGATTTTCTGTAAAAAATGAATAGGAAACATTTAAGCATGGATATAACCAGCTCAGTGGTGACGAATGAGCGCAAGACTTATCATTTCTCCTGAAGTGATTCAAATTCCAACATTTCAGTGAATCCTGTGTTTTAAAGTTTCATTGTAAAAGTGCAACTTTTCTGGTGGAGGGTCAAACAAATACTTTTCCTCATGGAGATGTTATTACTTTCTCTGGAGTGTAGCATTACAACTTTGGATGGAGACTGAACCAGACCAAGTTACAGGTCAGATCTGTGGAGAGGCGACCCCGCTCACAGTCAGAATGTTTATGTTATAGCTAGTTTTTGAACTATAAAACTACTTGTGATTGAATAACTGTAAAGTAGAGCTGTTTAATAACATCTCCATATACAAGAAGCTGATGGACCCTCCACAAGAAAAGTTACACAGTGCACCTTTAAATGGCCTTTTTGAGCTTAAAACACAGTGTTGTTAATAATAGTTAGTGTGTAGCTGCTTAGCCTCCACACGCAGAACTTTTAGAAATTGAATTTATTGAAACATCTAAGAGAAAAGGAATGAAAAATGTACTTCCTGAACCTGAGCAGTCTGATGAGCTCAATTACATCATGACATCACAAGGTGGAACAGAGTGTTTTCTGTTTTTACATAATGAGCTGTGCACAACAAGGCTCATAGTGTCATAAGCACTATGAGCCCTGTGCTAAACCCCATGGCCTTTAGCACAGGGCTCACAGTGCCCTGTGCTAAAGGCCATGGGTTTAACCCTTCAGCACAGAGCACTGTCCTGCTTCAGTGTTCTGCTTCAATGTCCTGCTTCAGTGTTCTGCTTCAGTGTTCTGCTTCAATGTTCTGCTTCAGTGTTCTGCTTCAGTGTTCTGCTTCAATGTTCTGCTTCAATGTTCTGCTTCAATGTTCTGCTTCAGTGTTCTGCTTCAATGTCCTGCTTCAGTGTTCTGCTTCAATGTTCTGCTTCAATGTCCTGCTGCAATGTCCTGCTTCAGTGTTCTGCTTCAGTGTTCTGCTGCAATGTTCTGCTTCAGTGTTCTGCTTCAGTGTTCTGCTTCAGTGTTCTGCTTCAATGTTCTGCTTCAGTGTTCTGCTTCAATGTCCTGCTTCAATGTTCTGCTTCAGTGTTCTGCTTCAATGTTCTGCGTGGGTTTGGCAAGGACACTTCCACTTCACTGTTGACATTTCTCTGTGCTTCGCTCTGGTCTCATCCAACTATTACACAATTAGTCTTTAGCTGTTCTTCGGCTGTGTGTTGTGGTCACGGTCAGGAGTGATCTCAGGGGTGATGAGGACATTCAGAGGCTGTACTGCAAACTGTACGCACAAGCAAATATGTCGGCACGGAAATTTCATCTGTGTACAAGCAATGTGAAAATACACCACTCTATACTGCCCACCTGTGGTGCACTTACAGTAAAACTACATTTAACAAGTTGCTGGTTGCAGACACAGCAAAAACTGGAGGATTCAAATTTCATGGTGAAATATTTATATAACAATTTGTAAGTGAAATGGGCATTCAAGTTGGGGTTATTTCCCAAAGTTGCTATTGTTGAAGTTAATTTAACTTCCCCTAGTGTTCATTGAACTTCCCTTAGTGTTAATTTGGCACTTGAATTTGAATTTAATTTGAATTTATTTGTTTGGAGGATAAGCCCCTTGAAATGTGTCACCATCTCGTTTTCAAGGGGGTCCTCAACTTCCAAACACCATTTCAAACTCTCGCAAAAAAAGACCAGTTTGAACTAGTTTTGTCCATAATTGAATCTTAAATTAACTCAACTCAAATAAAGTGTAAAAATAAAACACCTCTGTGTGTTGTTTAGCTAAGATTACACAAAGTGTGATCTGTTTAATATAACTCTTGATTTCAGGGTTAAATAGGATCTTTAGTCCAGTGTTACTTAATGAACATTTCCAAAAATGTTAAATTAACTCTAGAACAGATTGGACTCAGATAAATTCGGAAAATGTTCGAATGGATTCTGTGAGAGTCAGTTTTAACACTCTTCTCTTTGCCGTGTATAATGATGCACTTCATTTCCTGCTGAACGTCCCTCGATGGACAAGTGTCAGTTTGCTGTTTGTGCAGAATAATGTCCCTCCACTTAACACTGTGATCAGAAACATTGTTCATAAATTTATGAAGCACCTTAAGGATTCACAAAATGAAATACTAAATGTTTTAATAATGTCTGAGCAGAGCAGTGTCAGGTTCACCTCTGAACTCTGGAGGCACTGGAGGAACTGCTGATATGGACTATAGACATGACTACTGTCTTGTGTGTTTTCAGTCTTTTTTATGTTCTATATGGAGACATTGGAGTCTGAAATAAACCTTCATTGACTGTAACATCATCAGTTTCTTTGCTCCCTCACAGAGGCAGTGCTCTACGCTCTTCTCAGTTGCCTTGCCTTCATGCTGGATTTCTTAGCTCCTGTTTCATTTCAGATGTTGTGCAGAGGTCTGTGGGTCTATGGGAGGTTCACTGTTTTAAAAGAAATCTCCGATCTTCTCATGAACCTTCTCAATCTTTGTGTGTGATCGGCTCCACACACTTTACATTAATCTTATGGTTTAAAGTCCTTTCAGCTCAAACACTCTCGTCTTTGGGGTTGAATAATGTGTCCACTTTCTAAAGCGATTGTGAAAAAATCATTTGTTTATTTCTCTTTAGTTTATTTGTCCTGACAGAGAAGATGCTGAGCTTTGTGTGTCCCATACTCACACACACTCACACACACATGTGTCCTCAGGAGTGACTGGAGCTCTGCACGTGGACGAGAACGGAGACCGAGAGACGGACTTTGCCCTGTGGGACCTGAGTGACACCAACTCCTCTGTGTATCAGGTAAAACTATACAACTACACACAACTATACAGCTACACACAACTACACACAACTATACAACTACACACAACTCTACAGCTACACACAACTATACAACTACACACAACTCTACAGCTACACACAACTATACACAACTATACAACTACACACAACTCTACAGCTACACACAACTATACAACTACACACAACTACACACAACTATACAACTACACACAACTATACAGCTACACACAACTACACACAACTATACAACTACACACAACTCTACAACTACACACAACTATACAGCTACACACAACTACACACAACTATACAACTACACACAACTCTACAGCTACACACAACTATACACAACTATACTACTACACACAACTCTACAGCTACACACAACTATACAGCTACACACAACTACACACAACTATACTACTACACACAACTCTACAGCTACACACAACTACACACAACTCTACAACTACACACAACTCTACAGCTACACACAACTCTACAGCTACACACAACTATACACAACTATACTACTACACACAACTCTACAGCTACACACAACTCTACAACTACACACAACTCTACAACTACACACAACTCTACAGCTACACACAACTCTACAGCTACACACAACTCTACAACTACACACAACTCTACAACTACACACAACTCTACAACTACACACAACTCTACAACTACACACAACTCTACAGCTACACACAACTCTACAACTACACACAACTATACAGCTACACACAACTATACAACTACACACAACTCTACAGCTACACACAACTCTACAACTACACACAACTCTACAGCTACACACAACTCTACAGCTACACACAACTCTACAGCTACACACAACTCTACAGCTACACACAACTCTACAGCTACACACAACTCTACAACTACACACAACTCTACAGCTACACACAACTATACACAACTATACTACTACACACAACTCTACAGCTACACACAACTACACACAACTCTACAGCTACACACAACTATACAACTACACACAACTATACAACTACACACAATTCTAAAGATATACAACTACACACAACTCTACTACTACACACAAGTATACAGATATACAACTACACACAACTCTACAGCTACACACAACTATACAACTACACACAACTCTACAGATATACAACTACACACAACTCTACAGGTACACACAACTATACAACTACACACAACTATACAACTACATAAAGGTCTACAGATATACAACTGCACACAACTACACACAACTTATGGCAAAAGGAGAAATTTTATTTGTCAACTGGTCAAACGTTTATTTAGGTTGAATAAGTTTCCCAGCTCATTCAAACTGTTTGTTCAGTTGTGTTCAGACGCTGGTGACACTTCCTTATATCTGTCTGCAGGGAGGAGCTAAATACACTGAAACTACTCTGAAACTAACACACACACTTGTTTACAGTTTCTGTTTGTTAGCTCGGCCTATTGACCTGTACAGGGTGTGGGGTCATATTAGCAGAATCATTCAGGGCCATACTGGAGCTTCCACACCTCTGGACCTGACCTGGATACATCTGTTGTTCTCTTGTTTGTTTTGATTTAGGTTTGAGGATGGAGTTGTAAATAAGAGATAGATGTTATCCGAGTCTCCATTTCTGTTTAGAGAAGGATTCTCTTTCTTAACAAAAATATCCTCTTTAACTCTCCTCTCAAACCAATTCTTTTCTCTGGCTCAGATCTGTACCTCACTGTCCTCAAAGGAGGCTTTTAAGTGGTGATGTACAGCAGACTGAGGTCCTGTGTTTGAATGGAGTAGAGCACGTTGTTTTGTTTGTGTCTTGGTGTTTTGTCCTTTGGCTGGACTTTGGCAGATATAAGGGAGTATCCACCAGCATTTTGACCCGAACTGAAGAAGCAGCAAATAAACTTTTGTCCAATTGACAGATTGAATTTCTCCTTTTGATGTGGATTCTGCCTCGACAACTGAGGGGTTTTTCATACGCACTTAACAACTAATACAACTACTCACAACTATACTACACACAACTTGTCTGTGTACCAGCTAAAATACACAACTCCTCTATCTAAAAAGTGAAAATACACAACTGCATACAACCAGACCTGCCACGATAAGTACTTAACGTTCTAGATATGAAAGATAGAACTGTGTGTTTTTAACCTGTTGCCACCCGCTTCATTTTGGTGTGTGCACAATGGTAAGACATACCCAAATGCCATAGCTTATTAAAAGAAAACCTTAGAACCCACATGCTTGTGTGAGGCACCATTCTAAAGCTTAGACCTTCTAGTTTCTGTAGATATGTACATGAAGACTGTGAGTGCTGCCTAACCTACAGTACAGTCAATTAAATTTGAATTTTTATTTTATTTTTTTGCTTAAAAAAAAAAAAAAAAAAGAAAAAAAATAAAGGCCTTAGCTTGGGCATACTTCATGCTAGGCATTTGTGACTCACTACACTCATTGTTCAAGTTGTTGGCAACAACTGTATAGAATTTCAGATCTCTAGGACAAAGGGTTTTGATGCTGTGAGCCTTTGTGTAAACAAAATGACAATTCGGCACAAGATTGCCAAATTTGTGCCAAAATAATAATAATAATATAAAAATAATAATAATTGTTATTATTATAATACTAATTCTTCTGAGCTTTAGGCATGTTTTCTCAAGAAAAAAAACTAAAAGTAGCCAAAATTGTCCTCCAAGTGGAAGATCTGCCTTCTATAGCACTTGTTATTGATTAGTCCTGATGGATGTAAAATGTAAAAAATGTACACACGATCCAGGGAGGGAAGTGTATCCCATCTGTGCCTCGGGAGCTCAAATCGATGGGTAGGCCATTTTGACAGGACATCGGTTAAGAGATGTGCTGCAGAAGTTTGGACTGAGTGTAAGTGTGACAGGTGAGCTCGGCTCATACCAGTGTACAGGACATTACAGCAGTAATTGTCCACTGCTCAGTCCTGCTCTGACTTCTATTCAAATCAGCTCAAATTGTAATCACCTAGTGCAAAAAAAAAAAAAAAAAGATGTTATATTTTGGGCACACAGCTGTGCTTTTTGATGATACTGTTCACTCAAAGATGTTTCTCTGACATGAGCCTGCAATCACTGTTATTGTGTCAGTGCATAAAGAGTTGAGTTTATCGCGGCCTGTCTCTGCAGGGATGTTCTTCAGAGTGTGTTACTGTGACTGGTAGTGTTGCCAGATTGTGTTAAGTGATTTCCGCCCAATCATTTTCAAAAACCCTCCCTCTTCAGCAAAAATATGCCCAACAACGTTTTGTTACAGAAAACATTTCATGCCATTACTGATATAACAGTGTTTTCATTTCAATTAATATTTCAGTAAAAATGTTGTAGGCTATTTAATCTGTAGGCCAGGGGTCTCCAACATTATTCCTCTGGTGACCTAACTTTACCAAACGAAAATGCCAGAGAGCTACTAGTTTTTGCTGTCACAAGAAATGGAGTAGGCCGACACTGAAGTGCCATGGTCTTAAATGAGGTGCACTTAGATACCTTTAAAACATAAACCATTATCCATTTCTTAGTACACAAAGTTTAGGGATCAAAATAATACATGTACTATGGTAATAGGCATTTAATTCATCAAATTTAACTTTTTCAGGATAATACAGGTAATTCAGAATTCCTCTGAGGAGCTAAAGGGAGTGGAGAGTTAACGGTAGCTCCTGAGCTCCAGGTTGAAGCCCTCTGCTGTAGGCTTTTAAAAACATTGCCAGTATTGAGAAAACATGTTAAATGTAAAACAGTATTTTCATTTATTTAAAAAATAAATAAATAAATAAATAAATTAATTAATTAATAATATTAATAATAATAATAATAATAATAATAATAATAATAATAATATAATAATAATAAATAATAATAATAATAATAAAAATAAAAAAAATAAAAAATAATTTAGCCCAATATTTGAATAAACAGGTTGTAACTTAATCTTAATCTTTAAAAAAAAAAAAAAAAAACACTGTCAGAATTGAGAAAACATGTTCTGTAAAACCTTTGGTAAAACATAAAACAGTGTTTACATCACACAGAAAATGAATCTCATCAGAACTCATGTTAAAGCTGCAGTGCTCAGATCATACAGTGCTGTGTCCGAAGAGTCAAATAAAGCTCGACAGACACTGATTCACTCTCTGACACAAACTGTAACGAGCCGCTTTCTGTCCTGTTTGTCCCCAGATCGTGATGGTCTTCACTGGGTCAGATGAGTCTCTGGCCGTTGTCCCTGGAACTCAGCTGCACTGGCTCTCAGGGGCCCCCCCACGAGACGTGCCCCTGTGCGGGTTTAAGAACGACAACCCTCTCTGCCTAGCCAGTGAGAACCAGGACTGAACCAGGACTGAACCAGGACTGAACCAGGACTGAACCAGGACTAACCCAGGACTGAACCAGGACTGAACCAGGACTGAACCAAGACTAACCCAGGACTGAACCAGGACTGAACTAGGACTGAACCAGGACTGAACCAGGACTGAACCAGGACTGAACCAGGACTAACCCAGGACTGACCCAGGACTGAACCAGGACTGAACCAGGACTGAACCAGGACTGAACCAGGACTGAACCATCTGTTTCTCCTCAGAGACGATCACGATCCATCAGCTCGTGTCCATCATCCTCTTCTTTATCTTCATCATGACCCTCACCGTCACTGTCTTCATCTACAGGTACAAGTCCCACCCCTTACACGAGCCACGCCCCCCCCCCCCCCCCACACACACACACAGGTGACTACACAGCAAAAATGACAGTATATATGTTACACTTTAAGAGTACATTTAACACCGATCTCAGTGTGTATTTGGGTCCAAACTCTGCTAACTGCTAGTGTAAAAATGTACTCTTATCTGTCAGTCACAGACTAAATCTTAGTGTTGTTTAAACTCTATTAAGTGTAACTATCAGTCACTTTAAAGAGCAAAAATATAATCTAATTTGGTGTTAATTGGCCGCTATGAAATTCATAGTTTTTATCCATCTTAGTGTTGCTTGGCCACTGTGAAGAGTAAAATTATGATCCAGTTTGGTGTCATTTGGCCAATAAAAAATGTAAAACCATCACTGTAAAGACTAAAGTACCCTATTTAGTGTTGTTTGACCACTATGTATATTCTAAATTAAAAATGCAATACAACCCATAATTTGTTAAATCATAAGAGTAAAATAAACATGATATCAAACAAAAATAAGATCCAGTGCTGTCAGTTAATTTTATTTGGCAATAACATTTTTGAAAAACTGTAAGTTTACATTACATTGTACAATGCAAATACATACATCTGAAAAGGCAACATTAACATGCCTTTTTGTAATTGTTATTGAGAATGTACATTACCATTGCCATGTTTAACGTCAAGATGCTTTCTAAAACCTGAATGTCTGTAATTTCTGATGACATCCACTTTAATCACAAGTCAGAAGGAACCTTTGCCCAGGATAAAATGCATGCTTAAAGTTGAGATGTCGAACCAATTCCTTATAGGGGTCTGCACAAATGTGTGTGTGTGTGTATATATATATATATATATATATATATATATATATATATATATATATATATATATATATATATATATATATACATACACACACACACACACACACACACATATATATCTACGCCCCTACATGGGGCGTATCACTGGAACATAACTGAAGTGGCTGATATCAAGAAATCCTACCAATGGCTTGAGAGGGCTGGTCTGAAGGACAGCACAGAGGCACTGATCCTGGCTGCTCAGGAGAGCAGGCCCTGGGCACTCGAGCAATAGAGGCCCAGATCTACCACACCAGACAAGACCCACGGTGTCGACTGTGCAAAGAGGCTCCTGAGACAGTCCAGCACATAACTGCAGGGTGTAAGATGCTGGCAGGCAAACAAACATGGAGCGACATAACCAAGTGGCGGGCATAGTGTACAGAAACATCTGTGCAGAGTACGGGCTGGAGACCCTAGGATCAAGGTGGGAAACACCTCCAAAGGTTGTGGAGAATGACCGAGCCAAGATCCTGTGGGACTTCAGATACAGACTGACAGGATGGTGATGGACCAACCAGACATAGTGGTGGTGGAGAAGAAACAGAGCAGAGCCGTGGTGGTGGACATCACAATACCAAGCGATGGTAATATCAGGAAAAAGGAACACGAGAAGCTAGAGAAATACCAGGGGATCAAGGAAGAGCTGGAGAGAGCCTGGAAAGTAAAGGCATCAGTGGTGCCTGTGGTGATCGGAGCACTCGGGGCTGTAACCCCCAAACTGGAAGAGTGGCTACAACAGATACCGGGAAAAACAACGGACATCTCAGTCCAGAAAAGTGCAGTACTGGGAACAGCAAAGATACTGCGCAGAACTCTCAAGCTCCCAGGCCTCTGGTAGAGGACCCGAGCTCAATGAGGGTGAGAGACCAACCACCGTGGAAGGTGAGAAACACATTTTTATATATATATGTGTGTGTGTGTGTGTGTGTGTTTGTATGTATATATATATATATATATATATATATATATATATATATATATATATATATATATATATATATGAGGACATGAACAACCTGAGGAAACATCAAATGTGGTTGATAGTTTATAGAATGTTGATAGGTGGAAATTAAATTCAGTATAAGTAAAATAATATTTTTTTAAAGCGACAGGAATCTGAACTCACTGACCTTGTGAAACTTGCTGATCATGATCCACCGCTTCCCGTTTGCTGACCTTCACAGGTCTTTTGTTGCCACCAGGTGGAGGAAGCAGGAGATACACCTGTATCAGCAGTGAAGACATGTCACTATCCCAGGCTGAAAAACGGGAAAACTTCAGTCAGCTGCATGGTTCCAGAAATAGAAAATTAAAAACAAATTTAAAGAACATTAACAGATGAATGACGTTTAATGCCAAACTGTGGAACATTATGACTAAAATGTGACTCTAATCCCCTCAGCAGCTTGGACGAGAGATTCAAGTGTGGGTGTTTTGGTGAGGTTATTTGCTTCTTTTATGATTTTGGTCTTCAGTAAGGTTCCCCATTTTTCCAAAAGCTTTAATGACATCTCCTATCTGAACAGCAACTGGAGGTCTTACAAGAAAAAAATAAATAAAACAGCAATAGTGAATTTTTTATTTTTTTTCTCCAATACAATAGACATTTTTAAAAAATAGTTATAAACTTACCAATCCTTTGGTATCAAGGAACCTAAAGACAGTGAACACTGGTGGACTTCTGTGGATCATGAATCAGTTTCTGTCTGTATTGAAAGGTTTGTTTCATTTTCATGAAGATCTGCTCTGCATCTGTGCTGTGCTTCAGAAGAGATATGGCCTCCAAACACTGGTCTCCATCCAACTGTTGATTCGTGGTCACCACTCTTTCAACCTCTCACCCCTTTTCTTTGGTGTTATTTGAAGAGCTGCTTCTCCTTTTACCAAGACCAAGTTCTCGCTTCATGTTTTTTAACTTCCATGTAATGTAACCCTCATTGCTGCATGCATCAAAACATTTTCATATAATGGCAGACATTAATTGGGGCATGCATTACACCTGCACATGTAATACTGATAAGAAAAACACTTTGATTGTAGTTACATTACTCATGTCCTTATTGAGAGTATTGTATTTGAGAGATCCTTAAGCGAAGGGAAAAGGGCCATGATCCCCATTGCACATTTGGTTCTTATGTTCATGGGTGGAGCCTTCTTAAGTTGTGAAAAAGAAGAAAAAGAAAATAATTCTTAAATCTATAGGTTGAACATGCTATATTAACTAGATCTAACCATTTCAAACAATTAAAGACAAGCAAGTGGGGTTTATATCGAGAAGCTAATCTCCTGTTAGTAAAAGGATGTTTGAAGCAGAATTAGAAGAAATTAGGACAATTTTATTGTTAAATTGCACTGATTAAAACTATGTCTGCATGTGTGTAAGTTCACAAATTAAAATAGCAGGATTTTCTGCCATATCACACGGCTGTGAGTAAATGTGTAATTTAAGCTTTATATATCATCTGTGTTAAAACATTAGGTTTGCAGTCACACACATCTGATTCCCTTTTGCAGTTATTGAAATTCTGAAGCCCGTTTCTTGAGCCGTTTTACACTGTTAGGATCCAACAGCCACATAATTACGATGTCCGAATCCCAAAAATAAAATTAGATAATATCAGAACCAGAAACAAAAGTGATATGGTTCAAAAGACTTGAAAAGATCGACTTTGACAATTGATGCATCCCACTGGGAAAACAAACATGGTGGTTTGATGCTCACTTTTTCGGAGGAATCTTTGCAGTATGAATTGTGCGATGACCGGAAGTTCGAAATTTGGGATGCATGTATAGGTCAGAACGCATCCACTTGCAAAGAATCGCCAGCACTTCTTAGCCACATTAGCTGCTACAACTGTTAACACAAGCACTGGACTGTATCCCGGTTTCAGTGTCCTGAATAAGGCAGGTTAAGGTGGTTATGAGAAACTGGGATACTGTAGCTGGTATCTTCCGATAGTAACTGGAATACTGTGGCATGTATCCTGGTTATCCATCCATCCATTTTCTTCCACTTATCCGGGGCCGGGTCGCGGGGGCAGCAGTCTAAGCAGGGACTCCCAGATTCCTTCACCCCAGACACATCCTCCAGCTCCTCCGGGGGGACCCCGAGGTGTTCCCAGGCCAGCCTAGAGACATAGTCACTCCAGCGTGTCCTGGGTCTTCCCCGGGCCTCCTCCCGGTGGGACATGCCTGGAACACCTGCCGAGGGAGACGCCCAGGAGGCATCCGGAACAGTTGCCCGAGCCACCTCAACTGGCTCCTCTTGACGTGGAGGAGCAGTGGCTCTACTCCGAACTCCTCCCACGTGACTGAACTCCTCACCCTATCTCTAAGGGAGCGCCCAGCCACCCTACAGAGGAAACTCATTTCGAGCGCTTGTATCCGAGACCCTGGTATCCCGGTTACTGCAACATAAGTTGAGTGTGCATCATCCAGAACACTTTCCAGTCTTTTCACGACACAGTAGGAACATAAATAAAGTGACCAACATAAATAACGTGACCATAGATGAGTGAAATGAGTGTAAAATAAAGAGGTGTGCTAAACCTGCACACGTACAATCTGCTCGTATGACCTGCACATGTATGATCACTGAAAAGTTAAACCTGAACCATCTCCTATACAATACACGCACAGAACAGACTCACCATCATCAGCACCTCCTCTGTCAGAGAAAAAACACATATATTCCACTGAGTCGTGTCCTTTAGTCCAACAGAAGCTGAACCACATCAGTGCAGAAGGAAAGAGCTGTTTTTTTCAGTGCTTATAGTTTATGCAAATGAATCATGTGGTTTTAAGTTTCGTTTCTGTAAAAGTAAACAAAAGCGGCAAAGCTGAATTATACGATCAAATGGCCTGATGTGGCTCTATACTGATTATGGTTGATATATTGTAAAGTTGAGTTTATTTACACAGAAGATTTTAATTAAGAATCTGTTCGGTTTGATCTGCACAGTGGATTGTGGGATACCTCATAGCTCAGGGGTCACAAACTGGCAGACCGTGGTCCGAGCCCGGACCCAGACGCCATCCCATACGGACCCAAACAGGGTCAACCTGATGTTACCTCCCACTGCGAATGGTACCGATGTCCCCGTTAAAACCGTGGGCCGTCCTCAGCTCAAGTTATCACCATGAACTCATAAAACAGCAGCATGTAGCACTTTGTACGTAACTTACCACACATCAGCCCGGAGTTCAGGTAACAGCAACAGCCAACAGTGATAAAGACACAGGACACTCACTGTAGTGCGCAGCTCCTCAGGACGGACCTGGGGGTCTGGTCCTTGGTCTTGTGCCGTCCTTTGAGCGCGTTGGTCAGATAAGTCTGGAGGCTCCGTCCTCCATGTGCTAGTTTCTAACGGGGGCGAGCAAGACCAGTGCGTTATGGACTGGGTCCGAGCGGTTCTGTGCTGTCGTCTGCACACTGGTTCCACGCGACGAAAGTGAGAATGTGCTGTGAACTACAGGTTCGGGTGGGCTGCTGCTATAAAGCATCTGAACAGAAGTGTGAATCCAATTTGGTTTGTTATATATTGTTCTGAGCGGTCCGTCCTCTGCACTTTCTCCTTGCTCCAGCTCATCTGAGCCCGGCCTGATCCAGAGCTACTCCTGCTGGGTCAGGACTCTGATTTGGATCTAGTCTGACTGTAGCATTTCTCACACTTGGCTAAATGCAGTTCATTTTATAAGTTGAATCAGTTGAATAGGGCCTATTCAGTTTAGACTCTAAACTTTACAGCACTGTATTAATGGACTAAGGAACAAACAACCCAATTGTGACGCTACTGAGCCAATCAAATCTGTGCATTCAAGACGATCACAACTCTGAATGCACACACAGAGAAAAGAGGTTTTGAGATATGAAATTAAGCACTTTGTATTAAGATGCTCAATTTAGCCATTTTATTTATTTTCTCTAATTAATTTTATACTGCAGCCCTGTATCTATTGTAGGCCTGCTGTGTGTTTCAGTGTTAACAATACATTTAGTTAAAATTTTTTTAACTTATATTTTCGTTGAGTTGACAGTCTTCTGTTCATACATTCAGACACTGATAAAATGAGGCTACTTCTGTATCACAATCATGACGTGACAAGTTGGACATGATGATGTCCTGGACCTCTGCTTGAGGAGATTTTTTCTAAACTGACCTCCTCAAATTTTTGTTGTACCCCCTGCCTCCTAGCTCCTTACCGTTGGTTAAGAACCTACCGAGCTTCCTCTGCTAAAGGAGGTTGTATTTTTGCTGGTTTATTCAATTAAATTAAGTTACTGCCATAACCAGGATTTGTCAAATAACCAGGATACTGATGTGCATGTATATCTTTATGCAGCGTTTTTCTTTTGCTGGTGTTTTCTTGGTTTTCATCGTTCTGTGCTTTGCATCATTTCTCTAGTTTCAGCACATTTAATGATGATACATTTGTTTGCTGATTTGTTTCTTGCAGTGCGTTTTTAACATTTGCAATGCATTCTTTGTTTGCACCTTGTTTAAACTTGTGTTTGAATTCGTGAATTTGCATTGTTTCTGTACTTGGAAGTTGTTTTGAGACGCATTGGGCCATTGCAGTGCGTTTGGCCCCTGTTGGCCACCGCACCCTAGAAGTGACTACAGGTAATATGCCCCCTACAGGTGACTACAGATACAAACATGTTCACACCCTAGAGGTAACCACAGGTACAGACAAGTTCTGTGTTTTTGAATAAAAAATAATCAGTGTTTATTATGAAACACATTTACAGGTTTATTCCATGCCGTATGGGCAGGTGTAGGGCAGGTGTAGAGCAGGTGTAGGGCAGGTGTAGGGCAGGTGTAGAGCAGGTGTAGAGCAGGTGTAGAGCAGGTGTAGGGCAGGTGTAGAGCAGGTGAAGGGCAGGTGTAGAGCAGGTGTAGAGCAGGTGTAGGGCAGGTGTAGGGCAGGTGTAGAGCAGGTGTAGAGCAGGTGTAGGGCAGGTGTAGAGCAGGTGTAGGGCAGGTGTAGGGCAGGTGTAGGGCAGGTGTAGAGCAGGTGTAGGGGTGTAGGGCAGGTGTAGAGCAGGTGTAGGGCAGGTGTAGGCAGGTGTAGAGCAGGTGTAGAGGCAGGTGTAGCAGGTGTAGAGCAGGTGTAGGGCAGGTGTAGAGCAGGTGTAGGGCAGGTGTAGAGCAGGTGTAGGGCAGGTGTAGAGCAGGTGTAGAGCAGGTGTAGAGCAGGTGTAGGGCAGGTGTAGAGCAGGTGTAGGGCAGGTGTAGGGCAGGTGTAGAGCAGGTGTAGGGCAGGTGTAGGGCAGGTGTAGAGTAGGTGTAGAGCAGGTGTAGGGCAGGTGTAGAGCAGGTGTAGAGCAGGTGTAGAGCAGGTGTAGAGCAGGTGTAGGGCAGGTGTAGAGCAGGTGTAGGGCAGGTGTAGAGCAGGTGTAGAGCAGGTGTAGAGCAGGTGTAGAGTAGATGTAGAGCAGGTGTAGGGCAGGTGTAGAGCAGGTGTAGAGCAGGTGTAGGGCAGGTGTAGGGCAGGTGTAGGGCAGGTGTAGGGCAGGTGTAGAGCAGGTGTAGGGCAGGTGTAGAGTAGATGTAGGGCAGGTGTAGAGTAGATGTAGGGCAGGTGTAGAGTAGATGTAGGGCAGGTGTAGAGCAGGTGTAGGGCAGGTGTAGAGCAGGTGTAGAGCAGGTGTAGGGCAGGTGTAGGGCAGGTGTAGGGCAGGTGTAGGGCAGGTGTAGAGCAGGTGTAGGGCAGGTGTAGAGTAGATGTAGAGCAGGTGTAGGGCAGGTGTAGAGCAGGTGTAGAGCAGGTGTAGGGCAGGTGTAGGGCAGGTGTAGGGCAGGTGTAGGGCAGGTGTAGGGCAGGTGTAGAGTAGATGTAGGGCAGGTGTAGGGCAGGTGTAGAGCAGGTGTAGAGCAGGTGTAGAGCAGGTGTAGAGCAGGTGTAGAGCAGGTGTAGGGCAGGTGTAGAGTAGATGTAGGGCAGGTGTAGGGCAGGTGTAGGGCAGGTGTAGGGCAGGTGTAGAGCAGGTGTAGGGCAGGTGTAGGGCAGGTGTAGGGCAGGTGTAGGGCAGGTGTAGAGCAGGTGTAGGGCAGGTGTAGAGCAGGTGTAGAGGTGTAGCAGGTGTAGAGCAGGTGTAGAGCAGGTGTAGAGCAGGTGTAGAGTAGATGTAGAGCAGGTGTAGGAGGTGTAGTGTAGGGCAGGTGTAGAGTAGATGTAGGGCAGGTGTAGGGCAGGTGTAGAGCAGGTGTAGAGCAGGTGTAGAGCAGGTGTAGAGCAGGTGTAGAGGTGTAGGGCAGGTGTAGAGAGCAGGTGTAGAGCAGGTGTAGGGCAGGTGTAGAGCAGGTGTAGAGCAGGTGTAGGGCAGGTGTAGAGCAGGTGTAGGGCAGGTGTAGAGCAGGTGTAGAGTAGATGTAGAGCAGGTGTAGGGCAGGTGTAGAGCAGGTGTAGGGCAGGTATATGCCACTAACAGATGGAGAAGGCTAGAATCAGACCCACACCATTGTGGTTCACGGAGGAAGCTGCAAGGAAGATCCAACTTGAGTGGGCACATAGACTGGGACAGCGAAAGGAGCAAGGTAGACCGAGACCTATGTTCTTTAAGTTTTCTAGCTCCAAGGGAAAATATAAAGTGCTTGCCCTGTCTAAAAAGTTGAAAGGCACCAGGTTTTTCATGACAAGCCAATATCTCGCCGAGGTTGTTGAAAGGCGACGTGAACTATTTCCAATTATGAACTCTTTTAGGCAAAAAGGCCAGAAAGTGTGCCTTATAGTCGATAAACTGTACGTGAATGGTGACCTGTACAAACGTGATGAACAATAACAAAGTCGCACAGTGATTACGTCATCGCGACATTGCTATGGTAACGACTATGCGGACTTGACAGGACTGACGATCGGAGCCGCTCAGTTTACTTTGGGACTGATTCATGGATATAATGGGAAATGCTCTATTATTTTTCTTACTTTGGGGGGTATATGTGTGTATGTCTTTGTTGTATGTTTGTATGTCTATGTCAGTGTTTCTCAACCTTTTTTGAGCCACGGCACTTTTTTACATTGGAAAAATCTTGCGGCACACCACTAACCAAAATGTTACAAAAATGAAACTATACAGTATATTTAATTACAATATAATTTCTACATTAATTTCTACTTACTCAGTGTGAGACCTGCGCCTGTTTAGATGAACACAAAGCTGATATCCTGGCAGGAATAGGAGAAAGACACACACGAAGCTCTTCATCAACAGCTCTCAGTCTCTCTCTGTTTTTAGTTTTTATAGCAGTTAAGCTTGAAAAGCTCTTCTTCTGGGTCAGAATCTTGTCCAGGGCCCATTTCGGAGTTCGCATTCATCCATTTTAAAAACTTTTCCATGACTTTCACCATGCACATGCGTTACTAATTCTTTTAAAGCAGGGGTGCTCACACTTTTTCAGCATGCGATCTACTTACAAAATGACCAAGTCATAAAGATCTACCTAATACAAAGCCAAACAAACTGCACTGAAACACTCTGTGCCCCTTTTTTGGACCCTCATCCACAGTTTGAGAACCTCTTCTTTAAGAGAACTTCCTGTGGCACTTTACACAAAAAAGTGAAAAAAGTGAAGGAAGATTTTTAAACCTGTTTTTTAAAGTTCCAAACTGGAGTTTCATTCTTTTCTGGTTTTGCAGTGATATTTACCAGCCTCTGCACATTTACCAAACCAAACACACATCGTGACAAACACAGATGCATTTGTGCACTTTTGTTAGACAAACTTCAGCCAAATGTGGTAGTAGGTCTGTTCTGTAGATCTGCTCTATGCTGTAGACCTGCTTTGTGCCAACACTGGAACACAAATTTAGACTCGTTTTTGCTTCACGTTTGGTCTTGCTCTTCTAATCAGCGCACTGTGGGAGGGGCTTGTGTTCGCTGTACACAGGAAGGAGCGAGAGCGTGAAAAGGCGAGGGGTGGTGTGCTGACGTGAGGCAGATGGACAGGTAGGATGTTTAGGAAGTTGAACCTGCCCTGTGATGCACGCTGGTACACGAGGGCACACGCTGTCGCAGACGAGCTGTGCATAGGGAGCGTGTGTGTTTGTGATGTGCCGTAGAGTCTCCGCGGGTTTCAAATGAGCGCACACCCTGCACTGAGACGCCCCACACGCTCTGGCACACCTGTACAAGTTTATTGCCAACAGCAGCGGCTGTAATGAACTATGATCGCACTTGTTGAGTGTCAGACCTTGAGTGAGAGACAAGACTGAGTCCAAACACGAGTCCGAGACGAGACACGGCGATCTACCCACACGACCTTGGCGATCGACTGGTAGATCGGGATCGACATATTGAGCCCCCCTGATTTAAAGGAACGAGGCAATTAGCTGCCTGTCGCCACCCGGACGAATATTAGATCACTCTGCCAGTCATTATATACTACACTGTACTACAGCACGGACACTCGACAATGACATAATATTTGCAGGTAATAATTAATACATTTTTATTTTTAAAAAAAGTGATATTGGATAATTTCTCACGGCACACCTGACGATCTCTCACGGCACACTAGTGTGCCGCGGCACAGTGGTTGAGAATCACTGGTCTATGTGTGCATGTGTTATGTGTATGTTTTTTTGAAGGAAAGTGTGTCTGTCTTGTCCGTCTTTTTTGTGTGTCCTTTTTGTTTATTTTATAGTTCTACAATTGTGAAAGGTCTGATTAAAAGGTATATAAGTATAATATGTTATGGTAAGAGATAATGTAGTATCAAATAAAGGATTAAAAATAGCCCATCTGAATATTTGTAGCTTAAGGAATAAGGTTCAGGAGATTTCAGGAATTCTGGAAAATTATAATGTGCATATTTTGGCTATATCTGAAACACATTTGGATGCAACTATTGATAACTCCTTTGTGAATGTAAATGGCTACCATTTTTATAGGCATGACAGAAATATAAATGGGGGTGGAGTGGCATTTTATGTTCAGGATCAGATACCAGTAAAGACCAGGTCTGATCTTGGGTGTATTGATGTTGAAGCTCTGTGGTTGGAAATGCAGTTGCCTCATATCAAGTCTGTTCTTATTGGTTGCTGTTATAGGCCTCCAAATGCTCCAATAGTTTGTTTAGATCGTATATGTTATATGTTAGATAAAGTATGTGACCTAAATAAGGAGATTTATTTTTTAGGTGACTTAAATATTGATTGGAGTTTAAAAATTGTTCTTTGAAAAATAAGCTCTTATCTGTTACAGACACTTGTAATTTGGCACAAGTCGTAACAAAACCAACTAGAGACAAAAACTGCCACATGTATTGATTTAATATTTACAAATTCATCAGAGTTATGCTCTAAGGTGATTTCAGTTGGTGTTGGGTTTAGTGATCATAATTTAATTATAATTAACCAAAATACCAAAGTCCCCAAATTAGGGCAGAATATTATTATTAAAGGGATATTTAAAAGATTTGATGAAACGAGTTATGTGGAAGAGGTCAGAAATGTTGGTTGGTCACAAGTATTATTGGAGGATGATCCAGATAGAGCATTGGAGGCTTTTACTAATTTAATAATGTCAATTATCAATAAACATGCTCCACTGAGAAAGATGACCGTAAGAAACACTGCTTCTCCCTGGTTAGATCCTGAACGTAGAGGGTACATGAAGCAAAGAGATGATTTAAAAGCTGAAGCTATCTCATCAGACAACAGTGAAGTGTGGGACAGGTACAAGAAGCTGAGAAATTATGTGACTAAATTAAATAGATTAAAGAAATGGGCTTATTATGGAAATACTTTTTTTCATGTAAAATCTGACAGCAATAAAATATGGAATACATTAAATGAATTAATGAGACGGAAGACAAAATCTGCTCCAACATATTTGGAAGTAGAGGACTCTTTTTTGACTAAGCCAGTTGATATTGCTAATTATTTAAGTGATTATTTCAAGAATGAAATTCTAAATTTACGGAAAAACATGATCTCTAGGCCAAAGAGTCTGCTATCATTTTCAATTATCAAAAATAAAATTATGCTAAATAAATCATGTAAATTTAAATTTGATAAAGTAAATACAACTACTGTAGTTAATGTATTAAAATGAATGAAATTAAAGCCTCCGGGTATAGATGAACTTGATGTAAAGTTGCTAAAATTGGTGTCTGATATAATTGCTATGCCCATATGTTACATAAAGTCCCTGACAAAAGTCTTGTCACCCTCCCAAATTAAGCTCAATATACTAAAATAAATTTGCTTCACTGAAGAAAGATTGATCATTTAATGAACACAGAAAGGTCAGATTTTGGCAAGAAAAAAGTTTTGTCGCCTACAGAAAATTGAACAAATAATTTACTTCAAATACAAAAATATGTTGCATAACGTCAGTGAATGAAGTAGTGGTGCTGTGAGATCCATATTTAATATCTTGTATGACTCCATGAGCTTGAAGGACGCATCCATGCGGTTTGACAATGATTCATACAATTTGTTGATGAAGTCATCAGGAATAGCAAAGAAAGCGTCTTACATGCCTCCCAGAGTTCATCAAGATTCTTTGGTTTTGCCTTCCATGCTTCCTCTTTCATTCTACCCCAGACATGCTCAATGATGTTCATGTCTGGTGACTGGGCTGGCCAGTCCTGGACCACCTTGATCTTCTTCACCTTGAGAAACTTTGATGTAGAGATAGAAGTATGTGATGGAGCACCATCCTGCTGCAAAATTTGACCCCTTTTATGGTTGGGAATGTAAGATGTAGCTAATACTTCTTGATATTTTAGGCTATTGATATTTACCTTCCACCCTGCAAATGTCTCGCACACCCCCATACTGGATGGAACCCCAGACCATGATTGTTCCGCCACCAAACTTAACTGTTTTCTGGGTGAATCTTGGATCCATGTGGCTCCAGTAGGTCTCCTGCAATATTTGCGGCGGCTGTGATGTAATTCAACCGAGGATTCATCTGAGAAATCCACCTTCTGCCACTTTTCCAGTGTCCATCCTTTTAGCAGGCTGTGGGCCTTGGCAAATGCCACACGGTTTTTTAATTGCCTTTTGTTTAGTGCTGGTTTCTGTGCACTGATTCGACCATGGAGGCCATTTCGAGACAGAATTCTTCAAACTGTTGTGGTTGACACAGGGACTTGAGGTGACCAGGCCTGGTGGAGTCTGCTGCAGTGGAAAAGGGGCCTTGGATTTTCGAATCAACAAACGGTCCTCCTGAGCAGTTGTCTTGTGGGGTCTGCCGGACCTGGGCTTGTCAAAAACATCTCCAGTCATTTCAGATCTTTTTCTTATTCTTTGTACTTGACGCTGAGACACATTGAAGGTGTCACCACCTCAGCAGTGGATCTGGTCTTCAGCCTCTTGATAATTAAGGCTTTGGTCTCAGGGTGGATCTTAGGCATGTTGTCAGAGGTCAGGTTGCAGTTGATGTGAAGATCTGGTGTGCTGGGCTTCTTTTTATACACACCCACTAATTGATTGATCAGTAACTGATCACAGGTGAGGCTGTAATCTAGGATTGGGTGCATCATATGACAAGGCGACAAGTCTTGCCAAAATCTGACCTTTCAGTGTTCATTAAATGATCAATCTTTCTTAAGTGAAGCAAATTTATTTTACTATATTGAGCATAATTTGGGAGGGTTTTAGCTTTCATATGAGACATTTCTAAAACCAATTGATTAATTTAAAGTCAGGTTATAAGCTTTTGTTTCTTCAAAATAGATAAGCGACAAGACTTTTGTCAGGGACTGTAATTAATCTAAGTTTAGAAAGATGTATCTGTCCTGCAGAATGGAAAAAGGCTAAAATCATGGCACTCCCAAAAAATAGTAAGGAGCCTTTTTCCGGAAAGAATAGCCGTCCTATACATATTCTGCCAATTTTGAGTAAAATAATGGATATAATTGTTTATGATAAAATTAATGTATATTTCTGTAAAAATTGATTAAATTCAGTGTACCAGCATGCCTATAAAAAAGGGCATTCCACAACATCAGCGTTAGCTCAAATAACTGATGACTGGATTAATGTGATAGAAAATAATAATATAATTGGGACTGTATTATTAGATTTAAGTGCAGCATTTGATTTACTTGACCATGATTTATTGTTGGACAAGTTAATTTGTTATGGGTTTGAAAATTCTGCTACTCAGTGGATCAAAAGTTATCTCACGGACAGAAAATGCACTGTGCTGTTTAATGGTAGCTATTCTGAGACAAATACGCTGGGTTGTGGGGTGCAACAAGGAAGCTGCCTGGGGCCACTTTTATTTTCTATTTTTACAAATGATCTGCCGTTTGTTTTAGAACATGCCACTATTGCACTATACGCAGATGACTCAACCATGTACATGTCTGATACTAATCTAGTCAATCTGAATACTCTTTTAAGTGATGAGTTGAGATTAATTGAGCACTGGATCAATGAAAATAAGTTGGTGATTAATGCCGAAAAGACCAAATGCATGGTATTGGGATCAAGTCATCTTTTAAGGAACTCTCCTGTTCTAGATTTGTATGTAGAGGGCAGATCTATAGAACAAATAACAGAAACCAAGCTCCTGGGAGTGATAGTATATAAAAAACATATTAAATAAAATGGATAAAAGCATGGCCATTGTGAAGCAGTGCAGAAAATGTATCCCAAATCGAATAAGGAAAATATTAGTGGAATCTATAGTCTTGTCACATAGACTATTGTTCAATAATTTGGTCAAATACAACAGATTCAAATTTAAATAAATTAATATATAATTAATAATAAATAAATCTTATCCTGAACTGTCCTTTCAGGACAAGCATTAATGAAATACATAATCAGTTGGCCTGGCTGCATGTAAGAGGAAGGATTAAGTACTCTTTGATTAAATTTATTACAAACCTGATAGTCACAAAAACACCTGAATACTGTATTGTAAATTAACTATGTTCAGTGACGTGCATCAGTACTGCACAAGACAGTCAGGTGAGAGTCGCTTTTTGTTACTGGCCTGTCACTCAAATCAAATCCAGAGGACAGTGCGCTATAGAGCAATGGTGGCATGGAACTCACTCCCACAGTTCCTCATCTCGGGAATGTGGACGCTTAGTTTTCATAAAATGCTTAGACTGTTCATTTTCACTTGGGGGTAGTATTGTTGGAATAGTTGTAATTTTTTGTGTTTTGTACTTCAGAAGTTTTGGAGGGCTTAATGTTTGAATAATGGAATTGTGTTGTCTCTGATTTGAAAATTAGAGCTATTATATATGTGTATGTCATTTATGTGTGTAACATATGTGTATGTGTTTGTATATGTGTGTATATGTGTGTATATGTATATATGAATATGTGTATGTATGTGTATATGTATATGTATGTATATATATATGTATATGTGTGTATGTATGTATATGTATGTGCAAGTGTGTGTGTGTGTGTGTGTATGTATGTATGTATATGTTTATTTATGTGCATCGATTGTTATGGTTATTTGTATATTTTGTTATCTGTTGTTACCTTTCATTGTTAGTACAAATGTGGTGCATGTAAATCCTGTTTTCCTGCAGAAAAAGGCATTTATAGAATGTTACTGACCCCAGGAAGAATAGTTGCTGTTCTTCAGTAGCTAATGAGGATCTAAATAAAAAAACAAACAAAACAAACCATAGTCAGACACTTTTGGTTTATGTTTGATCAGATATTTGTTCATATGCATATGTGTGTTTCAGGAGGATGAAGCTGGAGAAGGAGCTGGTGGCTCAGCTCTGGAGGATTCACTGGGAAGACATCCACATGAGCAACCTGGATAAAGTGCTGAGGAGCGGCAGCCGCATCACCCTCTCCCTGGTACCAGCAGGACTGAAACAGGACTAGACCAGGGCTAGACCAGGGCTAGACCAGGGCTAGACCAGGGCTAGACCAGGAGTAGACCAGGGCTAGACCAGGGATAGACCAGGGATAGACTAGGACTAGAACCACTCTCTTATAGTGAGTCTAACTGAAGCTCCTCAAAGCCGTTCCTCCAGATTGAAAATGACTCTTGGTTTGTTAAAGTGATATAGGCCATAGAGTGGATCATCAGATTGATGCTTTTTGTCAGAGCCTCCACATCTGAGGTCTGTAACACACTGACATGATGTTATTGATGTTGTAGCATAGCGTTGTAGGCGTTGTTGCATTTGGTCAGTTCAGGAGGAGGTCTTTGGTTTGGACACCTCTGTTTTAGACAAACACAAGAGACTGGTTCAGGGTTTTTTATAGGTGTTGACTACAGATGTAGAACAACCTCAGTCACAGCAGCTGCTCTGTGAGGGGTCTTAATGGGGTCTATACAACAGCAAACATGCTTTAACTTCTTAAGACGTCACATTAAAGGCACTGTACCCTCTTAAAAACGTGAAAAAATTGTTCATTTGAAAGTTTGGTGCAGTTCTTCCTCACTTACCTTCTGCTTTCAGAGCGTCCTAATTTTTCACCATGATGAGTTTATGAGCACTTTTCACAGCTCTCACACACCAGAGCCTAATACTGCCGCCACAGTAAAGCTAACAACAACTAGCATTCTAACATGCAATTCCTAAGTTCACGTGGTTGGGAGGGATGCAGTCACAGCGGGGGACAGTTGTTGTGAAGGCGACTGTCCTAACTATAAAACGCTACAAGAAACACTGCCCCAATCACAGACGAGTTCCCTTGTAAATATTAAAGAGCCGAGCCTCCGTGTAACTGCAAATGTGGTGGCAAAATGTAAACACACACAAATTGCACAAACTCACTCGTGCATAGTCCTGCACCCAACCCAACATCCTGTATTGAAACAGTTCAGCACAAATACGTGTACCATTACACCCCTGTCAAACATGCAGGGATGACATAACAGCTCTTCAGCCATGTGTTTGATGTACAGTTTTGTACAATACTCCCTCTTTAAACATATCTGTACAGGCCTTGATGATGACGTCCCTGTTTTACTCTGAAGAAGGTTCAAACTGAACTGATACTGATGGATCTTCTTCTCTTCATTTGCCACAGAGAGGCTCAAACTACGGCTCTCTGATGACCGGCGACGGAAACCTGCAGGTGTTTGCCAAGACCGGATACTTCAAGGTACATGTCCACACACATGTCCAATATGTCCACACGTATATCCAACATGTCCACATGTATGTCCACACACATGTGAACACATATGTCCAATATTTCCACACATATATCCACAAACTTGTCCACATGTATGTCCAACATGTCCACACGTATGTCCAACATGTCCACACGTATGTCCAACATGTCTACACGTATGTCCAACATGTCTACACGTTTGTCCAACATGTTCACACGTATGTCCAACATGTCTATACGTATGTCCAACATGTCTACACGTATGTCCAACATGTCTACACGTATGTCCAACATGTTCACGTATGTCCAACATGTCTACACGTATGTCCAACATGTCTACACGTATGTCCAACATGTCTACACGTATGTCCAACATGTCTACACGTATGTCCAACATGTCTACACGTATGTCCAACATGTCCAGACGTATGTCCAACATGTCTACACGTATGTCCAACATGTCCACACGTATGTCCAACATGTCTATACGTATGTCCAACATGTCCACACGTATGTCCAACATGTCTATACGTATGTCCAACATGTCCACACGTATGTCCAACATGTCTACACGTATGTCCAACATGTCTACACGTATGTCCAACATGTCCACACGTATGTCCAACATGTCTATACGTATGTCCAACATGTCCACACGTATGTCCAACATGTCCACACGTATGTCCAACATGTCTATACGTATGTCCAACATGTCTATACGTATGTCCAACATGTCCACATGTATGTCCAACATGTCCACACGTATTCCAACATGTCCACACGTATTCCAACATGTCCACACGTATTCCAACATGTCCACACGTATTCCAACATGTCCACACGTATTCCAACATGTCCACACGTATTCCAACATGTCCACACGTATGTCCAACATGTCCACACGTATGTCCAACATGTCTACACGTATGTCCAACATGTCTACACGTATGTCCAACATGTCTACACGTATGTCCAACATGTCTATACGTGTCCAACATGTCCAACATGTATGTCCACATGTATGTCCAACATGTCCACACATATTCCAACATGTCCACACGTATTCCAACATGTCCACACGTATGTCCAGCTAGCCCGATAGTTGTCAGGTTCCAAATAGGAAGTGAGCACTTTTTAAGTTTAAGTTAAGTTTAAAACTGTCACTCCTCTCTCTGTAACTGCTGCTGTCAGACTTGTTATTTTGGTCATAAAATGTTGATCTGAACCCGCTCTACATGATCTTGGGATTTTTATTTCACAATTGTGTCCCTAAATCAAGATATGAACATATGTTAATATTAACAGACCAATCAGGCCAATCATGTCATTCCTGCCCGCTCCTTGCTAACTCAGGAAAGGGTGTTACCTTCAGCACCCTCACTCCTGATTGGCTCTGTGGTTGCTATGATACTCGCGGTCAGAATTCCAAATATGGAACTTGGCCCAAATTCACCCCTGTAACCATCAGCCTCGATGAGCTTCATTTGACTGGAGCTGAATGCTGTGGGTGACATCACACTCACTCTGTCATGTGCAGGTGGAGTGTCCCTGTCCACACACACACATGCACATGCACACACGCACACACACACACATACACACACACACGCACACACACATACACACACACACACACACACACATGCACACGCACATGCACACACACACACACACACACGCACACACACACACACACACACACACACACACACACATGCACATGCACACGCACATGCACACACACACACGCACGCACACACACACACACACATGCACACGCACACACACGCGCACACACACACACACACACAGATGACTCGGTGTCTTCTGTTTCAGGGGAACATTGTGGCGATCAAATACATAAGCAGGAAGCGAGTGGAGCTGAACAGGAAGGTGCTTTTTGAGCTCAAACATGTGAGTGGCTCCCCTTTGTGGTCATTTAGTAAAAATTCATATATTATTGTATTTTTTTTTTTGCATAACTTTCTTGTCCTGCAAAAGCACAGGTGTGAACAATCTGAGAGAAATCAGATTACTCACATCAGATGGAACTGGCTTTGTTCACATTCACACCAAAAACATTTAAAGTTCCCATATTACAGAAATGGATTTGTGAGCTTTTAATCATGTTATAATGATGTTCCCTCCTCAAAACAGACCTGGAGTTGTGTTTTGTTTCATTCACACATGTTTAAGTGACTCTTTTATTAGTCTGTCTACATCTCCAGAGCTCAAAATGACCTGTTACACCTTGTGATGTCATGAAGTGGTAGTTTTCAAGTGAACAGCTCCTTTTACCTTTAGATCAGTAGAGACTGGTATTTCAAGGGCACTTCCTGTATTACCAAATGACATCACAAGGTGGTGTTTTGTATTTGAGAGAACTAAATCTGCAGGGTTGTGTGTTAATGAAACCAAACACAACTCCAGGTGTGTTTGTGATGAGAAAAACATAACATTATTTAAATAACATGTAAACCACAAAATCTGTCGTGTATTCAGAGAGACCCTTATCTGAAACCACATGTTGCTGTTTATATTTGAATCATCTCCAAAACTCTGATCAGAACTCACTGCAGCAGTGTTTAATGAAGTTTCCATCATCTGATAAGGCAAAGCCGAAGGGTCCAGCAACGTCCTCCAAACCAGGCTCAGATCTGGAGAAGGTCCCTGGTTCTCCTCCTGATGAGATGTTCTTGTTGCAGATGAGAGACATTCAGAACGAGCATCTGACACGTTTCATCGGCGCCTGCATCGACCCTCCAAACATCTGCATCATCACAGAGTACTGCCCCCGTGGGAGTCTGCAGGTACTACTACTACTTATTATATTACTAGTACTGCTACTGATATTACTACGGCTGCTACAGCTACTACTGCAATTACTACATTACTGACTGCTTTCAGGATATCTGTAGTTGTTTAAACTGTGGGCAGAGCTCTGTGCTTCTCTGTGGATTAAACACTCAACATGTTTGTTGTGAGAGTGTCCGACTCACAGCCACGTCTGCCCTTATGCCACAGGGCACTAAGACTTAGACGCAGACAAACTTTATTAATCCACAGGGGAAATTATTTGGACACAGTACATCACAATATAATGTAATAACAAATACAAACAATTTAAACGGTAGTAATACATTCTAAATAAGTGGCAAAAAAAAGAAAGCAAGAAACATAATTATAAAAATGTATGTGCAAGTCAAAATAAAATAGAAAAATAAAGAATAAAATATAAAATCTCAGTTCTATACAAGAGGTCATAGAAGACAGTGCAACAATAATATGATGATTGACAGAACATAGGGTTATCAGTTACATCAGGGTGAGTTGTTGTACAGTTGTAGGGAGTATTATCTGTCCCTCTATAGTCTGGTGCAGTAGGTGAGCAGGAGTGTCTATGATGGAGAGCAGTTTGTCCAGTGTCCTCGTGTCCCTCAGTGTCACAAATGTCTACAGCTCACAGTGGATCACGTGAGCAGATTTACAGATCAGTTTGTCAATCCTCCCCATGTCCCTTTTCCTGGTGCTGCTCCCCCAGCAGAACACAGCCAAGTACAGGGACCAGCACAGACTGGGAGAAAATCTCCAGTAACTTGGTGTTGTTGGAGCTGGTGCCACATTTGCACCAGCTCCAACACTCACCACATGTCAAACACAACAAGACTCCAGGCACTCCAAAGAAGGAAATACATTTAAATAAAGGCCTTTACTCTATTTTTCCTTGTGTGATTTTTGACTTTTTTTTTACTTTTGACTTCTTTGGAGTGCCTGGAGTCTTGTTGTGTTTGAGTTTTGATCCTTTTTCCAAGAGCACCCTCTACCTGCTCCCACTGATCAGAACACCTGCAGCAAACAGCCACACTTTTGTTCTTTTTGTACACTCACCACACGTCATTGTAAAGTGTGTGAAACTCAAATGGAGCTTTCAGTGATGTAAACTGCACCTATAGCCACAGCTGCCCTGGGGCAGACTGACAGAAGCAAGGCTGCCAGTCTGCACCCTCAGCCCCTCTGACCACGACCAACATGGACACACCACATTTACACTGGGAACATGAGTGAAGTGTCAGTGACACACTGGTCTCTCCACTGGTCTCCCACCCGAACCCTGGCCAGGCCGACCCTGCTTAGAAAAAAAGAGAACACCAGATCTGGATTTGACCAGAAGGTTTGAACACAAATATAATCTCCCAACCTTTCACACTGTCATGAGGCTCCCTCAGGGTGAGGTTGCCTGAGGGAGAGCTCCGTGAGTCCTTCATAAAACAGATGGTGGGCATATGCTTCTCGATGATTTGTATTCACATGTGTAGTAACAGTACTGCACGTCCTCATCCTGCTTTTATCGTTTGAATATGGAAAAAAAACAAAAAACGCTGGTCTCAAAAATAATTCTTGTGTCTGTGCCTCTGAAGGACGTCTTGGAGAACGACAGCATCACTCTTGACTGGATGTTCAAGTATTCACTCATCAACGACATAGTCAAGGTAAAGACACACTGGGAATTTAACCCCAACCTTCAACTGCCTAAGAGCACAACAACAGTGTGCAAGTCCTCCCTGTGTGACTGTGGCAGACTCAGAGTGGTTTCCCTCTCTCAGTGAACAGGTTGTGGGTTAGACTCCTGGGTTAGACTCCTCTTAACTCCTGCTTTAGTCCTGTTGTGGTTGTGGGTTCTATTCCCAGTGTGCTCTGTTCTAGGGCATGCTGTTCCTCCATAACAGTGTGATCGTGTCTCATGGGAAGCTGAAGTCGTCCAACTGTGTGGTGGACAACCGCTTCGTCCTGAAGATCACAGACTACGGACTGTCCAGTTTCAGAGCGGACAGTGAGAACGGAAAGGACGCCCACGCATACTACGCACGTGAGTCCTGTTTAGACCTGGTCTGGGTCTCACTTTGTCCTGGTTCAGGCCTGGTTTACTCCTCAATTGGTCCTGGTTTAGTCCTGGTCTGGTTTCAGTCCTGGTTTAGTCCTGGTCTGGTTTCAGAGCGCTTGTGGATGGCTCCTGAGCTGCTGCGTCTGGAGGCTCCGCCCCCTCAGGGCACACAGAAGGGTGACGTCTACAGCTTCGGCATCGTGCTCCAGGAGGTGGCGCTACGACGAGGCACCTTCTACATCCAGGGAGACCCGCTCAGCCCTAAAGGTGAGACACCCGCTCAGCCCTAAAGGTGAGACACCCGCTCAGCCCTAAAGGTGAGACACCCGCTCAGCCCTAAAGGTGAGACACCCGCTCAGCCCTAAAGGTGAAACACCCGCTCAGCCCTAAAGGTGAGACACCCGCTCAGCCCTAAAGGTGAAACACCCGCTCAGCCCTAAAGGTGAGACACCCGCTCAGCCCTAAAGGTGAAACACCCGCTCAGCCCTAAAGGTGAGACACCCGCTCACCCCTAAAGGTGAGACACCCGCTCAGAGACCTACACATGAGCCCCTCATGTAATTTCTCCTGGAGAACTGGTGAAGCAGTTTGATGCTCCAGTTGCTGAGATTAAAATAACCTCTGATCTCTTACCCTGTCAACAGCAGTGAATGAAGAAAATATGTCTTTTTTAACACTTAGTTGGCTGTACTTTTTTTTTTTTAATGCCTGCATCATTATGTTTAGTTAAGTTTAAACCAGCGCTACAGTGCTTGTGTGTCTCTATAGTGACTCTGACCCCTGTGGATCATGCTGTTATAATCTGGACATTTTAATCACTATATTGAGCTAAAACAACTTCATAAAATAAACAAATGCTCTCACTTCCGTGTTAGAAAACTGCAGTGTCCAATGGGAGCTGACGTGGCCGTAAACGTGATGACAACAAAGTGCCACATGCTGTGGGCTCCTCCTATGGAAACTGCACATCACACTAGAGCAGTGTTTTTTACATTTTATGCAAAATGACGACACAACACTGCAGAATCCTACGAGTATCACCCATTAAGAACATCAAACTGGAGAAGGAAGTGTGGACATCACAGTGTACAGTGTATGTCATATTGTACGACACAATGTACGTCACAGTTATATCACAGTATACGTCACAGTGTACGTCATAGTGTATTTCTCAGTGCACATCACAGTGCACGTCACAGTATACGTCACAGTGTACGTCATAGTGTATTTCTCAGTGCACATCACAGTGCACGTCACAGTGTACGTCACAGTGTACGTCACAGTGCATGTCACAGTTATATCACAGTGTACGTCACAGTGCATGTCACAGTGTACGTCTCAGTGCACGTCACAGTGTACGTCACAGTGTACGTCACAGTGTACGTCACAGTGTACGTCACAGTGCATGTCACAGTGTACGTCTCAGTGCATGTCACAGTGTACGTCACAGTGCACGTCCGTCACAGTGTACGTCACAGTGTACGTCACAGTGCATGTCACAGTGTACGTCACAGTGTACGTCACAGTGTACGTCACAGTGTACGTCACAGTGTACGTCACAGCGCACGTCACAGTGCACGTCACAGCGCACGTCACAGCGAACGTCACAGTGCACGTCACAGTGCACGTCACAGTGAGCTTGTACTGGTGGATCTGAAAACGGGGAAATCAGAGCAATGACGCTTTAAATCCAGGAGAATAAAGATGACTCAAACATGAATCACTTCAAATACAACTTCAGAGGATCATTGAGAAGAAACTACAATAACATGGTTAAAAGATCTGAAAAGATGATTTAGGAGAATCTCTTTTGAACTAAAAATTTACAGCACACAAAAATATAACAGGGTTCCCAAAGAAAGCTTATGCACACATATTCTCTTCTCCATAAACACCCGGTTAAACTTTTGGTGCTTCTTACTTTAGACTTTTAGTTACTTACTTAGTTTCTTGTTTAGACCTGATTTAGTCCAGATTTAGTTCTGGTTTACTCATAGTTTAGTCCTAGTTTAGTCCTTTTTAGTCCTGCTTTAGTCCTGTTTTAATCCTGGTTTAGTCCTCCTTTAGTCCTGCTTTAGACCTGGTTCTGTCCCGGTTCAGTCTCGGGTCAGTCTCCGTTCAGTCTCGGTTCAGTCCTGCTTCGGTCCTGCTTTGGTCCATTGCTGTAGTGCTCTTCTGTCCTGATTAGACGACATGTATTCATTAGTAAACGTCTCTCAGGAAATGAGAGTTTGTCTGATAAATGTTGAAATGTGATGGTGCGATAGAGAACGCCGCTCCTCGCCTTCATCTGACACAAAACGTCCATCACAAACACAAAACACGAATATTGAAAAGAACACACTCATTTCCTCTGGAGACCCTCCCTCTAACCCTCCCTCTGACCCTGCTTTTGTCACAAATGTTTTTTTTTTTAAAGGGCCCATATGACCATATTTTTCAGACTATAAGGTGCACTGGATTATAAGGCTCATTAAGAGCTCATTTGGAGCTTTGGAGATTTAGACTAATAATAAAGAATTACTCAAACATGTGTGAATGAAACAAAACACAACTCCAGGTCTGTTTTTGAGGAGGCAACAACATTCTAACATGACTTAAAGTTCACAAGAGCTTTAAATAAGAATTTTTAATTTCATCTGAATATCATGACCAGCCACAATAACAGGTCCCTCTGGAAATAAGAGCCCTTTCTTCATTGTTGAGTATTGTCATGATACTAAAACTTCAAACCTGATTTTGATACTACAAAATACAATTCAGACACTATTATGTTGATAAAAAGAACTCTTTATTTAGATTATTTGGATTTTTCACATTAAATGGTAGTGCTTTCTTTTCTATTTCCATGTGTCTTATATGTGTGTAATCCTCAGTGGTGCAGAAGGTTCCATGTGCTCAGTCCTCCATAATGACATGTGTCTTGGTTTATGGTTCATATCTCTGTCATTCCTGAGCCTATCCACATGAAACAAAAACTGGCACAACGTTCAGTGTCTTCTCTGACAGGTTTTTCATAATATCCTCAGAAAGTGGTTCCATTATTTAACCTCAAAGACCTGAATGTTTAAACTGTAAGATGAATATGACAAGTCTGTGGAGCTGATCCCAAACAAAGAACAGGCAGGAGAAACCTCTGTGGGTCACGAGTTTGTAGAGTTCTTTCTAAGCTGTGAGGTATACAGGCCCCTGCAGCAGCATCCTGCTTCTGTGAGCCAGGGTGTGATAGAACAGCCCATATTCATGTGATTACAGTCGACATATGTCAGAGAAAATGATCATCTCCATATGTCGTCTGCATTTAGAAAAGATCTAATTTGCACCTGCTTTAGTCCTGGTTTAGTCCTGGTTTAGACCTGGTTTAGACCTGGTTTAGACCTTGTTTAGACCTGGTGTAGACCTGGTTTAGACCTGGTTTAGACCTTCTGTACACCTGATTTAGATCTGGTTTAGACCTCCTGTAGACCTGGTTTAGACCTGGTTTAGACCTGGTTTAGACCTGGTTTAGACCCGGTTTAGACTTTGTTTAGACCTGGTTTAGCCCTTGTTTAGACCTTCTGTACACCTGCTTTAGACCCACTGTAGACCTGCTGTAGACCTTGTTTAGACCTGGTTTAGACCTGGTTTTGCTTAAACTGCCTTCTTACAGTTGTGTGGTGTTTCAGAGATCGTGGACCGTGTGGTGCTTGGGGAGTGGCCCTGCCTCAGGCCCACAATCGACCCTCAGGTCCACAGCCCCGAGCTGGGTACTCTCATGACCCGCTGTTGGGCCGAAGAGCCCACTGAGAGACCAGACTTCAGCCAGATCAAAGTCCTGCTGCGCAAACAGAACAAGTGAGGACTCAACCAGGACTAGACCAGGACTAGACCAGGACTAGACCAGGATCTTGAACCGTGTTGTTGTTCAGGGAGTCCCGGACAAACATCTTGGATAACCTTCTGTCTCGGATGGAGCAGTACGCCAACAACCTGGAGGAGCTGGTGGAGGAGAGGACTCAGGCCTACCACGAGGAGAAGAGGAAGGCTGAGGCTCTGCTCTACCAGATACTACCACAGTGAGTACTGCTACTACTGCTACTACTACTACTAGTAATAGTAGCACACTGGCAGCCTCTTGTCCGAGGGCAGCTGTGGCTACAGTGTGGAGTGTGTGAGTGTGGAGTAAATGAAGAGTGACGAGCTTGTAAAGGTTTCAGTAACTGTGCAGTGCAGTAACTTTGTCTGATTTCAAATCCCTTTTTGAAAATGATTTGGACAGGTTTTCATGTTATTTTGCTCTTCTTTGTTCTTATTCGGAGCCTCTTGTCTGTCTTTGCTCAGTTCGGTGGCGGAGCAGCTGAAGCGTGGGGAGACGGTTCAGGCTGAAGCCTTCGACTCTGTGACCATTTACTTCAGTGACATCGTGGGATTCACGGCCATCTCTGCAGAGAGCACCCCCATGGAGGTGAGCACCCACAGAGCACCCAGTACAAGTACACACACCTGCAGAGAGCACCCCCATAGAGGTGAGCACCCACAGAGCACCCAGTACAAGTACACACACCTGCAGAGAGCACCCCCATGGAGGTGAGCACCCAGCGAGGACCCACTGTGAGTAAACACACACACACACAAATAGAGAGTACCTCATTGGAGGTGTCTGTTGTATATTTGTGGAGTTTATTGTGACACTTTGTAGTACTTTTCCTGGAGTACTAGTACACAGTATTGTGAGTACTTGTGCTGTGTTTACAGGTTGTGACTCTGTTGAACGACCTCTACACCTGCTTTGACGCCATCATCGACAACTTCGATGTTTACAAGGTAAAAATAGATACATATACAGTATTTAATAATACTTTATTCACTAAGTACAAGGATTTGGTCCATTTCTGATTCTTACCTTGTGCTGTGGCGCCCTCTAGTGGACACAGCACACACTGTCATGCTGATATCTGGTGCACTATGGAACTTTTGCTTGTTGTCATGGAGATGTTTTTACTTTTTCTGTTCACAGTAAAACATGAAACATGTCTGTCTTTCTGGTATTTCATTATCAGTGCTAAAATACATTTAAACATGTGAACATTCTTACTCCATACATCTGACCTGTCTCCATGGAGATAGAGAAGTTTAAAACCATACTGTGGGACATTCCAGGCAAAATGTTCACATCTCCATAGAGGTGAGAACATGGCGGAGTCTCCACCAGAGAAGTTACACAGTGCACCTTTAATGTTTTATTTGTCAGTTTTAAAAATATGATTTCTATCGTTCGATTGGGGCAATATGAGAGCAGTTCACTGTTTTTACAAACACCTTCAATCTCTTATGAACTAAATATAACTGTTCACTTGAAAGCTACAGCTTTATGACATCACAAGGTGGAACAGAGCATTTTAAGCTTTGGAAATGCAGACTAATAATAAAGAGTTACTCAAACATGTGTGAATGAAACAAAACACAACTCCAGGTCTGTTTATGAGGAGTAATTTTTCTGTAATATAGGACCTTTAAAATTTGAAAACAAATACTGATCTGAAGATTTTTTATGAAAAGAAATTGTTCTTTCTTGTGTCTGTGAGATGAACATGTTGTTTTAAATATGTGTTGCTTTGGCGCCCTCTGGTGGAGAGGACCAGATTTTGACACTTTGATCAGTTGATGCTTTTTTATAAACAGGCAAAGTTCACATTGTGTGAAAAGGAAGTTAATATATGATATTATTTTTGGGTGTAAGAGCAGAAGGACAAAGAACTCCAGACCTCACACTGACACCTCCAGACCTCACACTGACACCTCCAGACCTCACACTGACACCTCCAGACCTCACACTGACACCTCCAGACCTCACACTGACACCTCCAGACCTCACACTGACACCTCCAGACCTCACACTGACACCTCCAGACCTCACACTGACCTCACACTGACACCTCCAGACCTCACACTGACACCTCCAGACCTCACACTGACACCTCCAGACCTCACACTCACACCTGACCTCACCTCACAGACCTCACACTGACACCTCCAGACCTCACACTGACACCTCCAGACCTCACACTGACTGACACACCTCCAGACCTCACACTGACACTGACACCTCCAGACCTCACACTCCACCTCAGACACACACTGACACCTCCAGACCTCACACTGACACTTCCAGACCTCACACTCACACCTCCAGACCTCACACTGACACCTCCAGACCTCACACTGACACTGACACCTCCAGACCTCACACTGACACTGACACCTCCAGACCTCACACTGACACTGACACCTCCAGACCTCACACTGACACTGACACCTCCAGACCTCACTGACACCTCCAGACCTCACACTGACACTGACACCTCCAGACCTCACACTGACACACTGACACACTGACACAGACCTCACACACCTCACACCTGACACAGAGACCTCACGCTGACACCTCCAGACCTCACGCTGACACCTCCAGACCTCACACGACCTCACACACCTCCAGACCTCACACTGACACTCCAGAACACACACACCTCCAGAACACTGACACTGACACCTCCAGACCTCCACACTGACACTGACACCTCCAGACCTCACACTGACCTGACACTGACACCTCCAGACCTCACACTGACACCTCCAGACACCTGACACCTGACCACCTCCAGACCTCACCTGACACCTCCAGACCTCACACTGACACCTCCAGACCTCACGCTGACACCTCCAGACCTCACGCTGACACCTCCAGACCTCACGCTGACAGCTCCAGACCTCCAGATCATCTTTTGGATGATAAAACCTAACGCAGGGTTCTAATCGAGATTATCTGAAACTTTATTTTTGACCATGGTGGACCAACCTACTGTTCATGTGCTGTTTTAAGAGCGTTATCTACTCTTCTTTTTCTGGCATTAGTGCAAATGAGCTACAGTTGCTGCTTCTAACGGCCGGTGAACATTACAAGTACTACATGACATCACACATGACTGTCCTGGCTCCAGGGGCGGAGTCTGATACCTATTCGACCAATCACACTGCTCCTTATACCCCAGACCCCGCCCCTCCTCCTATTTCAAAGTGGTTGTGGGAGTTTGGCACACAACCGTGTGTGTGTGTGTGTGTGTGTGTGTGTGTGTGTGTGTGTGTGTGCGCCCTCAGGTGGAGACGATCGGTGACGCGTACATGGTGGTCTCAGGGTTACCGGTGCGGAACGGGAAACTCCACGGCAGAGAGGTGGCCCGGATGGCTCTGGCTCTGCTCCAGGCCGTCCACTCCTTCAGGATACGACACCGACCAGAACTTCAGCTCAAACTGCGCATCGGCATCCACAGCGGTAAAAGCTCACAGACGCAAGCTCACAGACGCAAGCTCACAGACGCAAGCTCACAGACGCAAACTCACAGACGCAAGCTCACAGACGCAAACTCACAGACGCAAGCTCACAGACGCAAGCTCACAGACGCAAGCTCACAGACGCAAGCTCACAGACGCAAGACTCACAGACGCAAACTCACAGACGCAAACTCACAGACGCAACTCAAGACTCACACAGATGCAAACTCACAGAAACAAACTAACAGACACAAGCTCACAGACGCAAACTCATAGACGAAAACTCACAGAAACAAACTAACAGACGCAAACTCATAGACGCAAACTCATAGACGCAAACTTACAGACGCAAACTCACAGACACAAACTCACAGACGCAAACTCACAGAAACAAACTAACAGACGCAAGCTCACAGACGCAAACTCACAGACGCAAACTCACAGACGCAAACTCACAGACGCAAACTCACAGACGCAAACTCACAGACGCAAACTCACAGACGCAAATCACAGACGCAAGCGCAAGCTCACAGACGCAAACTCACAGACGCAAGCTCACAGACGCAAGCTCACAGACGCAAGCTCACAGACGCAAACTCACAGACACAAACTCACAGAAACAAACTCACAGATGCAAACTCACAGAAACAAACTAACAGACACAAGCTCACAGACGCAAACTCATAGACGCAAACTCACAGACTTAAACTAACAGACACAAACTCACAGACGCAAACTCACAGACGCAAACTCACAGAAACAAACTAACAGACGCAAACTCATAGACGCAAACTCACAGACGCAAACTCACAGACGCAAACTCACAGAACTCACAGACTTAAACTCACAGAAACAAACTAACAGACGCAAACTCACAGACGCAAGCTCACAGACGCAAGCTCACAGACGCAAGCTCACAGACGCAAACTCACAGACGCAAACTCACAGACGCAAACTCACAGACGCAAGACTCACAGACGCAAGCTCACAGACGCAAACTCACAGACGCAAACTCACAGACACAAACTCACAGAAACAAACTCACAGACACAAACTCACAGACGCAAACTCACAGAAACAAACTAACAGACACAAGCTCACAGACGCAAACTCACAGACACAAACTCACAGACACAAACTCACAGACACAAACTCACAGACAAACTCACAGAAACAAACTCACAGACACAAACTCACAGACGCAAACTCACAGAAACAAACTAACAGACACAAACTCACAGACGCAAACTCACAGACGCAAACTCACAGACAACACAAACTCACAGACAGACACAAACTCACAGACACAGACACAAAACTCACAGACGCAAACTCACAGACAAAAACTAACAGACACAAACTCACAGACGCAAACTCACAGACGCAAACTCACAGAAACAAACTAACAGACGCAAACTCACAGACGCAAACTCACAGACGCAAACTCACAGACACAAACTCACAGACGCAAACTCACAGACGAAACAAACTCACAGACGCAAACTCACAGACGCAAACTCACAGACACAAACTCACAGACACAAACTCACAGACGCAAACTCACAGACGCAAACTCACAGACAAACTCACAGACGCAAACTCACAGACGCAAACTCACAGACGCAAACTCACAGACGCACAAACTCACAGACACAAACTCACAGAAACAAACTCACAGAAACAAACTAACAGACACAAACTCACAGACGCAAACTCACAGAAACAAGCTCACAAACTCACAGACACAAACTCACAGACACAAGCTCACAGACACAAACTCACAGACACAAACTCACAGGGGTAAAAGCTGAGGGGGTAAAACACCTCTCAGAGTTAGTATCACAGCTTCATGAGCAGTCAGATGTTTGTTCCCACACCTGGAGCTGTAACAAACTTCTTCATTTCATTTCGAACTTCTTCACTTCAGACATTCACGAGCAGAATCCAGAAGTCCTCTCTGCTCCTCCCCCACACCTGTTGCTATGGAGATTATCAATAGTACAATAACAGCACACTTTTAATAACTGTTGTATGTTCATCAAAATGGCTGAAATGGTGATTTCTAGGGCTGGACATCATTAAGAAGTTGCAGATAAAATACTTACCTCGATACACAGGTCACGATATGATACATATGTTTGTATGTTATGTACATTGTTTTGATATATTTCAAATCAATTTGATCAATTAAAAAAAAAAAAGTCTAAATCATGTGTGTGATACCAAAAGTCTTTGTTAAACTTCTTCTTGTGCAAAGTTCATATGAAACACAAACATTTTAATCATCAAAACAGTGAAAATGTCAAATGTGTCACATAAATGAGTTTCCTTCCTCTGAACAAACAACAAAACTGTGGCTATAACAAAATAATTTAGTAAAATATACCCAAAAAATACTTTTGGTGATATATCGATACAGCAGACCACGATATCAATACCATATCATTCCATTAAACGATACTATATATCAATATTTTGATATTTTTGCACAGTCCTAGTGATTTCTTATTATAATTTCACAAAAATAGATTCAAATACATAAAATAGGTAGATTATACAAGTGTGCTGGGATTGGTGGGATTTTTCAGACAGACTTTAAAGAACAAATGTGTGGAGAAGCACAGATCTGTGTCACTTTGTTCTTAAAAATTAAAATTGCCTTAACCCTTAAGTGTCACTGAGGACACAAGCTGATTTAAGTTTGGCGGCACGGTGGCTGAGTGGTTAGCACTCATGTCTCACAGCAAGAAGGATTCTCCCCGTGTCTGGATGAGTTTCCTCCGGGTGCTGCGGTTTCCCCATCTGCCCAAAACATGCTCCAGGTCTCCAGAACAGTTGATAGTCAAGGTCAGTTAAATACAATCAATCAATGAACCTGGCCAGAGACAACAGGTGGAAATGAACCTGATGTACAATACATCTGTCCTGTTAAGGTAAATGTAAAAATTGTGCTCTGTCTCAAATAAATAAAATAAAATAAATAAAATAAAATAAGTCACAGTAAGTGGCAGCCCACAGTGAGGCGCTCATGCTGCCCTCTGATTGGCTCCAGCTTCAGTAAAGTTTCTTGAATCAGAAACAGTGGACAGTGTGAGCCTCTCCAGCGCAGCAGGCCTCACCCTGTGGGCTCTGAGCTGCTCACGCTGACGAGAGTCACACTTTGCAGATGATGTCATCAACATTCCCTGGGGGTATGAAGCTAACTTTAGGCACCGCTCTGTCTGAAACTCTGTTACACTGAGCTTTATTTGATCACAGTCTCGCCATAAAGAAGTGACTGAGGTGGAAGTAAGGCACAGATGAGCTGATATGTGCTGTTGAACACGTCCCTCTCAAAGAACATTACAGTCAGAAGAGATGTGTAACTCCTGAACAGCAGCATGAACACTCACTCTGATCACAGGCTCCTGAACATGTGCCATTCTTAAAACATTTTTGCCTCTGTTTGCTAATGTGTACACTGTGTCACCATGGCAACTGCAGAACTTTCTACCATAGACATACATGTAGAACACCCCCAGCGAAATGTGACTGAAAAGTATGAATAAATCCAAATGTAACCGTGTGGGTCCTGGTCCGGTGCAGGTCCGGTGTGTGCCGGAGTGGTCGGCCTCAAGATGCCTCGATACTGTCTGTTCGGAGACACCGTGAACACGTCATCACGAATGGAGTCGACAGGAGAAGGTCTGAACCAGGACTAAAGCAGGACTAAACCGGGACTGAACCAGGACTAAACCGGGACTGAACCAGGACTGAACCAGGACTAAACCGGGATTGAACCAGGACTAAACCAGGACTAAACCAGGACTGAACCAGGACTAAAGCAGGTCCAGTCTGTCTCATGGTCTTCTGTCTTCTGCAGCGTTGAAGATCCATGTTTCTTCTGCGACCCGCGATGTTCTCATGGACTTCAACAGTTTTCAGCTGGAGCTCCGAGGAGAAATCGACATCAAGGGGAAGGGCAAGATGACCACGTACTGGCTGCTCGGGGAATCGGACCCACAACCTCCCAACGACTGACAATACAGACCAGCAACTGTGGGAATTCAACCAGCAACCTGCAATATCCTCTGCACCTCTGACCTCTCCTCTGTTCCTCTGACCTTCTCCTCTGTTCTCTGACCTTCTCCTCTGTTCCTCTGACCTTCTCCTCTGTTCCTCTGACCTTCTCTCTCTGTTCCTCTGACCCTCTGTTCTTCTCCTCTGCTCTTCAGACCATCTCCTCTGCTCCTCTGACCCTCTATTCTTCTCCTCTGTTCCTCTGTTCCTTTGACCTCCACTGTACCATAGTTTTACTGTAAAGTTTCTGCTGCGCTATGGTGACGTTGGCTCATGGAGTAAGAATCTTATCAAAAACAAAGACTTTTATTTTGAAGGAGCGATGGACCCACCAAAAAGCAACACAATATTAAGGTCACATGGTACAAAGACTAAACCGGCGGATCTACACAAAACGTAGATCCAACCACACACAACAGCGACACTGTGTCTCCCTCTGGGACACAAACAAAGGATTTTTCATTTTCCTCGTGGGATTCTTGGTACAGTTTTGGTGAATCCTGGAGACGGACTGAACCGGGACTGAACCAGGACTTTTGGATTCTGTGAAAGACTTGATGTTCTGTGGTGGAAGACGGTCGTGGTGCACAGAAGCAGATATTTTTCTATAGGCCTATTCCAGTGTTAACGTGGACTGTAAAATATGTAGAAAGTAGAAATCTAAATAAACTTATGTTGGGTCAGAACACATTTACTTCATCTGTTTCACACGACTAAACCAGGACTAAACCAGGACTAAACCAGGACTGAACCAGGACTGAACCAGGACTAAAGCAGGACTAAAGCAGGACTAAAGCAGGACTAAAGCAGGACTAAACCAGGACTGAACCAGGACTAAAGCAGGACTAAGGACTGAGGACTAAACCAGGACTAAACCAGGACTAAAACCAGGACTGAACCAGGACTAAACCAGGACTAAAGGACTAAACGGACTAAAGAACCAGGACTGAACCAGGACTGAACCAGGACTGAAACCAGGACTAAAGGACTAAACCAGGACTAAACCAGGACTAAACAGGACTAAACCAGGACTAAACCAGGACTGAACTGAACCAGGACTGAACTAAACCAGGACTAAAGGACTACCAGGACTAAAGGACTAAACCAGGACTAAACCAGGACTAAACCAGGACTAAACCAGGACTAAAGAACCAGGACTAAAGGACTAAAGGACTGGACTAAACCAGGACTAAACCAGGACTAAAGGACTAAACCAGGACTAAACCAGGATTGAAGCAGGACTAAACCAGGACTAAAGCAGGACTGAACCAGGACTAAACCAGGACTAAACGTGGACTGAACCAGGACTAGATTGAAGAACTAGACTGTTCTGTGTGTCCATGCAGATTTGAGGTAAACATGTTCAAATCAAACAGAACTATTCTCATGCTGATTTCTTCTTCATCACAGAAACTCTGGACATGATGGTCCAGTTCTTTTTTTTAAATTCATGTTCTAATTTGGTGTTTTGGTTCCAGGTGATTATCCAATCAGAAAGGAGAATGCCCCTCACATGAGTGCAGGATACAGTTCCTTTAAAGCCACACTGTGGAACTTTTCGGAGGCCCACACCTGTTTGCCTAATGTTACATGTGCCTGCATGTTCCACAGTATGGCATTGTTTTTCACAAAACCAGCTCATGCTTTTACTGATCTCTGACTAGACCTGAAGCTGTGCTCAGTTACATTTACTTAAATAGAAGAAATTGCACTTTGAGTACTTTTCCAGAATACTTTGACTCCTACATGAGTCATTTATTGAACCACTACTTTGTACTTGTACTTGAGTACTGTTATTTTGAAGAAACTTTACTCTTTGAGTTGAAGTTTCAGCACATGTGAATTCAAACAGCAGTAAAAATGCTTCATAAACACTAACAGTCTGTGAGAAAGACACAGGGACAGACCTAAAGTCTAAAGTGACTGCAGTAAAGAGAAGAGAATCATCACTGAAATCATGTTTTATTTTATTTTGTATTTATTTACCCTTTATTTAAAAAGTTACATTGAGATTCAGCATCTCTCATATAGACCTGTCCAAAGTATCAGCCAAGACACTCAGCTCAGAAAAATCTGAAAACATCACAAAATAAAAACAGTTGCATAAAAACACAGAGGACGTGAGAGCTTCAGGTTGTCTTAGTCCACAACAGGTGCTCCTCAAAGACGAGGCTCAAAATTGAACATGAACAACACAGTGAACATGACTGAGTCTGCAATGGACAAACTTACTACAAAGTGGTCAAAAAATCAGAGGCACCCTTTTGGAATAAGAATAAAAGTCCTTTAATAGTTTAATGGGACACGCCAGCGTGTACAAGTGTACAATACTAATCACATACTACAAATAAACAGATGGGATTAAATAACCCCATAGAGAGTATGTACATATATCTGGAGCTCACTCCCACCCAACCCTGAGGCGTTCAGGGGCCAGCCCTGACACATAGTCCCTCCAGCGTGTCCTGGGTCTTCTCCAGGGCGTCCTCCTGATGGGACGTGATCGGAACACCTTCCCAGGGAGGCATCTGAAACAGATGCCCTCCCTCAGCTGCGAGGGGAGGGAACAGCCAGCCTGCAGAGGAAACTCATTTCGGCTGCTTGTATCTGCAATCTTGTTCTTTTGGTCATTAACCAAAGTTCATGACCATAGGTGAGGGTAAAAGCAGAGATCTAAACCAGGTCTAAACCCACCAGCATCAGGCTAAAACCCTCACTCTAGAACTAGACCCAAGATACATGAACTCATCTAGAGGACAGAGCTCCACCTTTCTTTGGTCCAGAAACCTTGTCATGACACCCTCTCCATTTGTCTGGGCTTGGGACCAGCACAACGAGCACATTTTACCCAGTTGTGGCTGGATTGCTCATGTAGATTTCTCTGAGCCAAGTCCGGGTCTTGGTCCTGGTCCTGGTCCTGGTCTTGGTCTTGGTCTTGGTCGTGGTCGGTCTTGGTCTGGTCTGGTCTGGTCTTGGTCTTGGTCTTGGTCTTGGTCTTGGTCGTGGTCGTGGTCTGGTCTTGGTCTTGGTCTTGGTCCTGATCCTGGTTCTGGTCCTGGTCTTGTTCCGAGTCCTGGTCTTGGTTTGGTCTCTGGGTCTCCTCTTGGATCATCTGGTTCAGAAGGTGGAGCAGGTTTATGGATCTGAAAAACAGGAGGAATTCTTTAAATATTGTTTTCTGTTTTTGCTGTATCCGTCCATCTGTCGTACGGCCGCACCGTCGAGTCAAAATGTGACAAGGAGCTACAATTAAAACACAAAGACTAAGATTATTTAGACAGAAGGTCCTCTGCAAAGAACTATTATGTGTCCCTGTGTGTCAGATGCCCTTCCTGTGTCTCCACAGGGTCTGACTGTGTGTAAAAGCTGTTGACCCTGTAACTTTAGACTCTAAAACCTGTTCTGAAACACATGGGATTCTTGGATTAGTTTGTCTGTTCAGATTTCAGTCTCTCAGATGATAAAGCTCTGGAGATGTTCACATTGTGCACTGAACAGAATCTGATTTTTAAACACACAAATGCGAAACTTCAAAAACGTCATTAGACTTTTCCAAAAGCATGGCCCCGCTCCCTCGCTCTGTCTCACCTGTTTGGGTCGGAGCAGATCTTTTCATAGAGGAACAGTGAGGCCAGACCTTCCTGCACAGATGGATGCACAAAGCTGAAGCTCCTCTGGACTCCACAGCTCCCCCCTCTGGACACTTGCGTGCACAATCCGGAGTACACCACAGCTTCTTTCACCTCCACTCCACAGGCCTCCAGCTCCTCCTCACAGAAGGTCAGATGCCCTCCCTGCAGCTGCTCCCAGGCCAGTCTGGACAGAGCCAGGAGGACTCGATGGACTTGTGTTTGGTGGAGTCCATATCTCTGCTGCATCTTCTTCATGTGGTGGGTGAGGAGGTGGACAAACATCTGCTTGTGTGTGACCCTGGTGTTGGTCTTCTCACAGAGCTGAGTTATGATGGAGCAGACCAGAGGCAGGCGGCACAGACTGTAGACAGGAGCACAGGAGCGAAGCTGAGCTCTCAGGCTCTCATCCTGGAGGTGCTGGAGGAAGTACGCCTCCTTGTGGTGGTCGGTAAAGCCGCGCAGCTCTGTGGCTCTGTGTATGAGGGTGGGGGGGATGGAGGAGGCGGCCGTAGGGCGAGAGGTGATCCAGAGCTGGGCGTTGGGCAGGAGGTCCCCCTTCAACAGGTGGGTTACTAAAGTCTCCACAGGCATCGACTTGGAAACATCTGAACATCTGAGCTGAGAGGAGAAGTCCAGAGGCAGAAGACACTCGTCCAGAGCGTCCAGCATCAGGAGCAGTTTGAGCTGAGACAGGTCCATCAGACCAGACCTGCTCAGACCAGGGCAGGAGACCTCCAGAAGCTCCTGTACAGTCCTGCTCTGGTTCTGGAGAAGGTTCAGCTCAGAGAAAGACAGAAGAGCAATGATCTGCACGTCTTCCAGAGCTGTGCCCTCACACCAGTCCAGCAGAGAGCACTGAAGCAGGAGGCTCTTCCCCACACCCGCCTCCCCCACCGTCAGGACCGTCCCAGGACACCAGCCTCTGACCGCAGCTCCGGCTCCGGCTGTGGGTCTGAACAGGTCGGAGCTGTGGAGGGGAGAGTCCTGCTGCTGTGGGGTCTCTTCTGTCAGATAGAGTCTAGAGTTTATCTGTGACTGCAGCTCCCCCTTCAGGCCAGGCTTAAACTTGTGTGTGTAAAAAGCCTTTAACTTGTTCTGGTAGAGCAGCAGAGCGTCCTGTTCATCTGAAACAGAGACACAACACGACTTTAAGCATCACTCTGCCCATTCCAAACAAACTACACAAGTGAAACACACAAAGCACGCCATTTCTTCTGTCAAACAGAAAACACTCTTTTCCACCTTGTGATGTCATGTGGTAATACAGGAAGTGCTCCACTGTGTTTTTAAACTCCACACACCTTCACTAAAATCATTAGATCATTTCAGCTCATCTCTACTGAACTAAAGGGAAAAGGAGCTGTTCACCTGAAAATGACCACTTCATGACATCACAAGGTGGAGCAGAGCATTTTGAGCTTTGGAGATGTAGACAGAGTAATCATGAGTTTGTTTGATGAGAGCTTCACAGTGTCGTCATGGAGTCCACTCACCATGTTCTTCACAGAGAACGTCTTTGGGCAGATTCACAGAGCGACGTCCAACCTCCTAAAACACAAACTTCATTACATTTGAAATCAAAACTCAACAGGCCTCCAGATGAAATTAAATTCACAGAAAAAAAGGAAATCAGGGACAATTTTCTTACCTCAAAAAAGTGAGGATCATCTTGAGTTTCTGTTTGGACTTCGTCACTAAAAACAAAATACATATTTAATAGTAATATGTATTGAATATGTATTTCCACAGGACAGTGACATTTACATCACACTCATACACAATGTACACACCAGTGACAACACACAACTCTCTCCATCAACATGATGCTCACTTTACTGTGAGTTCTGTGAAGTTCTGGGAAGTTGTGAATATTTGACTCTGGCTGATTTTAGAAAATGCATCAAAATCAAAGCAGTGACTCACTCTTCTCCAGGGGGGGCGCTGCTGAAGAGAGGGGGCTCGCCTCTGGAAAAATCACTGCTCAGAGACACACAGGTGAGACATGATTCAGGTGCGCTGACAGGTGCTTTGACAGGTGCAGGTGCACAGTTTTCCTTCCTTTACAAACAACAAAGGAAAGTTACAAACCAATGAAGAGGACAAACCTGAACTAAAACATTTAGTTTAAAGACAAACTCCATGTGTTAACAGAACAGAACTCTTGTGTAGAACTAAACACCTGGAAGAACTTTAGAAGTTGGAAGTTGTGTAAGAGGAACTGGCTGATGTTGTGTAGCCCATTGGGCAAGAATATTTCCTCATGTGTGTTGTATTTGCCCACGTGTCAGTGCTGAACCAATGAACAGTCAGGAAAATCCTTACGGCCACCTAGCACTGCTTCTGATTGGTCACATTTAGCCAATCACTGTCTCTAATCTGTTGCCTCGTCTTGTTTACTTCCCAAAACAAAAGAAAAAGTTCACATCTCCTCTGAATGACACGAGTGTGATCTGTCTCTGCAGCTGAGACTCACAGTAAAATAAAGAGCCACTGACTGGAACTATAACGGCAGAGGAAAGAGTCACTAGTTAAGATTACTCATTACTGAGAAAAGTAGCTGACACCAAACTGTGTACTGGTTATGAATTTATACTTTGCAGCTGATGTCATCAACATTCCCTGGGAGTGTGAAGCTAACTGTAAGCACTACTCTGTCAGAAGCTCTGTTAGATTTTAATCTGACCATGAAGAACTGACTGAGCTGGAACTACAACAGGTGATCTGAGTTGTGCTATTTAATACTTCCCTTTCAAATAACATTACAGTCATAGATAGACTAGCATTAGTCAACAACTCCTGAACATGTGTTGTGTCAACACATTTTATATTTTTTCTGGAGTTTTGAGACCATCTGAAAACTTCTTTGACAATGTGTCCACTATGTCTCCATGGTAACTGCTGAACATTCCACCATAAGCATACATGTAGAACATCCCTAATGTGATATCACTGCATCATCAGCCTGATGCCTCCTTTGTCATGAGTTCTGTGGGGTTCTGTGGTGGTTTACCCATTTTTGACTCTGGCTGATTTTAGAAAATGCATCAAAATCAAAGCAGTGACTCACTCTTCTCCAGGGGGGGCGCTGCTGAACACAGGGGGCAGGCCTCTGGAAAAATCACTGCTCAGAGACACACAGGTGAGACATGATTCAGGTGCGCTGACAGGTGCTTTGACAGGTGCACAGTTTTCATTCCTTTAAAAACAACAGTAGACATTTACAAACCAGAAGCCAAAACTGAACTAAAACATGATTTAGTTTAAAGATTATAGACACTACATCACACGCACACACACACACACACACACACACACACACACACACACACACACACACACACACACACACACACACACACACACACACACACACACACACACACACACACACACACACACACACACACAGAACTATTTATTCAATTTACTTGAAACCACATTCACCCACGCAACAATTTCCGCTGGAAGTGAAAGAGCTTTTCGTGTCTGTGTCACTCACCCTTCAGAAAGTGAAGGTGTGTAGTTTACAGGTTTGTCAGCAGGGGGCGCCGTCTTCATTGTCAATGGTGGCAGTGACGGCTGGAAAAGTCCAATTCCAACAGTTATTTCTCCATGAGTTTAAGATTAACTTTATATGAACTACACTTTTAATACCATTATGAACAAAAACAAATAGTTTATTATTAAGAAGGATTCAGACTTAGTGACTAATTAAAGCTACAGTATGTAACTTTCTGGAGGTGGCATGTCACCTGAGTCCATGGAAACAGAAGGTTAAAGTCATACTTGGGAACATTCTCCATGGAGATAGATACGTTCCATGTCATAGTGTGGTTATGTGTCCAGCCAGAAGCTTTGACAAACTTTCCACAGACGGTGAGAGGATCTGGAGCTGTGTCCTGTCTCCTGATTCCAGAGGGTGTGATTGACAGGCGGATTAACCAATCAGAGAGACAGACACATGGTCCATTTGGTCTTTAAAAAGAGTCAGGTTTGTGGAGATGCAAGCCCGCTCACAGTCAGGGCGCATGTTTTTTCAGTCAATAAACACATCCATGTATCAGAGAGTAGTCACTAAATCCTGAATCTTTCTTAATCAACTATTTGGAGCTATTACAAAGTGGAACAGTTTATTCATGTTTAAAGAGATGCTAAAAGTACCTGTGTGTGAAGGTGACGACAGGAGGTCAGGAACAGCTTTTGAGATAATTACACCAGGTTCAAGGGTTGTATCTGCCAAAATGAAACAAACAAAACAGTTTTATACTTTTAATCAGCCAGTTCAAGTTCAGAGACAAGAGCTTAAATGAATTTAAATGTGGTAGGGTTGAAAGAGGAAGAGAGCAGACTTCTGTTCTAGATTCTCACTGTAAAATGAGATTTTCCCTGTTTTGACACAGATCTACAGAAGCCCTGAGCAGCAAGCGGGGAAAAAAAAACCTATCCCTCTATTTATTTATTTTCCTCTTGCTGCTTGGAGCTTTTGCACAGATCTGACTCGTGATTTGAATAGTCTCTGGTGACACATTCTAAAAAGAACTGTCGGCATAAAACTCCAACCCAAAAATTCTATGAATGAGAAGAATGAGCCTGAACCAGACATGTTCAGAAAATGGTCTGAAAAAAGAAATAAATGTTATAGATACTTTTGCAGATGAAGTCACCAAGTTAAACTTTAATCTGAGTTTAGTTTTAACACCATCTGACCATAAGGAACTGATTTATCTGTTAAATCCATCCCTCTCAAGTAACATTACTGTCCCAATCTCACTACAGCATAAACCAACAGTTAAGTTTTCATTCACAATCAATGAGGAGCTCTGTAAATTACCGGAGCGTCTTCTGATTTGGATTTTCTCTGGTTGCTGTTTCCCATTCGCTGAACCTGGAAAAAGAAAATGATTAGAATTGACCGAATACTTATTTTTACAGGTTAATGCTTCTGTAATTATTAGCGTAGTCATTTTGAAACAGAAAGAATAAATGGTTGAGCGAGATTATTTTTACAGATGTTATTCATACCACAAATGCTATCTATATTTGCATTTCAAAATGCTTCTTGCATTCTCACGAACTCAAAAACCAAACCCCAAAATAGAGATTGACAGATATGGGTTTTCTTTAGAATGGCCAATAAGCGTCACCGATATTTTTGGCCCTATATGTAACTTTAATTTAAATGAAAAGAACCACAAACTGACCCACAGCCCTTTTTATCACAAACATATAAGAGCTGTGGAGTCATGTTTTGTGCAGTTATGAGAGTTAAATAAAATAAAGCTGAGTGTGTCCTCTGTTTTAGGCAGCAGAACAAGAGACTTAATGTCGATAGCCCCATAGACTGAAAAGCCCAAATATCGGCCCAGTATATATCGGCCAATTGCTATATCGGTCTGTCTCTATCCCAAAATGTGTGTTGGTTATGTCATGAACATGGAAATAATCAGTAATTTTAATAGTTCAGTGTTTGAGATGTTTGAACATGAGCAGAGGAGAAGGTCAGAGGAACAGAGGAGAGGGTCAGAGGAACAGAGGAGAAGGTCAGAGGAACAGAGGAGAGGGTCAGAGGAACAGAGGAGAAGGTCAGAGGAACAGAGGAGAGGGTCAGAGGAACAGAGGAGAGGGTCAGAGGAACAGAGGAGAAGGTCAGAGGAACAGAGGAGAGGGTCAGAGGAACAGAGAGAGAGGGTCAGAGGAACAGAGGAGAAGGTCAGAGGAACAGAGGAGAGGGTCAGAGGAACAGAGGAGAGGGTCAGAGGAACAGAGGAGAGGGTCAGAGGAGGGTCAGAGCGAGCAGAGGACTGAAGTGTTTTAAACCAGTGTTACTGCATTTTCTTCTTAACAGAGGATCTGTTGTTAAACCTGAACAGGGACATGCCTTACATTGTTTCTTTGCACAGAAACTTCAGCTGTGGTATTTTGTAAGGCATTTCTCACCAATCATTACAACACTGATGATGGCTGTTGTAGATAGACACGCTACATGTCTCCATGAACAGTTGATAGCCAAGGTCAATTAAAAACAATCAACCAATGAACCTGCCCAAGGACGACAGGTGGGAATTAGCACTGATGCTACAACCTGATGTACAATGCATCTCTCCTGTTAAGGTAAATGCAAAAATTGTGCTCTGTCCCTGTCTCAAATAAATAAAAGGACAAAAGGACAGTCAGTATCTGCTGGTGCACACAGAGAGTGCTGTAAACTCTATTTACAAGAGCACATAAAAGTAAATGTGTAACTTTGACTTTGACCTGTTATATATAACTGCAGACTTTAACCTGCTGATAAAATGCTGGAGTTTTTGTAAAACATTAACTTCCTTGTTCAAAGAAAAACATGGGGAAGTTTTTGTTTCCTCTAAAAAGTTTGTCCAGTTAATATGTTTGATTTTTTTTTCCTGGATGCCTGAGGTATTATACAAACATTATGGAAATAAAATGAATAATTTTCCAGGCTGCTGACATGGAAGACACTGGAACTTTCCCGTTTGTGGACAGGTCCAGTAACTACACAGATGTGAGCAATAAACCTGCTCACACATCTACAATGTGACGCTTTGACAGTTATCAAGAACATTTCAGGTCTAGTGTAATGTCCCAGGTCAATGCAGTGATAAAATCTGGCATCACAGAAGAACAAAAATATGAATACTTTGCAATGACATCATTCTGGGGGTGTTCTGCATCTATCTCTATGATAGAACTTTCAGCAGTTACCATGGTGACACAATGCACACATTAGCAAATACTGTCAAAGTTTTAAGATGCTCTGAAAAAACACAAAATGGATTTAAACAACAGTCCGAGTGTGAGAGTGACTTTCTGAAAAACGGTCGGCTAATGTGAGCTTGTGGAACGGCACAAACCAGCTCACCTGTTGGAGCTGCAAATAGGTCAGTTCCTTATGGTTAGATTGTGTTAAAATAAAGCTCAGATTAAAGTTGAACTGTAACAGAGCTTCTGACAGAGCAGTGCTTTCAGTTCGCTTCACACCCCCATGTTATGTTAATGACATCAGCTGCAAAGTATCAGTAGAGCTGAACTCACCCTCCTGAAGTATCGAATGTGCACTGAGCCCATCACTGGCAGGATGATACTTTTACTTTGACTTTTAATATTTTCAAAAATTTTCTCATAAGTTTCTGGAAAAAAACACAAACAAAAATCATATGTCATTTTCCTCTTCTCGTCTCAGGGGTTTTCAAATTAAAAGTTCAGACTAATTTCCAAATTAAAAACCCAGACCCACCTCGTCTCTTCTTCTGCCCTGCTTCAGTTCAGTCGGCCGCAGAGGAACAGGAACAGGAAGGTTTAAGACATTGCTCACGAACAAAAACAGGATCTGTGAAGAACAATGCAACGGTCACGGCAGGTCTGATTGGTCCTCGTTTAAGTTTAAATGCATTGAACAGAAATGGTCACATCTCTCTGATTGATAAATTCTTGTCGTATAAACCCTGGACGTTAGGAGTTCCCCAGGGCTCAGTCTTGGGGCCACTGTTGTTCTGCATAAATATCACTGGCTGTTTGTGCAGATGTGGAAATAAAAATGTATTTATGTCTATATTATATAAACATGTGTTGGACAGTTTGTGGATTCACGTGGTTCGGAGGGATGTAGTCAAGGCAGGGGGCAATTATTGTCTAGGTGGCTCCCCTAATTATATAAAACCTGACTGGGCTTTTCCCCCTCAAAACAGTGTAAAAGTATCATCTTTAAACACATTTTCGATATTCTCACATACAAACACTTCGCCTGTCTGTACAAGTGGACATAGCCGCCGCATGTATGGGTACGATTTGGCTCCATCAACTCCAATTCACTTTCTATTGGAAAATTGAAAAGTCCTTTTAACCTGCTCTACACAAGCCTGATGTTTTTAGTTCAATATTTAGTCTCTAAATGAAAATATGGCCATAAATAACAGACCCACTAGTGCTGGCATCACACAGTCCACTGGAAATATACTGGTCATGTTTCAAACACACACAATCCAGTATTTACAGGTTTGTTTTTTAACCTTGACCTTTGCGATGCTCTTCAGATCAGAGCATAAGACATTTGGAGCCTGATAAAGTTGTGTTAAGTGCTTTTGGACACAGTATTATCCTCCCTCAAAGCACTTCCTCTGGGCAGTGCCTGGCCCATGCTCAGAGGGGACAGCAGTTCAATAAACACTAACTCCCGTGTGAAAGAGTCTGCACAGCACACTGACACTGAACACCTGAATGACACTCTGTTATCGTCATCATGTTTCCAGCTCAAATGATTCAGTCCTGTTTTAAAGACGCCGAAGAACAAAACAATCCAAAATATCCTGTGGGGTGTAAAATGAACTACACAGAACATTTTCAAATTCATTTTTCAGAATCTAAAATCATCACGAGTGCTTTCTGGAAGTGCTGCCACGGACAAGGACTTTTGAGCTTTTCTGTTTCTTTTTGTCAGAGGAGGAAAGAGAGATACTTGGTTGAGAGTAAAGGGGTTTTCACAGCATCACCAACATCCTCCAGGTGTTTGAGGTGTTAAGTGACCTCAGGTGTTCATTTGTATGTGTAGGTGAGTGATACCGTTTGGGATTTTACCCTCTGTCTGGTTTTTGGTGATTCAGTCAGATCATTCCATAACAAGTTAGTCACTTTTATTTAAATCTTGCATCAGTTCTGCTTTAGAATTTCCTTGACTGGCTGTACATGCCAAAATGACTGATTATTGAGGTGCTTTGCCCATGGGCACATTGGCCGTATGAGTTGGACAATGGGGGTTTTGGATGGAATTTTGTGTAAAGTTGACAAAGTTAGAGGGATTAATTTGTAGAACTGACAGTTTTGTTAAAGTTTTTTTTTTTAAATCTTTCCCTTAACTGAACTCAACAAGCCAAGCCTTAATAGAAAAAACATTCATATTATTTAACCTCATGATTGCAAAGGGATTGGCTCAGATAATAAGCCTTAATTGATTAATGAGTGTGATTAAAATGTTTTGTCATTAAATTCAATAATTTGACGAATGATTTATTATAAAAGGAGGAGTTTCTTTTGACTTGGCTCATTTACAAAAGGCGTTAATGTTTATTTAGTTTATGTATTATGTGTTTTACGAAAAGTATCTCACCCTTGACTAACACGGATATAAAAGTACTTGCCGTAAAACCCTGATCCTGTCAGAAGTCACAAGCTCAGCGGGGTTGGGTCTGGTCAGTACTTGGATGGAGACACTGGGAAAATCAGGTGCCACAGGAAGTGTCATTGTGTCCTTAGGCAAGACACTTCACCCAACATTATCTAGTATAAAAGTGGTGTGTGTGATGGTGCTGTTTGGCAGCCGTGCTTTTTAACGCACTGTTTTGTTTTGGGTTTTTTTATATCTATTGTCTGTTTTTTTCCTTTTATTCTTGAGACATGCACAGGTTTACAGACTATTTGAATTCAGGTGGATTGGAAACTTGTGTTTATTAGTTCAGTCACCTACTAGAAAACCAGAGCTCAAAGTAGTTTTATTTTTTTGCCAGTACAATAACAGTTTGGTTTACATCCACTGCATATGATTATGATTATTATTATATTTAAATCAGGATCAAGCTGATGAGTCCATGCTAATGTGAAAGGGGGAAGGCTTTGACAGTTAAAATAGATTTGATAATCAGATACAATTTTAGTGGTGTTTTTTTTTTTTTTTTGTTCAAAAGTAAAACTACTCAAAACTACTCTCATTTAATGTCATATTGAGAGAAAATCAATTTGCTCGGAGGCCTCGGTCATTAATGGCACTGAGGGCAGTTGGTTGGGGGCCCCTCCAGGTTCGGGGGCCCCAGCTTACTGTTGCCTAATGGTAGCTCCACCTCTGGTTTTATGTGAAATATTTGTTACAGTCTACTGGGTACATGACTCAAGAAAATAACCTACTACTGCATCACAAGGTGGAACAGAGCATGTTAAGCTCTGGAGATGTAGACACGAAAAATAAAGTCTTACTCAAACATGAAACAAACAAGTCCGGTCTGTTTTAGAGGAGGTTTAAGGACATTAATTATTGTGTGGCTTGAAGCTCACAAGCGTCAGTTTTGTGTAATATAAGACCTTTAATCTGTTGATCGGTTGCATGACTGCGTGGCTACTCCCTCATTTTGTGGCCACTCACATGTCAACAACAGACAACAAAGCCTACACAAAGCACCACAGACACAAGAACAATAGAGTGATTCAATGCCTTGGTTCACATTATAGCTATAAAAAGCTAGACAAACATTCGGGAAGTCTGGTGTTTTTCTTTTGATATCTATTGAAATTTGATAGTCTGTCATTATGGTAACATACATAACAAATGAGCTGTTGTTAGAATGGACAAAGAGCTTCAGCTTCACAGAAATAACCAACGCCTTCAACACCAATCCATTTCTATAGTGTTCTTCAAAGTGCTATAGATTAAGGAACCACAGACACAACAACAACAACAACAACAGTATTCATCTGTAGGATTCAAACCACCAACACTCACACACAAACTGAGGGACCTTGGTAAAAAAAAAAAAAAAGAGAGCGTAATGCAAAACTTGTTATCTTATCTTATCTTTCTTCATTTTATCTCCACCCACAATCCTTTACAATAATCTCACTGCCAAGAACAGTTAAGGTTCAGTTTCTTCTAAAATGAAAACAGAATTCCTGACTAAGGTGTGTTGCAAGATGTACATCATACAAGTCAAGATATGCCCTTCAAAAAAACTGCTGGCACCAGTCTGTGTCACTTTTCTGTCCTCCAGTGGATCATTTTATATTTAAAACTCTAGAGGAATTGATACCTGGTTTAGTCCTAGATTTGACCTGGAATAGTCCTGTTACAGACCTGGTTTAGATTTAGTAGGACTCGCTGTTCACACTATCAACCGAGTACAGAGTTCATTTTGAAACACCACGTATGAAAATGCCCCAGATGCCCTAAGAGATTTGTTTTATCTGAGAGAGACGTGCAGTCAGAGTCTACATGCTGATATAAAGTGGTGTGTGTGCAGGCCAACAGAACAGATCTACAGCACAACTGCCGAAAAAACAAACAAAGCAAACAACTGAAAAGAAAATATTATTTATGAGAACAGTTTAATGCACACACTGCAAACAGGATTAACAGGGCTCTCCACCTCCTCCACTCCTCTATTATTACAGCAAGCTACTGAGCAATTCAAATACTTTAAGACATGCATGTTTAAACTGGCTAGAGCGAGTTTGTCAGTGTCATTGTCAAAATGTGTTTTGTTCACGTTATGCAGCATATAATCATAAGATGTGCTAAACTGTTCACTCTGCACATTTAATGTCAGAATACGCAGACGTTTCTGAGGACTAAAGGGAAAAAAACTGGATCTGCAGTGTGTGCTGGTTTCATGAGAAACAGAGACTTGTGCTTGAACAGCTGCCAGGTGATAAGGGTTTCTGAGTTCAGGGTCATAAAGGTTTAGGATTTCACAGAAGCTCAAATAACAACATTTACTGGAACTTGTTGGAATCAGAGAGAGAGAAAGAGAGAGAAAAGAGATAGAGAAAGAGAAACAGTGTAAACCAATAGAACATTTAAGTGTTTGCTTTGCAAAGGAAAGAGCAGTGCAGACCAACACACTGGGGCTGCATCGAGTCTCAGAGAGTACACACTGTTCTCCTCTTTAAAGTGTCATCATTTCACAAACCTAAAATAGCAGAACTATTTCAAATGAAGGTGCAGTGCTCCCTTCTGCACCTCTGTAGACTGGACCTGGAAGCAGGCCACACATTTAAATATTTATTTGCAAAGAGCTTCAACATTTGCATGGACACACACAGGTGTCTTGTGTCCTCACTGTGATACCTGCACATCATGTTTGGAGCAGTTAAAAAAAAAAAAAAAAAAAAAAAAAAAAAATATATATATATATATATATATATATATATATATATATATATATATATATATATATATATATATATATATATATATATATATATATATTTGTATCAATATTTGTTTGAATATTCAAATCAATATTTGTGTCTGTTACACCACACAGTCTGCACTTCCACTTCTGCATCTGCCCAATCGTCTGAGTCAACACTTCCCTATTCTTACAACTAATACATCTACATTTAATATGGAAATAAACACATAAGAGAATAAATGTGGATATAATTATATAATACATAATTATATTGCATTTGAAGTTGTAGTAGTATCTGGAGTACCAGTAGTAGTATTTGGTGTAGTAGTAGAATAAAAATAAAATACAAATTAATAAATTAAAACAGAAATTTCAAAACAAGAATATTTTAGCTTTTTAATCCCCAGAGTGTGTTGTGTGTGTGTGTGTGTGTGTGTGTGTGTGGTGTGTGTGTGTGTGTGTGTGTGTGTGTGTGTGTGTGTGTGTGTGTGTGTGTGTGTGTGTGTGTGTGTGTGTGTGTGTGTGTGTGTGTGTGTGTGTGTGTGTGTGTGTGTGTGTGTGTGTGTGTGTGTGTGTGTGTGTGTGTGTGTGTGTGTGTGTGTGTGTGTGTGTGTGTGTGTGTGTGTGTATGTGTGTGTGTGTGTGTGTGTGTGTGTGTGTGTGTGATGTGTGTGTGTGTGTGTGTGTGTGTGTGTGTGTGTGTGTGTGTGTGTGTGTGTGTGTGTGTGTGTGTGTGTGTGTGTGTGTGTGTGTGTGTGTGTGTGTGTGATGTGTGTGTGTGTGTGTGTGTAAAAAGTCTCACCTGTGATGAGTCATATTGAGCTGAAGTCTCCTGTAGAAAAAGAAAACGGCACAAACAGACGGCGAGTCACTGTTCTGAGGAAAAAAATTCTGCTTCTGGTCTTCTGCTTTCTGTCTGTGTGTGTGGAGAGACTGACTCTGCCTCTCTCTCTCTCTCTCTCTCTCTCTCTCACACACACACACACACACACACACACACACTGTCTGACCTGTATGCGGAAAGAGCTGAGTTTATAGGAAACACACACCCACAACTCTAGAGATTACACCCACAGGAAGAGGAGGAGCAGTGGGAGGAAATCCTCTGAAGAGTGAATAGCTGTGATGTTGTTGCTGTGAGATTTAAATAACCATTGGCGGGTGAACGTTATATGTCAGTAGACTGGCTGTTTTAAATCTAAATAAAAGTGTGGGGCTTTTGTCAGTGTACTTGCAGTGTGTGACATCCGGAGTGTGATGTGAGAGTGTGATAGGACTCACAGTCATATTTGAACAGACAAAAAAGTGAAATCAATAAAAGGATAAAGTTCACTAAAGACGAGTTTCTGCTGTTTGTAAGAAGGAGATTTTTATGGGATTATTTCCAGAGGTGGAAAAAGTACTGAAAAATTTTAATTAAGTAAAAGTATCTTTACTTTGCTTAATTCCTACTCAAGTAAAAATAAAAGTAACCATCTAAAAATGTACATGAGTAAAAGTAAAAAAGTACTTGGTTTAAAAAGTAATTTGAGTAAAAGTTACTTAGTTACTTTCAATAGTTTGATATAAAAAAGAATGAGTCATAAATCTAATCCAGCACAAGTTGTTTGAATTGACTTTTAGGTGATACAAACTTTGTTCAGAGCAAACTTTAAACTGAGCTTAACTATGGAGTAAGAAAGCTGTCAAAAATATTCGTGCGCATAAAATAGAAATCTGTGCGTATTTGGTAAATCCGTGCATATTTGGCTGTAGTTGCGCATAAAATAAATATTTGTAAAATCTCAAATGAGTCCAGTCGTACATAAAATATATTGTGTGTATTTTATCCATCAGAATACGAATTGAAAAATTACGACGTCATGAATTACAATCACGAAATGAAAATTTACGATTACGCTTTCATCAGTACGAATACGAATTCACAGATGGAACTTTACTGTCAAAAATACGTCATCACTTCACAGACATTATTCATCGAGCAGAAGAAACATCGATCAAGATCAAGACTGTGCAGCTCAAGTTTGTAGCAGAGTAAAAACAGAGTAAAAGCACAAGAAGCTACAACAGCGACCAACAAGTGGGTTCATTAAAATCTATTGTAAAAATGTCTTGAATTCGGGAACCGAACGCTGCTGTATAATATTGTGCAGAAACACCTCCTTTGAACGGGAAATTGCACCTATATGTTAGAAAACATAGTGGAGCCAGTTGGTAACATCCGACGTAACGTTATCCCAGGGCTAATTAACAAATATCAGGTTCTCTGTAGGTTTAGATTAAAACATTCACGGCTCCAGCCACAGCGAGCATCAGTCAGTCTGAACCTTCACTTCAGCTGCATTTCTCGCATGAAATGATACACACAATATATTTTATGTACGACTGGACTCATTTGAGAGTTTACAAATATTTATTTTATGCGCAACTACAGCCAAATATGCACAGATTTCCCAAATACTCACGGATTTCTATTTTATGCGCACGAATATTTTTGACAGCTTTCTTACTCCATAGATTTCATCTTTTGATTTTATCTTTTGATTTCATCTTTGTTCAAATGAACTCTGGTCGTTTACATTTGAATATTTTTTTTTCACAGTTCTTTCCTCATGGCTCCAAGATGAATAACTGTGTGGAAGCACAGCCAACATTTTTTGTTTCAATTCTTCTGAACTCTATGGGCGTGTGTGTGTGCAGGCAGCTGTAAACAAGTGTCTGAAAGCCTGAAGAGTCTTTATGCTGGCATCAGTCTGTCTCTGGAATGTCTTTATATAATTATAGTGTGTTGTATAATCATAGTATGTTGTATAATTGTAGAGTATGTTGTATAATTGTATAGTATGTTGTATAATTGTATAGTATGTTGTATAATTGTATAGTATGTTGTATAATTGTATAGTATGTTGTATAATTGTATAGTATGTTGTATAATTGTATAGTATGTTGTATAATTGTATAGTATGTATATTGTATGTATGTGTATGTATAGTATGTGTATAATTGTATAGTATGTTGTTATAATTGTATAGTATGTTGTATAATTGTATATGTTGTATAATTGTATAGTATGTTGTATAATTGTATAGTATGTTGTATAATTGTATAGTGTGTTGTATAATTGTATAGTATGTTGTATAATTGTATAGTATGTTGTATAATGATAAGTGCACATGTAACACTGGGGTTAAGAACGCTCCTACAGGGGTTTGTGGGTTTGACTCATTGGTTACAGTTCATTTGATTCACATTTTTGTCGTCTTTTGGATGATTTTTGTTTAGAACTACAGTTGTAAATCAGGTCTAAATGATGTAGTCCACTTGTATCGACCTGGTTTAGACTTCTTCATCACATGTACACACTTACAGATTCTACAGATTGCCGCTCGGCCGCTGGTGTGATGTATGTGAGTGGGATAAAACAAAAAGACAAAAGTCAAGAGAAGTTGAGGAAGCCTGTGGCAGGGCAGGTTTGGACAGGTGCGACAGGAGCAAACACAGCACATTATCAACTGTATCTGGCAGAGAGCCAGGAGTGACAGGAGCGACAGGAGATTTTCTGGGGAATAGTGTAGACCAGGGATGGGCAAACTATGGCCCGGGGGCCATATGCAGCCCTTGAAGCTTTTTAATCTGGCCCGCTGAACTTGAAGAACACTAATAATAATAATAATAATAATTTTTAGTGTTTTAAAAGTCATTTCTATAAATAGTAAACACCGTGGGACTTTAAAGTCATTTAAAGAATAAAGATATTTTGTTGTAACTTTGTAATGATTTTCAAATATGGGATAATTCATCAACATGGGCTATGGTTTCTACATATCCAATGTTATTTTGTTCTTTTATGAGGTGGATTTATGGAGTAAGAAAGCTGTCAAAAATATTTGTGCACATAGAACAGAAATCCGTGCATATTTGGTAAATCCGTGCATATTTGGCTGTACATTTTTACAATAGATTTTAATGAACCCACTTGTTGGTCGCTGTTGTAGCTTCTTGTGCTTTTACTCTGTTTTTACCCTCTGCTACAAACTTGAGCTGCACAGTCTTGATCTTGATCGATGTTTCTTCTGCTCGATGAATAATGTCTGTGAAGTGATGACGTATTTTTGACAGTAAAGTTCCGTCTGTGAATTCGTATTCGTACTGATGAAAGCGTAATCGTAAATTTTCATTTCGTGATTGTAATTCTTGACGTCGTAATTTTTCAGTTTGTATTCTGATGGATAAAATACACACGATATATTTTATGTACGACTGGACTCATTTGAGAGTTTACAAATATTTATTTTATGCGCAACTACAGCCAAATATGCACGGATTTCCCAAATATGCATGGATTTCAATTTTATGCGCACGAATATTTTTGACAGCTTTCTTACTCCATATGGATTACCAAAAAAACTCCATCCATCTGCTTCTGGTCCGGCCTCCATGGCCCACGAGAGTGTACACACTTCTCCAGTACTTTGTGAAGACGTGTCCTTCAGAGTTCAGATGGGCGTGATTGACAGGTGAATTAGCCAAACAAGGACACGTCTGTATCGAAACAAATTCAAACTAAAATATCACAGGAATGAAAAACAAAACCAAAGAGAGAAGCACTAAACTCTGTTCATCTGTTTATTGATTCAGAGGTGTAGGTTTGCACAGGGACAGTGGGGACGTGTCACAGTCAATATCTGGGGAAGACAAAATAGTCCCTAACAATATTTACCATTTTATAAAATTTTATAAACAAAAATATACATTTATTATATTTTTCCAAACTCAGTAGTATTAATTGAACATGTTTTAGTTCACATTTTGCTTATTAGATGTTCTGAGATGTATTCAGTGAGATGATGACAGGGTTACACCTGCCGCTGTTTCATCGGCTGTAACAGAGTGATGTCATTACTGGAGACAGGAGCCTAAACTGGGGAAGCGGCAGGACAGGGCCGCACCTGAAGATATTGTCTTGAGCAAACGAGAGTGAAGACACTGCACAAAACTCTGAAAAACTCATCTCCATCTTCAGTTAAACTTGTCTTATAATGAGTCAGCACAAGTGTACCTCCCAAACAGAGCTCTACTCGTGCTCTGTGACACCCCGACTCTACTGACAATATTCCATGGAAAAATGTCTGGACATGAACTCACAAATATCTCATCACCAACAAGCAAAGAGAAATGTGCTACAAACTTCTACATCACTGTTCTCCAGTCATCTTAGACGAGCAATGGACACAAACTACATTTTGAACTGAAAAATGAAATGAAATAAAAGCACCTCTCACTTATTCAGTGCACAAGATCCAATAATGTGGTGGTTGTATTATTTATTTGGAGAGCTAATGTTATTTGTTATCTGAAATGTTTTTCTGTTACACAAGAGCCCGAAATGTTCTTAAAATTTGAAAAAAGGGAAAAGTAAGGTGTTGAAGTTTTCAGCAAGTGTGTGTGTGTGCGCGCGTGTGTGCGTGTGTGTGTGTGTGTGTGTGTACAAGTAACATCAGTTGCTTTCATGGGGGTTTTTGAACCCAAAAACAGAGATGAAGGGTGTGACGGGTGAAGAGCTCTTGTGTGTGAACCTGAGAAACGGTGACTATGATAACTGTGATAACTGTGTGTGTGTGTATCTATATCTATGTCTATGTGTGTGTATATATATATATGTATATATATATATATATATATATATATATATATATATATATATATATATATATATATATATATATATATATATATAGATAGATAGATAGATAGATAGATAGATAGATAGATAGATATAGATATAGATATGTAGACATAGCTCTATAGAGATCTATACTGGAGGGACCATCATGGCAGGACAAACCCCTACATGGGGCGTACCACCGGAACATAACTGAAGAGGCTGATATCAAGAAATCCAAAAATGGCTTGAGAGGGCTGGTCTGAAGGACACACAGAGGCACTGATCCTGGCTGCTCAGGAGCAGGTCCTGGGCACTCGAGCAACAGAGGCCCAGATCTACCACACCAGACAAGAGCCACGGTGTAGACTGTGCAAAGAGGCTCCTGAGACAGTCCAGCACATAACTGCAGGGTGTAAGATGCCGCAGGGAAACAAACATGGAGCGACATAACCAAGTGGCGGGCATAGTGTACAGAAACATCTGTGCAGAGTACAGGCTGGAGACCCCAGGATCAAGGTGGGAAACACCTCCAAAGGTTGTGGAGAACAACCAAGCCAAGATCCTGTGGGACTTCAGATACAGACTGACAGGATGGTGATGGACCAACCAGACATAGTGGTGGTGGAGAAGAAACAGAGCAGAGCCGTGGTGGTGGACATCACAAAACCAAGAGATGGTAATATCAGGAAAAAGGAACACACATAGAAAAAAAAGAGGCATATATACTGTGACTTATGTGGACAAAAAAAAAAAAAAGCACTGAATAAAATGCAAATAAAAAAAAAATAAAAAAAATAAAAAACATGAGAAACTAGAGAAATACCAGGGGCTTAAGGAAGAGCTGGAGAAGGTCTGGAAGGTGAAGACATCAGTGGTGCCTGTGGTGATGGAGCACTCGGGGCTGTAACCCCCAAACTGGAAGAGACGACAACAGACACCAGGAAAAACAACAGACACCTCAGTCTAGAAAAGTGCAGAACAGGAACACAAAGATACTGCACAGAACTGTCAGGCTCCCAGACGTCTGGGAGAGGAGCCGAGCTGGATGAGAGGGAGTCTGTTACAGTTTTTCTCCGTTGGTTTGGCTCATTTCTTGGAACAGAAATGACATTCTCAAAACAACATGGACAAATCTCCAAACCACCTTACAGTCATTCACAACAGACACAGATTTCATCAAATTGTAAATGTCTTAGTTCATGTCAAATGCACATGGTTCTGTACAAGTCGTCTACAGTTTGCACAGTGAACCCACATTTAGCACATTTTCCAAATAAATTGATCTTGTTGATCTAAACTGATGAGTTGATTCTCAGTTTGACGGTTTTTCTCTCATTGGATCTCATGCATTTTGAGGGCACTGACTCTTTATATGAGAGAGGAGTTTAGTTTTAAAGTGTTTTGGGACAGATCTGAGCTTCTGCAGGTGATCCATGGTGTTGTGCTGAACCATCCAGGTTATTTTCCCCAAAGCTCTAAGTGGATGCAAAAGAGCCAAAGCAATTGAGAAGGATCTTTGTAATTTTGACTCTGACTCTTTAGACGGGAAAAGAATCTAGTTTTGAGTGAACAGTTTTGACACAAACAAAATGACTTGATGTTTAGAGAGAATTACAGTCAAATCATACAAGGAAATGTAAAGACAAGGGCCACTACGGGACAGTCCTCCATTTGCTCAGTTCCTGTTGGGCAATGATTCACAAAAACATCTAATAGTTCCTGAGAAGTTTTTCAATGACATTTGTGATTTCTGTTTTATTAAAAGGACTCTGTTCAAACACGTCCAGAACAATCAACAAAAGGACTCATATGAGAAACATTTCAGAACATGTTCATACAGATCTAAGCTCCTGGGTTAGAGGTTTAATGCAGAAAAAGGCAGGAGACTAGTGTTTGTGGAGAACCTTGCTACTTGTGTCTGTTTCAACAGTGATTTTGATGAGCTTGTGATTCCTCTAGCAGCACTAACATGGATCGGTTATTGAATGTGTGTTTGTGTTTGTGTTTGCTTCTTAGTGGAGCTGCAAGCATCAAACTGCCACATTATTAACATCCATAGGACCAACGTTTGTGGATATAAAACCAGGCCTAAGTGGAGTCTGGAGCCGAGAACATGGAAACAAGACTGGGAGCTAAATTACTGCTTAAAATCAACTGCTTTTGGAACATAATCTTAAATGATCACATATGTCTGATAGAGACATCAATAACCCAAAAGTCTGTCCATACAGACAAACTGTCAGGGAATTTTACCCTAAGACATCAAATTACATTAAATAAAGACACACCAAAACGAGACGGTTTAGTTGGTACTTGCGCAAGGAGAGATCTGTCCAAACACTGTCTGACCCTCCTCTTCTGACAGCTACTCCCCAACAGCAGCTTTTATTACAGTCATTTCACAGATAACAGTACAGTACATTATGTTATATCACACGATGTTTACAATGATCACATGCTAACAATCTTTAGGCTAAACCATCCTCCCATTTCACACTTGATTACAGGCTCCAGGTTATAAACAATTAGGTCAGTTTTCTCCCCAAAACTTATACTAACCACATGAGGGAAAAAACCCTTGGCTGTCTTCTCATGGGCGACTCAGTAGATGAGCTTAATGAGTCAGGAGTTCTTGTACTAGGACATATGACATACATATGGAAAAACCCCAAAACACAATTGTTGATAACTTTAATCACACACACAAATGATTATGATTTTAAATTATTCATAATATTTAAAATAACACAGAAATTCTTTCACACAAACAAAGTGATGTGTTTTGCCCCACAGCACAATTTACAATGACAATATACAAAGACAAAATGTACGATCTTTAACAGAATCTTCCACAGACCAAGAGCTCACAGAACATGATGGTCTCACAGATCCAAATAGTTGATCATTACCAGTACCGAGATGTGTGGCTCGATTCTTCATTTAATTTTAAAAGGCACATCAACAGTTTGCTCACTAAAGCCAAACTAAAAATAAGTTTCCTGTATCGGGATAAAAACAGTTTCACACACGCTGCAAAAAAGGTTTAGTTAAACCTACAGTTCTCCTGATCATGGACTGTGAGACTGAGTTTCCACATCTGCTCCATAAGCTCCATGTGATTTATCCCACAACCTCTGCACACACACACAGACACACACACACACACACACACACACACACACACACACACACACACACACACACACACACACACACACACACACACACACATACACACACACACACACACTACACACACACACACACACACACACACACACACACACACACACACACACACACACACACACACACACACACACACACAGCACACACACACACACGCACACGCACACACACACACACACACACAGCACACACACACACACACACACACACACACACACACACACACACACACACACACACACACACACACACACACACAGTTCTTCCTAACAGTGGGATCATTTGAAAGGTTCAGTGTTGGAGGTTTGGGGACGTGGGGCACATTAGGTTATTTCCTGATCTCTGTTCTAATATAATTTCCTCGTCAATAACAGACCTGCACTTGTCTTTTGTTGCTTCATTCACACTGAGTTCTTCTCTCAAACATGATGTCATGAGGTAATACAGAAAATGCTCCACAATCCTTCACTAGAATCATTTGGATCATTTCTGCCCTGGAACTGACCATTTCTACTGAACTAAAGGTAAAAGGAGCTGTTCACATGAGAACTACCACTTCATGACATCACAAGGTGGAACAGAGCATTCTGAGCTTTGGAGATGTAGACAAATGAATAATAAAGAGTTACTCAAACGTGTGTGAATAAAACAAAAACTCCAGCTCTGTTTAATGATGAATCACTAACAGTAACTTTGAAGTGAAACTGAAAGGCTTTATTGAGTTTGTTATTCATTTTTGTCTAATAACATATTTCATGACCTCCTGTTGAGCTGCAGGTCACACATGACCCAAAACAACAATGTGACAAGTACCTCATAACACATGAGGCACTTGTCACATTGTTGACATCACAAACAACACAAATGTGTTGTTTGTGTTGTTGTGTTGTGTTGTTTGTGTTGTATTGTTTGTGTTGTTGTGTTGTTTGTGTTATTGTGTTGTGTTGTTTGTGTTGTTGGTTTGTGGTTTTGATTCAAACCATATTGTTCTTTCTAAACAGGTCACAGGGACATGAGTTTAAGCCTGTGACCGTGCTCCTTCATCATGAGTTGTGTTTTGAGTGATTCCTGCATTTTATTGTTTTACTTTTGAGGCTTGAGTTCGCTAAAAATGTCAGGTTCACTCACCTCCTATCCCCGCCCACTGCATATACGTATCAGAAATGTGACAGGACCATTTTCAGCTGTAAAACCTCCATGAAGATCTGCAGTTACAGTGACACTGAGCTCCAGCAGAGCAGACTCAGGCAGCTGTGGTCTGGTGTTTCAGCTTCTGCTCCGAGACAAGACCAGATACTTTGTCCTCATTTTGTCTTCTTCATTTCCTCTGTGAGCTGCACACACTCTGAGCTGCAGTGGCCCTGCACCAGAGCTGCAAAAGCTCCTAAAGAAGCTTCTCAAGGATGCTCTACCTCATTCTGACTATTTCACAGTAAACAGTTTGCACTGGTCCAGAGTTCTTCCTCACTCACCTTCTGTCTTCAGAACATCCTCATTACTCTCCACGATGTGTTTATCTGCACTTTTCACTCTCTCAGAGACCAGAGCAGAGTTTTACAGTAACTGTTAATGCTAACAACAACTAGTATGCTAATGTGCACTTCCTGATTCTCATACAATAAGATGCTTTGTAATCAGATGCAGACAGTACACAGAGGACTTACTTTAACCTCAAGCTGCTTATGCAGCAGGACACTGACACACCTGGAGAACATCCAGCCTCCAGTGTCGCTGTTCCTGGAGCCAATCTGTCTACTGCACAAATACTTCTGTCAGTTTACACAGACAGAGAGAGAGGAAGAGGGAGATGAGAGGGAGAAAGAAGGAGGAGAGAGAGAAACAGAAAGGGAAAGAGCTGGACTGGACTAACCAGAACAAGACCTAGAGAAAGTCCCTGACGTCCTGTGTCGTCAGGGACAGGTGCTCAGGTGCTTTGGAAATTCTACAAAACTTTACTTTTATATTTTTTCATTTTTCTTGTTTTTTTCATCAGCTGAATGTGTAACTCCACCATTTACCACATGTTACCATCTTACTGACTGAACACATTCACATGAACTTCTTTTTGTTGGGCCGCGAATCACAACAGATAGTGGAGCTGTTCAAGTAGTTCACTTTTATGATACAAGTGTGAAATTTTGCCAGACTCCTAACACCCCCAGGACTAATGTTTCTGGATATAGAAAGTTTAATTCAACACTGGAGCTGAGAACTGCACATGTCACAAAATGGACCATATGAAAATGAGGCTGTCATAAAAAATACTGCAGAATCCATTTCTTATCCTCTAATTTGCTTAGTTATCAACTCCAAAGTATAAGAAGTCATGTGATCGGGTTCCATGTGGGTGAAAGTCAACGAAATATTTTTATCTTTCAAAAGCATATTTATTGGGTTTTTGATAACAATAAATCATTTAACCATCTCTAAAGATCTGTAAGTCCATATCATATTTCATAATGATGATTAAACGCTGTATTTTGCAAGTGTCGGCCTTTAGAAAACACAGAAGTGAGTCCTGTGCTGCGGTAATAAATGTCACAAGAGATAGAATGTGTACAGAAGTCATGTCTGCAGTATCACCATTTCAGCATGTGTTCCTGGGAAAGCAGAAGCATTTGATGAAGAAAGAAAGCAACAATGTCTCAGTTTTGGTAAGAATTTTCACATACTCCCTGATAGACTCTTCTGTTCTGTTCTCAGCCCGACTGGTTTTGTTTTGACTCAAGTCGTCAGAACATTCTGTCCCTCCATAAACCAGGCCCCTCCACACCTCATGACCTCCTCCAGCCCCAGCGCCTCCTGCAGACTCTGATCATCTCCTCAAACCTCCTCACGCCCACAGTCAAATCACAGCACCAAACCGTCGGGGTGCGAGCCTTTGCCACTACCGCCCCAACCGTCTGAAACTCCCCCTCCACATCAGAAACTCCACTCACTAGACACCTTCAAAAAACAACTCAAACATCACCTTTTCCTCAAAGCCTGTAACCCCCAATATGACAGTTTCCTCACTATTTGAGTTTGTTTGTCCTGTGCTTTGTATTGTGAAGTGTCTGCATTACTGTGAGAAGCACTATATAAAACAAATGTATTTTTATTATTGTTAATTATATGAGTTGTTCATGTAAAGTTTCAGTGTGCAGCCAGAGAAGCTTCAGACTTCCATACTCAATCAAATGTCTTTATTTCTCCAGTTGAATTTGTTCAAAGAGTCTGAGAGGCTGAATCTGAAATACAATAATGATGAAGCAAAACTATATAAACAAACTAAAAACTTGTACAGTTTTGTTCTCTAGTCTTGCTCTTTTACCTGCACCCGAAAATGTGTTGATTGAAAACACTGTGATGTATCCAAAATTCAGGTTTCAGTGGGTAGTAACGTCAGGAAAGTGAAGGAGAAGATGCTTTAAGCGTCTGTAGTCATAACATTATTAGTTTTTAGGAGAAACATTCATGTAAACTCATCCTATTTGAAGAGCTGTGAGTTTCACCATAAAACAGAACAAAACTGCTCCATTTTCACCTCAAGTACACAGCTCCTAGGCAGGAAACGGCAGGAAACATACAAAATCTGTCCATTTTGTCACATTTGGGCTGGATTGTTGTGTTGATAAAAACATCAGTTTTCACTCAAAGTGCACTTTACATTTCACACATAATATGTACACACTCGTTCATACTGTATGAGACACAGACAGCAATGAAGGTGAAGTGCCTTGCCCAAAGACACAAAATATAGGGTTCGAACCAACCTGGGTTAGTGTCTTTGCCAAATCAGCAATTTCTGCCTTTGAATGAGAAAAGTCGACTGTCCCTGATAATTATCCCATTGTAGAGGAGACACCAGACAGGACAGAGTCTCTGCAGGAGACATGATACAGACAGAACAGAGTCTCTGCAGGAGACGTGATACAGACAGAACAGAGTCTCTGCAGGAGACGTGATACAGACAGGACAGAGTCTCTGCAGGAGACGTGATACAGACAGGACAGAGTCTCTGCAGGAGACGTGATACAGACAGAACAGAGTCTCTGCAGGAGACGTGATACAGACAGAACAGAGTCTCTGCAGGAGACGTGATACAGACAGAACAGAGTCTCTGCAGGAGACGTGATACAGACAGGACAGAGTCTCTGCAGGAGACGTGATACAGACAGGACAGAGTCTCTGCAGGAGACGTGATACAGACAGAACAGAGTCTCTGCAGGAGACGTGATACAGACAGGACAGAGTCTCTGCAGGAGACATGTGCAGTAGAGCGTGGGGAGAGACGGGGTGATGTGCTGATATATATATATTTTTTTTTTTTCAAAAACAATGATTTGGTTAATGACTTGGATAATATATTCCCTCATACTATTGCACATGTATAATTCTGAAGGTAAACGTTGTCATAAATAAATGGACAGTTGTTTATGTGGTTTAATGTTTTAAAGATATTTAACTGTACCAAATGCTCGGCCTGTTTGTGATGATCTGCTCTGAGCAGCTCTGTGTGTTCTTGTTTTGTAAAGGAGCTCACCGGAGCAGGAAAAGGCTGGAGACCCCTGGACTAAATGATGCTCCATTACTGATCAACACCGTCACATCCACCAACAGAAAGCAGCACAGCCGCGTGCCAGGACCGCCGAGTGTAAGAACACACCACCAAGTAGATTAAGACATGAAGTTTAATTCATTACTTTGGCCCAGGATCGGTACATCTATAAACAAACACTGAAGTACTCACTTATTGAGCGGAGATTCAACACGCGGAGAGGCGGACATGAACAGAGGCTCAGAGCCGCACAGGATCATTTAATCCAGTCGCGGTGTTTCCAGTTGTCAGGATCCTCGACTTCTGAACCACTTCAGAGATCCACGTCACCAGAGCGCCGCCAAGTGGTGTTCCAGTCATGGATCTATTTGATTAGAGTTCTATTGTTCCCCCAAAGCCCTCGCGCCCTCCGCGCTCCACTCCTCCGTTTGGCTCTTTTCCCAGGACGCACGAGTGGATCCTTGGCCTCCTCGGAGCGCCGCAATTACCCACAACCACAGGAGTAATTTTACGTAGGACTGGTGGACATGTCCTCACACACACGTCTCTCCGTTCTCTCCGCTCAGAGATCTGCACAAACTTTGGATCAACATGTCCTGTGGTAACTCCAGCGCAGACTCCAGGTTTCAGTCTTGTTTTGTTGTGTGCGGGGCGCGGGGGATGCGCGGCTCTGACAAACAAACGAGGAAACATGACTTTGTTTTCAAAAGAAGTCAAAGAGGACAACTGTGTGAATGCTGCTGACGCCAAAAACTAACTAACTAAATAAATATAAAGATATCTAGACATAGAAATATAAAGATATATAAAATATAAAGACGAGAAAACGCGCGTGATGTTCCGCGCGCGCGGATTAGCCACGTTGTCAAGAGCCTACAGTTTTATATTTACACACTAGAATGTAGATCAGGCATGTCCAAACTATGGCCCGGGGGCTAAATGCGGCCCTCAGACAAATTTTTATTGGCCCTCAGATTTCCAGGTCAATTGGCCCAATTACCTTGCATCAATTAAAAAATATGTTTTTACTGCAAATTTTTTGAGACTACCTGGATAAAGCTAATATTTAATATTTAGTATTTGGTTTTAAGGATCTTAGCATGAATAAAGACTGATGGTTCATTCTAACGTGTTAAACATGCACATATTTCAGTTATTCACTGTATTGAGCTCCAGTCCATGGCCCTCTGCTTCGTCTGTGTTTAGAGATGTGGCCCTTGATGAAAAAGTTTGGACACCCCTGGTCTAGATCCTCCTCTGTCCTGTTACCCCTGCAAAGACACAGCTCCTCACCTGAGCGCGCGCTCCTGCAGGATCCAGGTGCTTTAGTCCTGAACTCTCCTAAAGCTTCTGTCTATGCCCCGTCACTGCGTAAATCATTTCAGACTATGTCCCAGTGCGTTCACTAGAAATAGTAAAACGAAGCGTCATTTTAACACGTATAACACTGCGCGTTCACGAGGCGCGTCCCCGTAGACAAAGCGTGTAACACTTTAGTTTTACTGTGCGCGGGTTTGGGTCGGGTCACATTTGTACCATTTCTCCTGGGCAGGTGACTCGGGATGTTTTAGACTCGGTCGGGAGTTTATTCAGTGTGTGGTCGGGAGCGCGCACGAGGCGGCGCGCACAGGGCCGCAGACTCGGTTAAAAGAATAAAAATGAAGCGCACTGGGGAAATGACTGGACACTCTTTTTCTACTGACGCCAGGCTCCAGATTCTGCATGTACAGATGCTCAACAATCAGCCTGATAATCAGTGAATATATAATAAGTGAATGAATCAACGAGACAAGCCTCTGCAGACACAAGTGCTCAAGTGTTAAAGTGTTAAAGCCCCGCAGCGAAATCAAACTCGTTACAAAAACGTGACAAACTGACTTGATCAAAACATGAGTTGAGGGTCATGAGGAAAACTGTGCTGTTGTCTCAAGAGTTTTGTGGAGGTTCTGTCCGGGGCGCAGAGGGAGGAGAAAAAAGATGAGAAACTCTGAAACATACACGAAATTACACGAAGTCACGTGACCCCGCCTGGCCCCCAAATCTAAAACGTATCCACCAATCCTGAAGACAAAGTTACGCTCTTCCCCACAATGCAACTGCAACTTTCATGTTTTATGAACTTTATTTAAGCAGTAAAATGTATTTTCATTAAATAAGGCTCATTCTACAAAGAAGTAAATGTTTCGCTGTCGTTGGCACTTTGCTGCAGATCACACACTATTATCACATCGAAAGAATCAAAATGAGGAGAAATGCAGAAAAATGTCATAGTGTAGGTTTCCTGTGGGCTGCCAGACTGAATAACAATAACAGATGATTGAATGAGCCTTCATTATTCACATGTTTGAATGACTGTGACACATAAAGACACTTTTGAACACTTTACATTTGTAGAGGCTGATGTTTCTTCAAACTCTGGGTTTTATGGTGTTTGATCTGGTCACGTGGCTCCAGGAGCTGTGAGCGGAACACTGGGCTCTGCTTCATAAGAGAGAGTCTGGAGGAGAGCTACAAAGTGATCTTTGGAGGAAGGATCCTGGGAACTGACAAACACCCAATGATTCCTCTCCTCGATTCTTGACCAACCTACAGAGGAGACACAGAGAGGAGAGAGGAACAGAGGGGAGAGAAGAGAGAGAAGAGAGAGAGGAGACACAGAGAGGAGAGAGGAACAGACAGAGAAGAAGAGAGAGAAGAAGAGAGAGGAGCAGAGGAGAAAGGAGACACAGGGAGGAGAGAGGAGAAAGAGGTGAGAGAGGAGCAGAGGAGAAGAGGAGCAGAAGAAGAGCAGAGGTTGGTTCTGACCAAAAAGAGCCTGTAATGAGGACTATACTGAGACTTATTTTATATTATTCCGGGACTTTTAAATCAACCATGGTCTTTACTTCCAGTTAAACATGTGGAACATTGCTGCTGTCCTGGAGCGGTGCTGTTACAAGACAAACTCCTCACTACCGCGGGCCACCTTACCCCATGTTATTGCGCCCCCTTGTGGAGCATTAACCCATAGTCTGTATTTTGTATTTTTCCAGTGTTGACTCTGATCATTTCTATTAGTGACTAGAGCCACGAGCTCACTGTATAAACACAAACCTTCATCTGAACATTCATCTGAGCTGCTCATCTGTGTTAAATACACTGCTCACAAAAACACATCAGATCTCAATGTGAAAAAAAAAAATCTGTTGGATATCTGTACAAATCTGGACAGGACAATGTTTTAGGAACAAAAAGATGCTCCTCTTTTAATGGAAATGAACAACAGGGGCACTAGAGCAGCACCAATGTGACAAGTCCTAAAACACGACTGGTTTGACATGTGTTTAGTGCTGCTTGGACAACACTCATCATCACTACTGGGAGGATGAGGCTGTTCCTGAACCCTACACAAGTTACACATGTCCAACTTCTCCAGGACGGCACATCCGGACAAGTTGCATGAAGATTTAATGTGTCTCCAGCACAATCTCCAGAACATGGAGGATTTTTCAGAAGACAGACAGTTCCTCTAGGAGAGCTGGACAGGGTTGTAGAAGGTCCTGAACTCATCAGCAGGATCCATATCTGCTCCTTTGTGCAGGAGGAACAGGCTGAGCACTGTCCCTACAGAATGACTCCAGAATGACCTCCAGCAGGACACTGGTGTGAATGTCTCTGCCCAAACAATCACAAACACACTTCATGAAGGTGACTTGAGGACACCACGTCCTGTAGTGGGCCCTGTGCTCACCACCCAGCACCCTGGAGCTTCACTGCCATTTGATAGACGACAGAGAATTGGCAAGTTCACCCTGAGCACCTGTGAAGAGTCTGGAGAAGACAAGAACACCACTCTTCTGCCTGCATGGTTCAGCATGAGCGGTTTGGTGGTGGCTCAGTGATGTTCTGAGGAGGCAGATCCATGGAGGGAGACACAGATCTCTACAGGCTAGTAAACAGAAGTCTGACATCATTATGTATCAGGATGAAATCTTTGAACCCATTGTCAGACTCTACGCTGGTGCAGTAGGTCCTGGGTTCCTCCTGATGCACCACAATGTCCAGCCTCATGTGGCAAGAGTCTGCAGGCAGAACCTGGAGGATGAAGAGATTGATACAACTGAATGGCCCTCATGATCACCTGACTTAAACCTGATAGAACATTCTGGGACATTATGTTTGGGTCCATCAGACGCCTCCAGGTTGCTCCTCAGACTCTACAGGAGCTCAGTGATGTCCTAACACAGATCTGGGAGGACATCCCACAAGACTCCATCCATCGTCTCTTTAGGAGCCACGACATCGTCAAACATGCACACAATCACATGGGACACAGGAGATACAGAGAAGCATTCTGAGTTGCAGAAATTTAATTTTGGACTGACCTGCCACATCATTATTTCACTTTGATTTTCAGAGTGTCTATAAACTGAAGCCCTCTGTGGCTGAACACATTATTTTCATTAAAAGAGGATCCTTTTGTTCTAAAACATTGCTCTGTTCATATTTATATATTTATCTACTTTTTTTTCACATTGAGATCTTTTTGTTGAAAAGTGTTCCTTTTTTGAGCAGTGTATGAGTGACCTGTAGAATGTGATGTGAGACACTGCTTAGTCGCTCTCTGCTGCTGTGACCCCATGAATAAATGAGCCTTCACTCTGCTGAAATGTTGAAATGAACCAGAGCTTCAGTTCTGTTTTGTTGAAAAGTTTATTTCTTTAAACTTCAAATCAAACGCAGCAACAGATTGGACATTTCCAAAAATACTTTATCAAAACATATTTACATAGTTGTGTTTTTGACCTGAAAAACTCATGGAGCAGGTGAAGCCGGAGAAAACCAACACGTCCTGGATATTTTACAAACCAATAAAAAGCACAAGTCTTAAAAAGTCACAGATCACTGAAGGACGACGAGCTGGAAACAAAGAAGGTTCTGCAGAAGCCTCATGTGATCAGCTGCAACACAAAACACACCACAGATGAGATAATAAGGACTCAACCAGGACTAAAACAGGACTAAAGCAGGACTAAACCAAGACTAAACTCAGATTAAACCAAAACTATACCAAAATTAAACCAGGACTAAAGCAGGACTAGCCAAGACTAAAGAAGACACTTTACTGCCCCCTGTGGCTGGAGCTTGCACTACTGGACTGAACTTGATGTATCAAAATGTCCGTCTTTTCCCTAATTCCATGTTTTTAAATCATCCCAAACATGTGGCAGTGACCCACTGAGCTGCACACGCTCGCTGCAGGTCAAACATTTACACTTGTACACTCCCATTCACTATAGTTTGTCAAATGATTTGAATGACAGTTACATTTCTATGACATATTTTATTTAAAGCTCCTATATGACTAGCTTCTGACCTCTGTTCTAATGTTGTTTCTTCCTCAAAAACAGACCTGGAGTTTGAGTAATTCTTTATTATTAGTCTGTTCAAATCTCCAAAGCTCAAAATGCTCTGTTCACCTTGTGATGTCATGTAGTGGTAGTTTTCAAGTGAACAGCTCCTTTTACCTTTAGTTCAGTAGAAATGGGTGATGTGAAGGCAGAAAGTATCTAAATAATTCTAATGAAGATTTGTAAAAACACAGTGAAGCACTTCCTGTATTACCCTGTGACATCACAAGGTGGAAAAGTGTTTTCTGTTTGAGTGAAGACCTCAGCCTAAATGTGCAGGTTTTTGTGTTAAACGTGTGAATGACACAAAACACAATAGTGATGGGAACGTCGGCTCTGTTTGGAGAGACTGTTCTTTTGGTTCTGCTTACAATAAAAAGTCGTCTCTTTCGGCTTCCAAATGGCTCCTTAAATTAATTTATCACCAAAAATAATGCAAAACTGTGAGTAAAATCAATTAGTAATGTACTGTGGGCAGATATTGCAGCAGGAACAGTTGCACCTTCATTAATAGCAGGTTCCCTTGCTTCTTTTTTATTTCAGAAAGGCACTCTAACAAAAACTAATCCTCAACTCCCAACATGGAATCCACTCCCGTCGTTCACTTCAAAGAGCCGGCTCTAAGAGCTGGATCGTTCACAACCGACACATGACTAAAACACAACTCCAGGTGTGTTTGTGATGAGGAAACTCCATTAGAACACAGATGTAGAACAGAGTCAGATGGGAGCTCTAAAGTCCAGAGGAGACACTCACAGATTTGACGGTCTGTTTGATGAAGTCTTTTTTGCTGCTCAGATCGTGTTCTGAATATGCCTCAAACACCTGCAACACACACAACAGACACAACACACTGAGAGAACACTCCTCTGGAGATGGACTCATGTCTACTACCATGTTAGACCACATTTACTCTGGTGTACTACAGCGGGAGGAGGAGGAGGAGTATTGTGTGTACCATCTGGCAGGTCTGCAGTAGTATTAGTAGCAGTAGTTACAATAGTACTAGTACTCGTAGTAGTGTTTGTACCTTCTGACAGATTTGCTTCATGGTGAGCTCCTCCAGATCAGCCTCCTTCAGTAAACTCTGCACTGTCTCCTTTAACTGTTGGTCACTTGGAGTCTTCTTCACCATTTTACTCAGAGGCTCGTCTTCATCAGAGCTGTCGTCCGCTGGAAATACAAAACACAGATTAGACTATACAACAGATACACACGACAGTACAAACACAGGACAAAACTGCACATTTAACCTCACACAGAAACGTTCAAGTGCAGATGACAGGTTTGATTCTTTCATTTTGATTTCATTTGTTGTGACAGTACCTGTTGTGAATATAAATTATAGTTTTACCCTAATCAAGGAGGAATTGGTGAAGAAAAACTGAAAAATGTGTTGGAAATGACAGGAAGTAGAAAGTTCCTCACTGATGACATCACACCAGGAGAATCCTATTGTCACATTTTACACACAAAAATATTATGCTTTAAAAATGATTTCAACAACATGAAGGTGTTTTAAGATGTTGTGGTGTGGTTGGAGAAATACAACAGGAGAAAGGAGCTTGTCACTGACAGAAATGATCATTTGTGGATTTGACTTGTGGAGATGACTGACCTGTGGTGTTGTTGGTTTTGCTGTAGCTGCTGCTGTCTGCCTTCTTCGTCTTCGTCGCTGGTTTGGATTTTTTCTTCTGGGGCTGAAACAGAGACAGGTTAACCACTCTGCCAAAGTAACACAGGGAGGACATGCACACTCCACTCAGAGACAGGGATCAGGGATTCAACCCACAACCTCCTCCAGGGTTACCACGCGGTATTTTTTTCATTTGACAGTTTTTCAAATAAAGATTATAATAAATAAAGACTATACCTGTCCACAATTAGTATTAATAGTATTAATTATATTATCGTATAAATTTTCTCTTTTCTATTTTTTTCCAGAAAAAAAAATAGCCCGTTTTACAATGATGACGACGCAACAGTCTACATAAATTTGACATCCAATAATCCAGTAAAGCAAAGGGTGGAGACATTTTCAAGGATGGAATCCATATTTTTCATGCGTTTTCCATGTTTGGGAAACAAACCAATTATTTTTCAAGTTTTACCAGGGAGAGTGGGACCCTGTCCTCAGTGAGCGGAGAGGAGGCTGCTCTCACCTGGCTGTCGCTGCTCTCCGACTCAGAGTCCGTCTCTTCTTTCCTGCTCCTTTTATTCGCAGGTTTCTTTTGGGATTTTGTTTTTTTTGAGGGAGTCACCTTTTTGTCTTTCCCTCGGGCTTTAGGTTTGGGAGACTGGAATGAAACACATGGAATAACATTAAAGTGGGTTGTGTGAAAAATCTCTCAGTCGTCCAGGTGGAATCATGGGCTTCAGTTCTGATGAAGCAGCTTGGATGAGCAGTGAAACAGTGAATTTCTCCTTCGCCATTAAACTGGGTTCTAAAGATCTGACTTAGTTGTTTCCCTATTTTGACAATTTTGGTGAAGTTTATAATTGAACTTCCTGGTTGGATGAGGCAGATGTGACTTCGATAACAGTTATTTAGCAACCATAATATTAACAAGAGCCAAAACCTCTAACCTCAATTACACACTAGTTATGATTAGACTAATAAAAATGACAACACTCACTCGTGTCATCTGCTCTGATTCTGTGCCGATTCCTGTTCTGGTTCAGAGTAAATCACTATCAAAATGCATAAAAATTGTAAAGAAAATTACAGATGATTCAGTTCTTTTCAACAAGGAGATCTGGTTCCAAAAGGACCCCTTCTAAAGAACAAACTCGTTCACAAATGTCACTTCAATAATACCTACATCTTGTAATTTTCCACTTTGTATTGATAGAAATTGTGATCTGGCTCTTTTAAAAATTGTGATATACATTTTTGACACGAGTGTTTCTCCTCAATAGAAGAGACTATGGGGGCCCCCACAGATTAAAAAGAACACGGACTAAACACTGGCCAAACAAACTCACACTTTGTTGCTCCTTATATTGTGATTCTCATAAAAAGTAACAGTAACAGTTCAAATATGAAGTACAGGCAGTAAATGACTTAAATTGCACAAATTGTATGAAAGAAAGTTATGAATCTGGAAGTATTTGTGTCAACTAGGGATGGGCATGATTAATTGATTAATCGATAATTGATCATTACGAATTTCATCGATTATGTTAATTTTAATCGACAAACTGAATGTAGGTTGCTGTGTGTGTCGTGACCAAACGGGGTCCGTACATGTGTCTCTGCATCAGAAGGAGCGAGACACAAACAGTCGGTCAGACTGCAACGTACCGAAGCACAAATGCGTATTTAATGATGATTTGTGAAAGAAATTCCACGCTTTCCGTTGTGTTCGGGACAAGTGTGAGTCCATGTGCACAGTGTATAAAGCAGGAACATATGTTTCTGTGTCCAGTGGGAAAAAGTTTTACCAGGTGAGAGTCGCTCAATGTGGATGACGAGGCCCCACCCCCCTCACCCCGTACGGTGTCCTGGTTTTGACAAACGCAAATGTTCACACTAACCTATATTCACCTGAGTCATGTCTTTTAATCTGACAGAAATTGAACCGCATCAGCGACACAAGAGCTGTAGTTTTATCTTTGCTTAGTTTATTCAAATTAGCCATGCGATTTTAAGTTTTGTTTCTGTGAGAGTTGAACAAAACTGAATTAAACACATTATAATGTCAAACAGCTGATGTGGCTCTAGAGTCGTTACGGTTTATATGTCGTAAAGTTGAATTTATTTATGCAGATTAGTGCAGATAGTAATAATAATGATGATCATTTTAATATAAAAACGTTAATGATTAATCGATAATCGATCGTTAATTCTTCCGATGATCGATTAAGAAAATTTCATCGAATGCCCATTCCTAGTGTCAACATAGTGTGAACAAAAATCTATGGGGAACAGTGAACATACCAGCCTAACCTGCTCCTTACCTCCTCATCTTCATCCTCCTCCTCTTCATCCTCAGACCGCTCGTCCTCCTCGTGTTTATCTCCAGACTCTGCTCCAGAGCCTGCGTCTGATCCGTCAGTCTCAGTGGCGGTCTTCCTCTCCTCCTCGTCCTCTTCTTCGTCGCTGCTGGAGTCCATGACGATGGCTTTGCTCTTCTTGGGGCTGGTGTTGGAGCTCGGTTTCTGTTTGCTGCTGTTTCGTTTCTTTGACGTTTTTTTGGGTTTTGAGTCGTCGCCCGAAAGCTTCTTCTTGGAGCGTTTTTTCTTTTTTGGCAATCGCTAAAAAAACAACCATTATTTTAGCAAAGACAGAATATAGTGTTTATAGTATTATAGTAACATATTTCAGTCTGTGTGATGCATTTACACAAAGTTGGGGTTTTAACACCTTCTTTTACTTGGTTCACTAGGGAGTGGATTGGTACAGGTGTACAAGTGTCTCTCCACTTTCCAAAGTGAACTATAACCTTTGACCCTGGAGGGTACTAGCTCCCAGAGGGGTCTGAGTCCAGTACACAGGGTTTATGCAGGGTTCAACAAACCAAATTTAATGCTTTTTTTAATGCCTTTTTAATGCCACAATTCAGTATTTTTAGGTGGTGCATTGTGTAACTTTTCTGTTGGAGGGTCTGCCAAATGCTTTTCTACATTGAAATGTTATTACTTTGTCTGGAATGTTTCACAGTATGGCATTAAACCTTTCTGTCATCAAGGAGACCAAACTAGACCAAGTTACTGGTCAGTTCTGTGGAAAGGCGACCCCACTCAGTCCGAATGTCAGAATTTTCCATAGCTCCCGGACTTGAAGTTAGCCTCTCTAATCAGCAAGAAACCTGGAGACAACTACCCACCGGTGGGAATAAACGTCTGGAGGTGTTCAGTGTATATATGCAAATGTTCCAGATTGTGCTACGTGCAAGATGTAGGCTTCATTTTCCACAGCAATATTTACTTCCTTGAATGTATTGTAATAAATCCTAGATGCAAAAATTTTTTGGTACAACTGCCAATATTTTAATGCCGCTTGAAATTAAATGTTATGCTTTTTAAGGCCGTCATTTCAACAGAATCCATTTAATGACTTTTAATGCTTTCTAATGCCTCGTGGAAACCCTGAGTACAGTGTGGTTAATATGACGAAACTGATGATTGGACAAGAGAGAATGCAGAGTCAGGCACAAACAAGACGTCTAAAAGCAGAAACCAACACGGACACAAAAAAATCTCTCACTAAACGCTGACTTGGTCTTGTTTATCACAAGTATATTGTGATAAACAAGTCAGTATATGTCCAGTGATGTGACTTACACATTGAGCTGATGTACTCAGCAAAACAAAACTGTTTAGTGTTTATCGATGCACGACACTCACCACAAGAGTGAAAATATAATACTTCCAGTGCACAATACATCTAACATGAGCCAAACCCACTGCATCTCATTAAGAGAGGCTCAAGTGAAATAAATGCAGAAAAAGCTGACAATAAACAGAAAGCAGTTTAGTATTTACTAACTTTAGCCACGTCTCACAGCACCACAAATCTGCATTTGCTAAACGTTTTAGTGAATCGCTGAGATTGAAAGTATAATTCAGGTATGATTTAGATTTGAATTATTAAGATAACATGAGTTCTGTTTGGGTCCAGGCTCCAAGGAAACTGTGCCAATGGAAAAGAGGCTTGTTGTGTTTGGTTATACTTTAAAACTGTATGTAGTGTACCTTTCCGCTGCTTTTGGGTGACACCAGAAACGTCATGATTCTGTCGACCAGGTCTGAGTGAGTGCCCTTCTTCTCCAGGTCCAATACCTCACACACCAACTTCAGCTTCGTGTTTGTGAAGTTCCTGCAACAAAAACACAACATATCAGAATTTTGTAGACCAGGAGTGAACCAGGACTAAACCAGGAGTGAACCAGGAGTTAAGCAGCTGTAAAGCAGGAGGAAACCGAGCTTAAACCAGGGCTAAACCAGGACTAAAGCAAGACCAAAGCAGGTCTAAACCTAAAGTATAACAGGACTAATGTAGGTCTAAAGCAGTTCTAAACAAAGACTAAACAACTAAAGCAGGGAGTAAAGCAGGGCTAAACCAAGTCAGATCCAAAATAGGACAGGACTAAACAATGATCTTGAGAATGATGATTTAAACATGAATTCAGACAAAAATAATTGAAATCTCTGGACTCACTTTTGGAGTTTGTCACGCTTTTTGTTGAACTGTTCACTGTCGGCATCAAAGGGAAATCCATTAAACTGACGAAGGTTCTTCTTTATCAACGACAACTGACAACACAAAAACACATTTAGGTCATTGAGGTTTCTCTTACATCATACAGCCCCACTCCGACTTGCCACCTGCTCGTCTCCATGGTGATGTTATTCATTTGTCTGGAATGATCATCAGTATGCCATTAAAAAAGACCTTTCTTGCATTTAGTAAATTACATGTTTGTGTTGCTAAGATCAATTCCACAGAATTGACCTGTAACGTGGCTTTGTCTCCATAGGGTCAAGGAGGGACTGGACTTTTAGTCAAATTGTGAAACATGAGGATACATGAGGAGCCATACAGTACATAGACAGTGGCCCTGACTCAGAGCTTTCACCTAAACAAGAGAGGTAACTGGAGGCTGTGGATCTGTCTTTTAAAATACACTTGCATTATCATCCACATAAGCCAATGTATAGATTGGGATCTATCGACCTTTTGATTTTTGGCTCTGCTGTACAAATAGCCATATAATGCTTTTCGATTTCCAGACAATGGGGTAATGGCTAAAAAATATTGCTAACAAATATTTGTATTGAGTATCAATAACTGCAGATAAGACAAACTTTGCTGATCCACAAGGGAAATTATTTGACATATATTGCATGATCAGTATCAAAATCGTCTTATAATGATATGAGAACCGATGTATTGCCCATCCCTTCTTTGAGATAAAGTTGGAGTTTCTTTTTTTAAGTTTCATATTGTTTAATCCATGTTTCACATCTGTGAGTGAACTGATTTGTTGTAATAAACATTTCACTCCCTTTGGCAATGGCCAAGGGAATATACATCTATCTATAAAATATGAATATTCACTAAATAAATCACTGTTCTGCTCTCATAGAGCTGAGAGGGAGCTTTTCTGTGCGTACTTTTCCTCGGCGGTCAAAAAGCAGACTGTGCAGAGGCACCAGGTCGACAGGTTTCATCTTGTTGAGTTGGTGACAGGTGCGAGGGATGTCCCCCAGTTTCTCTCCATTGCCTGAAACACAATAGCACAATCAGGTCAGGGTCTAATCTGACTGCAACTACAACACAGGCTCTGAGGGGGTAACTGACTTCTACAGGGTATTAACAGTAACTTATAACACATGTAGATCACCATGTTACTGCTGATTGTTTTGAATATGTTATATTCACTAAAATAATAATAATAAAAATAATAATAATGCATTAGTCTTATAGCGCTTTTCCAGATGCTCAAAGTCGCTTTACAGTTCAGTGGTTTATTCATTCACTCTTGACATGGTAAGCTACTATTGAGGCCACAGCTGCCCTGGAGCCACCATTGGGCCCCCTGACCACCACCATCACCCACCCTCACACCACTTTCATACTAAGCAATGTGGGTGAAGTGTCTTGCCTAATGACACAATGACTGTTTTTCTGTGTGAATGGCGCCCCCATTTGGCTCCTAATTTTCCCAGTTGCTTCCCATCCAAGTACTGACCAGGCCCTGCCCTGCTGAGCTTCTCAGATCTGACAATATCAGGCTTTGACAAAGAGGTTTGGCCACGAAAGTGAAACATGTTAAAAACAACATTTAACATGTTTCACTTTTATTTTTAGCACTCTGAGTCTCTCCTCCCTAGAGTAAACTAAGAAGAACTAAACCAGTGATAGTGTGTAACTTTCTGGATGATTTCATGGAAACATTAAATGATACTACAAACCATTCTCCATGGAGACAGATGATGTGTTTGCTGCCATACTGTGGAATATTATAGTCAAAGGAACAAATATTTCCATGGAAAAAAGCAGGAGGAGGCTCTCCTCTCTCAAATAAGAGTTGGTTTTCTGGCGTTGCAAGCCCTCTCATAGGAAGGATGTTAGTTTTTTTTTTCCTACATTTTCAGTGCAAAGTGAAAGTATGAGTTAAAGAACAAATAAAACGTCTCAAAAGTCCATCTTTTGAGACAAGAAGTCTATCTCCAAACCACATGCTTCTACTGCTTTACTATAGACCTCTCCATTAAAAAAACGCCACACACTTTCACTACAATCATTTCCATGATTTCACTATGGAACTGCCAGTCTATACTGTATCAAAGGTAAAAGGTAGGTGTCAACTAAAACTACCATTACATGACATCACAAGGTGGAACAGAGCATTCTGAGTTTTGGAGATGCAGACGACCTAATAATAAAGGTTTACACAAGCCCAGGTCTGTTTCAGAGGTAACAACATTCTAACTTGGCTTAAACTTGTAGTATAGGACCTTTAAGGTCAGGGTTTGGTTAAGGTTACTCCAATACTGCCTCTGGTTAGGGTTAGGATCAGCCCTCGTGTGTGAGTGTATCCTATACCGTCTCCGATGCTCAGTTTGACGGTCTTTTTGGGGACCTGCATGTCTAAACGCTCCACACTCTTCTTCGCTCTCTTTCCTTCGATGATCTCACCGACTCCTGGGACAAAAACACCACTGTTACATGACACAAAACAATTAACCATTCTGACTGCATACTGGACCAGGAACCTGATAACTCCCTGTCAAACTCATCATTTGGGAATCATTCTTAGAGATGAATAGAGTAGGCAAAAACAGTACTAACAGAAACTAGAAGCACAGATTAGAAGTAGTATGAGTAAAAAAAAATAAGTATTTAGGTAACAGGATGTGACATCTGATTTATAATTTGAAGTTATAAAGTATAATTTGGGAAGAGGAAGCACAACTTTTACTCGAGTTAAATATGGTTGTCGCAACTGAATAGTCACATATTTATTTAATGAAATTTATAAACTCAAACTGTTCTAGAGCCTTCATAAGTCTGTAACTTTGTCCTTACTGGATCTTTTGACTGGATAACAGTTGACAGCCTGCTCTGTTATAATACACCAGCATACTGTATACCAGATCAGAACTGAGCATATTTTTAGGGCTAAATATGAAATGTTAACCCTTTCCACTCACCTTATGGTTTGGATTACAGTTTTTGAACATTCAAAATACTATCTATTAGGGTGGGCAATATCTCAATATTTTAAATATATCGAGATTTTTTTTTAAACATGAAATGGATTCTGACATATCGTATACATTGATATAATGCTTATATTTAATTCTGATTTTGCCGCTTTGCTTGTTTACCTTCTGTGTGCATGCTCCTGCTTTCCTGGTTGATTTTTTTCAGCACCTATAGTTTATGTAAATGAGCCACGTGGTTTTAACTTTCGCTTCTGTAAAATGTAAACAAATGTGTCAAAGCTGCATTAAACACATTAAAATCTCAAATGGGCTGATGTGGCTCTATAGTAGTTATGATTTCTATGTTTAGAAATGTAAAGTTTATTTATGCAGAAGATTTAAATGAATAATCTGCTGCAGTGTAGAAGTAGATGATGATCTTGAGATGAGTTGTTTTATTTTTGAATGAAAAGAAGGCAATATGTATTATTTCTTCCTTTATTTTACAGTTAAATTGTCATTTTTGTATAAAGGGATTTTAATTTTTTTTCACTTCGATAAAAAAAAAAAAAAAAAAAGACGTGGAATTTGGCAGATTTGGTTTTGCAGTATTTTTTGCGGGGTTGTTTTCCTGTACAGATACTGAGATATATTGTATATCGAGATATAGCAAAATATATCGATATATTTTTTGCTCCATATCACCCAGCCCTTCTGTCAATGCATTATTGTTGTCTCTTTTAAATAAAAGGTGTGTACGTTCGGAAATAATCATAATAGCCTAATGAAAACTTAACAGAATGCTGGAGTAAGAGATACTAAAATTACTACTAAAAATCATACTAAAATTACTTTCCCAAAACTTTCATTGAATTTACAAAATTTCCTGACTTTTCCAAGCCTAGAAAACATAATTTTCAATTTCCTTGATTTTTCCAGAATTTCCACGACCATGGGAACCCTGTTTAATGAACAAACTCTGCAGCCTAAATGCATGGAGTTTGTATGGGATGGTGAAGTGAGGACTTTTACCCCAGAGGGTGGGTTTGTCTGGACTGAGCTGCTCTTCTGATGCCGCTGATCCGTCCATCGCCTCCTCCGTTGCCTCACTCATGGTTCCTCTGAGTCACTGGAGACAAGAAGGACAGGGTCAGAGCAGAGACAGAGCAGAAAAAACAGGACTGACCCGAAGATGAAACCAGGGTTAAACCAGGACTGAACCAGGGAGTAAACAAGGGCTGAACTAGAACTGCACCAGGACTAAACTGTCCCTCCTCCTCTGTATCCTATATGCACTGTTCCTCTTTTGCCTCATTACTGTTCTTCCTCTGCATCATATATCCAGCTCTGGTCAAAAAGATGCCTTCACACAAAATAAAACAATATTATTATTAGTAGTAGTTTATAATCTGTAATGAGTGAGCCACAAAGTCTGACTGCATCTCTGGCTCCTCCTGTCAACACAAAAGCAGAGCGGGTTTGGCGCGTTTCAGTCACAGCTTCTCCATTCTGCACTTTTAGTTCAATTTGATCAGATAATTAACTAATTGTTGCATATATCCCGACCGCTGTGTTTGTCTAAATGTACTAGTGTTCAATAAACGCGCACAAACTGTTTAAACGCACTTCGTTAAACCTTGTGTTTGTCCCGGGCTAAGGGGAGCTAATGCTAACTACGGCGTTAGCTCTCAGTGACGTTTAGTTTGGGGCGTTTAGGCGCAAATCTATTCTTTGTGAGATCAAGTGTTGTCAGAGTGAAGCGGAATAAGGGGAGATTGTCCGTAAATTGGTCCGAAGGCTGTGGAGACTCTGGGCCAGTTTTAAAAGCAGATAAAGTACCGTATTTTGGCTTGTTTTGGTGCGTATCCGCTGCGCGCCGCGTCGCGTCAGATCCGCGTTTAGGATTCTAAGATGGCGGTTTATACAAGGGGCGGGGCTTGCGGCAGCAGCGCGAGAGATGATTGGACAGCCGTGATGACGTAGCATTCGTGTTTTATATTCTTTTTTTTTTTTTTTTTTTGGCTGTGATGTTTAGTGAAGTATTACTACGGACTGTATGTATCACCATTATTATTCTTCTATTATGCCACTATTATACTATTATACTATTATTATACTTCCAAGAGAAAGTGTCCAGCTTTCTGGTCAAAAATGTCTAAATCTAAATCTGTGCTGCCTTCAGTGCCCTCGGCAATCTCCAGTAGTTGATGACATCACACAAGACTGTCCTGATTACAGGCATGTGTTAGAACACCTGATACAGACACACACATTTCCCTCCTCACTCTTCCCTTTCAACACTTGTGTCTCCTCTTGCCTCTCTCCTCTGCTCCTCCTGCTTCTCTCTCTTCTCTCCTCCTCGTTCCTCTCTCTCCTCTGCTTCTCTCTCCTCTGTTTCTCTCTCTCCTTTACTCCTCTGCTCCTCTGCTCCTCGCCCTTTGCTCCTGGACTTCTGTATGACCAGATGCTTGTCTCCATGGAGACAGACACATTTAATGCCACGCTGTGGAACTTTCCAGTAAAGCCAAGACATCTCAGAAAAGTTACACAATACAGCTTTAAAGAGGTTGTGTAAGGGAGTGACCACTAGGTGGTGGGCTTGCACTTTGTTTTCATTAGTAAATTGCAGTTAATTGTGTTTGGCCTTTTTGATGGGAGAGAGTCTCACCAGGAGGAAGAGCCAGGACACACTGGAGGGACTATGTCTCTGGACTGACCTGGGAACATCTCGGGATCCCCCTGGAGGAGCTGGAGGAAGTGTGTATGGAGAGGGAAGTCTGGGCCTCCCTGCTCAGACTGCTGCCCCCTCGACCCAACCCAAAATTGTTCCCTCATTAAACACAGAGAGGTTTCATGTCATCCATGTGTCCAGGCCCTATTAAAACCTCCCAACAGTTACAGGCCAGTACAAGGCTCCACCCACAAGCCTCTGTCACCCATGCTCCCACACAACAGTTCTCTGGTTTAGATCTGGTTTAGACCTGGTTTAGATCTTTATCTTTGTAAAGTGTAAATCTCAGGGAAACCATTCCCAACAACCGCAACCCAAACTCTCTGTACCCCTCCTCTCACCCACCCTGACCCTCCGTCACGCCACCCCTCTTTCTCTCTCTCCCTCTCTCTCTTTCCCTCTCTCTCCCTCTCTCTGTCTCTCTGTCTCTCTCTGTCTGTCACCCCTCCTCCCTCTCGCTCACCTCTCTATTTCCCATCTCTCCATCTCACTGCATCTCCACACACAGCTCCACAGCCCCCCTCACACACCGACACAGAGCGCTCCTGTCTGCACCTGTCTGCTCCTGTCATATGACCTGAGGACTTTCACACAAACAGATGGACATGGAAAAGTTTGGATTTTTTGAAGAAAACGAAGAAGGATTTGAACCTGAACAGAACTTTGTCTATTGAAGTCAAGGTAAGAAAGAGACTAAAGCAGGGCTAAACCAGGACTAAACCAGGACTAAACTATAGGACTAAAGCAGGACTAAACCAGGACTAAACTATAGGACTAAAGCAGGACTAAACTATGGGACTAAAGCAGGACTAAACCAGGACTAAACCAGGACTAAAGCAGGACTAAACCAGGACAAATCAGAACTAAATTGTGGGACTAAGGCAGTACCGAAACAGGATTGAACCAGGTCTTAAACAGGACTAAACCAGGACTAAACCATGACTAAACCAGGATTAAACCTGGAGTAGACAAGGACTGAATCAGGAACAAAACAGGGCTAAATCCAGGACTAAAGCAGGACGAGACCAGGACAGACCTGAGATGAAATGAGTCTGTCATGGAATGAAATGTATTAGACCAGGACCAAAGTATGACACTAAACCAGATCTAAACCAGGTCTAAACCAGGACTGAACCAGGTCTAAACCAGGTCTAAACCAGGTCTAAACCAGGACTGAACCAGGTCTAAACCAGGTCTAAACCAGGTCTAAACCAGGACTGAACCAGGTCTAAACCAGGTCTAAACCAGGTCTAAACCAGGTCTAAACCAGGACTAAACCAGGACTCATGTAATTCCTCTCTCAGGATTATTTGACGTGGCAGTTTGAAAAGCCTGTTTTCCAGATGAAATAATCCATCATGTGCGTCGCTCGGATTAAAAGGCTTCACTCACAAAAACAAACATGTTCCATTAAGAAAAAAAAATAAAATAAAAAAAATACTTAAAGCAAAATCTTGTCATAGTTTCATCAGTGTCATATTTTTGTCACAGCTACACAGTACAAAAGAAATTAGAAGTATTTCTATTAATACTAATAGTACTGAGAGAGAGAGAGAGAAACAGAGAGAGAGAGGGAGAGGGAGAGAGAGAGAGAGAGAGAGGAGAGAGAGAGAGAGAGAGAGAGAGAGAGAGAGAGAGAGAGAGAGAGAGAGAGAGAGAGAGAGAGAGAGAGAGAGAGAGAGAGAGAGAGAGAGAGAGAGAGAGAGAGAGAGAGAGAGAGAGAGAGAGAGAGAGAGAGAGAGAGAGAGAGAGAGAGAGAGAGAGAGAGAGAGAGAGAGAGAGAGAGAGAGAGAGAGAGAGAGAGAGAGAGAGAGAGAGAGAGAGAGAGAGAGAGAGAGAGAGAGAGAGAGAGAGAGAGAGAGAGAGAGAGAGAGAGAGAGAGAGAGAGAGAGAGAGAGAGAGAGAGAGAGAGAGAGAGAGAGAGAGAGAGAGAGAGAGAGAGAGAGAGAGAGAGAGAGAGAGAGAGAGAGAGAGAGAGAGAGAGAGAGAGAGAGAGAGAGAGAGAGAGAGAGAGAGAGAGAGAGAGAGAGAGAGAGAGAGAGAGAGAGAGAGAGAGAGAGAGAGAGAGAGAGAGAGAGAGAGAGAGAGAGAGAGAGAGAGAGAGAGAGAGAGAGACAGAGAGAGAGGTGCAGATGAAATATTCACACATTCCTAACTGGGACAAGTCCTCAGACACTACATCCACTGAAGAAACCAGGACTGAACCAGGACTGAACCAGGACTAAAACAGGACTAAAACGGAACTATAACGGGACTGAACCGGGACTGAACCAGGACTAAAACAGGACTAAAACGGAACTATAACGGGACTGAACCGGGACTGAACCGAGACTGAACCGGGACTAAACCGGGACTAAACCGGGACTAAAACAGGACTAAAACAGGACTAAAACGGGACTAAAGCGGGACTAAATCGGGACTGAACCAGGACTAAACCGGAACTGAACCGGGACTGAACCAGGACTAAAACAGGACTAAACCGGGACTGAACCGGGACTGAACTGGCAGTACACTGACCTCTGACCTCTGTAGCAGGCTGCATTGGGTTTAATCACTTTGTAAATCTTATAGGATCCAGGCACAGACTGTATAAACAAATGTGACGTCAGTGTGACCTCCAGTCAAATGAAGCTCATCGGGGCTTGACGTCATAGGAGCCAATTTGGAGTCAGTTCCACATTTGACCATTTAGACAGTGGAGACACTTCTGGCCTGCACCGATCTGCTCCAAAGTGAACCAGTGCAGACTAGGCTAGAGAGAGGCAGCGGTTTGTACATAGAGAGTGAATTAAAGCCAGAGTGGATGGAGCTGAATCACCCCCATGCTCACATCCTGTACAGACGCTGACGAGGCTGGCTGCTATAGGACGCATTGAAATATCAAAATAAAAACCTCAGGATCATGTAGAGTGGGTTAATATGAACATTTCAAACCAGACTTAAACCTGACTTAAACCTGATTTAAACCTGACTTACACCTGACTCAACCCTGACTTAGACCTGATTTAAAACTCACTTAGACCTGATTTAAAACTCACTTAGACCTGATTTAAACTTGACTTAAACTTGATTTAAACCTGACTTAAACCTGACTTAAACCTGACTTAGACCTGACTTACACCTGATTTAAACCTGACTTAAACTTGATTTAAACCTGACTTAAACCTGACTTAGACCTGACTTAAACCTGACTTAGACCTGACTTAAACCAGTCTTTGTGACGCTCTGTCTCCCCCTGCAGGTGTATTTCAGTATGACGCAGCGCCTGTTGGACAGCCACTCCCCCTCTTCCTCCCCCTCTCTGTCCCCGGTCTCCACGGTGTTCGTCAGCGGCTCCGTAGCGCCCCCTCTGGACGTGTTCCAGGTGAACGTGGGGGGCAGTCGCTTCTCTCTCTCGGCCCAGATGCTGGCTCCGTTCCCGGGCACGCGCCTGGGCAGAGTGGCCTTCTGTCCGCAGGAGGCACTGGAGCTTTGCGACGACTTCAGAGAAAACGAGTTCTTCTTCGACAGGAACGCGCAGACCTTTCAGTGAGCACACACTTCACATTCTGAGTTTGTCAAGACTATTTCAGTGAATAAAGAGGCTCTAAGGGACTCTCTCTATAGTGACTATTTTCTCCCTAAATCGAGATATGAACATTAATAACAAACAAATCTGGCTCCATTTTTTCCAGAGGTCGTTCCTGCTGCAGTAGGGTGACTGGATTTAAAAAAATAAAAATAAAATAAAAAAATGGGACACTCTTGGTTTGGGGTGGCTGTGAAACGAGTGTGTAATTAAGGAAAATTGTTCTGCACTCGGCACTAATGTGAGTCAGTATAATCCCATTTTCTTTGTGTCTTGGTCGTTTTTAAGCAGCTTTTCTGTATTTTACTGAAACAAATAACAATATATGTCTCTCTTTACTGTTGGCAGGGATCAGATTGGTCAAAAACAGGGACACCTGAGAGGTTTCTTGAATAAAACTGGGACAAATCAGTTGTTTTGTATAAATCTGCTGGAACCGGGGACACAGAACTCAAACCTGGGACTGTCCTGGGTAAACAGGGATGTTTGGTCACCCTACACTATAGAGTTAGCAACAGGTTTGACTGACAGTGTTGCTAAGTGCTCACTCTCTACCAAACCAGCGGTGTGAGCAGAAAGGGGCGTTACCTTCCAGGATATCCCCAGGTTTGACTTCCTCAAATTTAAGACATTTTTAAGACCATTTAAATGAAAATTAAGACCAACATGACACCAATTATACAGGCGAAAAACACCAGATCCAATTCTAATAATGACCAACCAACTACCAGTAATAAATGTAGAATCTAAGAGCTACTGTTTATCAAACCAACACTTCCCCATGATCCATCCAATGCCTTCCTCCACTCTACTGATCGTTTATTCATTGCCGCCGGCACCAGAAACCAAAGTATTGTTTGTGCAAACTCCAAATTACACGTTCATTCACGTTATGTGATTTCACGTTACTCATTTTTTTCCCCCATCCGTTTAACATCACACTGCAGCCCGGCTGACTCTACAAAATAATAGGCTAATGAAATTTAAGACTTTTGTGAAAAAAATAAGTCTTGGACAACGTAATTTAAGATGTTTTAAGGCCTTAATTTAGGAACATGTCGAAATGCATTCTATTAAATGTCTGTGGTGGACAAATCCGAGTCAGTTCTCCCGACATCTGTTGTAAATATGTTCCAATGCAACAGTCGGGGAAAATATGGATGACCAAGAAAGTTTAATGCAATGTCAGGTATTGCTAACGTTAACTGTCGGCGACATTATGTTCAGAAAAAAAATTTGTGTTACTGTCACATGATGTGAAAGGAAGTCTAAATGTCACTACAAAGTTTTTAGAAGACACTTTCTCTACACACACAACTTGACACATCAAAATGACAAAAAGACAATTCTCTCCGTTTACTGTGTGAGTCGACACAAACTAGCCCCAGTTTGTGGTGGAACCCTGATTTGATTGGCCGTTCCATTGCACTTTCTCAAGGTGGAGGTCGGTTTTCCCTGAGTCCAGAGCATGTTAGAATACAGCAACTCGGCTTCAGATTTGCTCCTTTAACTGCTAGCCTCAGTGAGCTTCATCAGGCTGGAGCTGATGCGTTTAGCAATGCTGTCAGTCAAACATGTTGCAAATGCTTGTGAGATCAAATTCAGGCAAAGAAGGCGTCTGCTTGGTTATTCATGTTCATATGTTGAAGTGGAGTGAGTGCTTGGAGCTGAGTCGAGTCCATGTTAGGATGATCAGACAAAATTCTTCACTGTGACACATCCAGGCTGGGATGGTTGGTATAAATAAAACTGTGAAAGAGCATGGATTCTCACATCTGTCATAATCTGAGGGACATGTTTTTGCTTGATGGTCATTTGCAAACACCAGGGTTCCCATTCACAAATAATCAGAACAGACTCATGAGAACTTCACAGAACACTGTAAATGTGTGAAAGAGATACTCAAATTCCATAACTTTTCCAAAACTTTAATTGAATTTACAAAATTTCATGACATTTCCAGGCCTGAAAAGTGACATTTTCAGTGTCCATGACTTTTCCAGGATTTCCATGACCGTGGGAACCCTAGAACAAAAATTTTGGCCAAACAAATTATAATTTATGCTCCTCTTTATCAGATTGCTGAAAAAATTGTGATAGTCCTGTTTCAGTCCTTTTTTAGCCCTGGTTTAGTTTTGTTTTAGTCCTGGTTAAATTGGTCAAAAATAGAGACACCAGGAACATTTCTTGTATAAAACTGGGAAAATCACAGTTTTTTTGTATAAATGTGCTGGATCAGGGGACACAGGGCTCCAAACTGGGACTGTCCTGGTTAATTAGGGATGTCTGGTCTCCCTAGCCCATGTTCAGTTAGTCTGGAAGGCAGCGGCGAGCAGGTTAGCTCTGTTCATTTACATATACAGTGATGATGAAACAGCAGACTGTTGTGATGTTTCTCTCATCTTTGGTCTCCTCTTCAGGTACATTCTGAACTTCTACCGCACGGGGCACCTCCACGTTCATGAGGAGGTGTGTGAGCTCTGCTTCCTCCAGGAGCTCCAGTACTGGGGCCTGGACGAGCTGAAGATCCAGAGCTGCTGCAGAGAGCGCTACTATAGACGCAAGGACCAGAGAGATCTAAACCAGGATCTAAACCGCGATCTCAAGGACCTGAGAGACCTGCAGAGCCTGGAGGAGGAGGACTTTGAAGGGGTGGTCTTCTCTGAGCTCAGGCGGAAACTTTGGGAGGTTTTGGAGAAGCCGGACTCTTCTCGCACCGCCCGGACTTTTGGAACCTTTTCCATGACCTTTGTGGTTCTGTCTGTGGTCAACATGGTGCTGATGTCCCTGGATTTAGGAGAGGTCTGGACTCATGTCTTGTTTTTTATTGATTCTTTTTTAAATCTCTGTTCTAATGTCGTTTCCTCATCACAAACACATGAATGTTTTGTTTCATTCACACATGTTGAACACACAAATTACATAACAAATTACATAACAACATACATGTTGAGTTCTTCTCTCAGACAGAAATCAGTCTGTTCCACCTTGTGATGTCATGTGGTAATACAGGAAGTGCTCCACTGTGTTTTTAAACTCCACACACCTTCACTAGAATCACTTGGATCATTTTGGCTCTACTGAACTAAAGGGAAAAGGAGCTGTTCACTTGAAAACTACAGCTTCATGACATCACAAAGTGGAACAGAGCGTTTGAGCAGACATTAGACATACTAATGATAAAGTGTTACTCAAACTCTCTCCCCAAAGAACACTTGGACTTTTCCATTTATTATTGTTTATTTATACACTTGTGAGTGAGACTACGTTTACACTGAATCACTGTATCAGTGTCCACAAATCTTCCCTCTCCACACAACTTTGAGAATATCTGTTTACATTTTACAGAAACAAAACTTAAAACTACATGGCTCATTTGCATAAACTAAGCCTTAAAAAACATCTCACTATTGTGCGCTGATGTGGTTCAGCTTCTGTCGGACTAAAGAACATGACTCATTGGAATATGAGTGTTCTTTCTGTGACAGAGGGGTGTTCTGCTGATGGTGAGTCTGTTCTGCGTTTCTGTCATGTTGGAGATGGTTCATGTGAAACTTTTCAGAGATTATACATCTGCAGGTCGTACACACAGACACATGTTTATATGAATGGACACATATTCTAGCCTCTACGTTCAGACAGCAGGGCTTAACGCTCAATTCGGATTTCTTTGTGAAATCCAACGTATTTGCGAGGTCGTTCACATTTCCAATTAAATGTGACTTGTATGTGACTCCAGTGTGAACATTAAATGGCCTGAAAGTGTCCCACATGTGCACTGGAGACACGATGACGTCAACCGCAGCGAGCGTCTCTGTGTTTACGGAAGTTGTCCAAACATGGACGCGAGCATTGAGCACCTGGAGATTTTAAAGTTCCTCTCATACTGGAGCCAGAACATGAACAACTTACTTGTTTAAGGAGGAGACTGAGAAGGAGAAGGACGAGGTTTTTGGCCGCGGTGTTTTGTGGAGAAGTGGCAGCAACGTCCATTGAAAGGAACGTGTGGATGTGGAAACGGAGCCAAGAGTGGTGAGTGGTGATGTGCTTCGCTTCAGTGACACGGAGTTCATTAACAATTTTCTCCTACTTCAGCGCAGAATAGTGACGTTTGTGGCTTGTTGATAACATGTAGGTGGATGAATGCACTTTGGCCGTCACAGTCACATGTCAAAAGATTGGATATTTATCGGTTTTAGGAGCACATATCCAAGTGTCCTGGGTCACATTTGAAAAAATCGGATCT
>NW_026571447.1:1172500-1180000 GCF_026225935.1 Boleophthalmus pectinirostris
TCATGCACCTGTCACTCAAGGTAAACCTGCTCCTGTCATGCACCTGTCTGCTCCTGTCACGCACCTGTCACTCAAGGTAAACCTGCTCCTGTCACGCACCTGTCACTCAAGGTAAACCTGCTCCTGTCACGCACCTGTCACTCAAGGTAAACCTGCTCCTGTCATGCACCTGTCACTCAAGGTAAACCTGCTCCTGTCATGCACCTGTCTGCTCCTGTCACGCACCTGTCACTCAAGGTAAACCTGCTCCTGTCACGCACCTGTCTGCTCCTGTCACGCACCTGTCACTCAAGGTAAACCTGCTCCTGTCACGCACCTGTCACTCAAGGTAAACCTGCTCCTGTCACGCACCTGTCACTCAAGGTAAACCTGCTCCTGTCACGCACCTGTCTGCTCCTGTCACGCACCTGTCACTCAAGGTAAACCTGCTCCTGTCACGCACCTGTCACTCAAGGTAAACCTGCTCCTGTCACGCACCTGTCTGCTCCTGTCACGCACCTGTCACTCAAGGTAAACCTGCTCCTGTCACGCACCTGTCTGCCCCTGTCACGCACCTGTCACTCAAGGTAAACCTGCTCCTGTCATGCACCTGTCACTCAAGGTAAACCTGCTCCTGTCACGCACCTGTCTGCTCCTGTCACGCACCTGTCACTCAAGGTAAACCTGCTCCTGTCATGCACCTGTCTGCTCCTGTCACGCACCTGTCACTCAAGGTAAACCTGCTCCTGTCACACACCTGTCACTCAAGGTAAACCTGCTCCTGTCATGCACCTGTCACTCAAGGTAAACCTGCTCCTGTCACGCACCTGTCTGCTCCTGTCACGCACCTGTCACTCAAGGTAAACCTGCTCCTGTCATGCACCTGTCTGCTCCTGTCACGCACCTGTCACTCAAGGTAAACCTGCTCCTGTCACGCACCTGTCTGCTCCTGTCACGCACCTGTCTGCTCCTGTCACGCACCTGTCACTCAAGGTAAACGTGCTCCTGTCACGCACCTGTTTGCTCCTGTCATGCACCTGTCGCTCAAGGTAAACATGCTCCTGTCGCTCAAGGTAAACATGCTCCTGTCACGCACCTGTCACTCAAGGTAAACATGCTCCTGTCACGCACCTGCTGCTCAAGGTAAACATGCTCCTGTCACGCACCTGTCGCTCAAGGTATAGATGCTCCTGTCACGTACCTGTCGCTGAAGGTACAGATGCTCCTGTCACGCACCTGTCACTCAAGGTACAGATGCTCCTGTCAAGCACCTGTCATTAAAGATGAGGGAAAATGTGATTTTTCAAAATGATGTCATCTTGAACACAGGAGAATAACTGAAACACTCTAAATACACAACATTAACCTTTAAAGGTGCACTGTGTAACTTTTCCAGTGGAGGGTCGCTCACCTGCTTGTCTCCATGGAGATGTTATTGTTTTGTCTGGAGTGTCTCGGTGGGACATTAAACGTGTTCATCTTGCATTTCCTCAATAACATGCCTTTTTATTGACCTAAACTTGCATTCTTACTGTGAGTGGGCTCGCCTCTCCACAGATCTGACATGTAACTTGGCCCTGTGGTGTCACCTGCTGTCTCCCTAGAGATAAATAAGTGTAATGCCATACTGTGGAACCATAGAGAGAAGCAGGTGATAAACCCTCCACAAATAAAGTTGTACAGTGCAAGAAAAAAGAGCTGAAAATGCTCTGTTTCACCTGCTGATGTCATGAGATGGTATCCAGCTCCACTGTGTTCTTAAAGTTCATGTACCTTCACTGGAGTTGTTCTGATCTACACATTCAAGTTGTATTTGTGTGTTTCTACCGCAGTAGAAAGGAGAAAAGAGAGAGTGAGCTGAGAGTTGATGCTTTTCGGTATTTCTCTGTCAGATTAAAGTGGTGATTGACAAGTGGAGTCTGTCTTGACACACACTGTTTCCTTGTACTTTTTTCTGCATAGTAGTTTTTACATGGGGTCAGATACACAGAGAGAAGGAATAGTTTTAAGAACTCTGAAGTATTCCAAATGTGGGGTTGTTCTAAAGCAGGAGTCTCCAGCCTGTTTCCTCGGGTGAGCTACTTTCACAAAGCGAAAACTCCGGAGAGCTACAAATTTAGCGGTCACAGGAAATAAATTATAGATGAGAGCAGGGGTAGACAATTCTTGCTAAATCTTGCAAAATGCTTAACTCAGTTCTGCCGAATATTCATTGTATTTCTTTATAAAAAGCAGTAAATGTCATTGTTGTGATGAGCTGCTCAGACTGGGAAGAGTTTATGTTCTGACAATGAAATGAAAAAGTGAGACTGCTGAACAAAAAATTTAATTTAAAAAACATTTCTAAAATAAAAGTAATGCAGCTTTGGTCCAAGCATGAGGTCAAATGATAAAATATGTTTATTTTTTAATTCTAAATGAGCTTAAACAGGCCGGTCAGAGTGGACCAGAGGGCCGTATGTGGCCCCGGAGCTGCACGAAGCTCAGGTCTGTGTAAGAGCCATGGCAAGACTTAAATGGGGTGCAGTGAAATAAAACATAAACCATTTTTTACTTATGAGTGCACACAATGTAAAAACCAAAATCTAGCCAAGTTAAAATGATTTGAATTAAGAAAGTTTTATTAAAATTTGAATGAATTTCACTAAACAAGTAAAATGATCTGCCAGTGGAACAGGACTTTTCATACTTAAAATATGAAAATACATCTGCTACACTTAAAATAAGAAAAACAAAACCCTTTGCACTTAAAATAGGAAACTAAATCTAATGTTGCTTGAATGAAGAAAAACACACTTATTCCACTGGTAGATCATTTTACTTACCAAGTTGAATCGACTCAAAGTCAAATGTTCTTAGTTTAAGTCATTTTAATTTATCTTGATATTACTTTCTGCAGTGCAGAGTCAGGCATCAGAATGATAGATTTACAGTAATAATAAGCATTTCATTCATTACATTTGAGTTATTTAGGACAATACGTGTAATTCAGAAATGTCTTGGCGAGCTGCTTGGAAGTTCCCGGGCTACAGGCTGGAGACCCCTGATCTAAAACATCTCTATGGACTTTTGCCTCATCTGACAGTGACATCAAGTTTATGAAGTTTGAGCTCGACACCTGTAATCCAGAACACACACGTCTACAACACTTTACAAAGATGTGAGGTAAAAAAGACACAAGGAAAAAATAAAGGACAACAATATCAGAGGGCTGAAAAATGTGGAGGATTTCTACAGAATCAATGAACGAAGCTTTTACCCAGTCTGCTCTGTGTGTTACACTCTAGAGAAGCAGGTTGCACAAAGAGGAAGCAGCATCACATTGACCTTTATTTATTTTGACCTTTCTATTCCTTTCTGACTTCATGCACATATTATTTGATTAACATGTTTAAGCAATAAGCAATCATAAAGTAATCCTAAACCAGCCTTACACAGTGACAATCAGACACATGTATCTATCACCCTGCAGTCTGAACATAGATTAAATCTTCTTTAAACAGTCAATGATTCTGACGACTGACTGTCTTGAATGATTCTGACCTTATCTGTTTCCAGGTGAAGGAGGCGGCGCTGCGTCACAGTGAGATGATAAAACGGTTGGCTCGAGGCTCGGTGGGCGGGGCGGAGGCGGGGCTCGGGAGCGGAGGAGCGGGGCTAAACCTTCGGGACGTTTACGCCTCGAACGTCCTGGAGCTGATGAGACTGAGGGGGAGAGAGAGAGCGAGCACCCGCAGCAGCGCCAACGATGGAGCCCTCTGGTGGTGAACATGCACGACGCAGCTCCAAGACTTGAAGATTTTAGAATACCCGGAGTGGACTGGGTTTGTAAATCAACTTTAGCTCCATTTGTCCAACAGACGAAGAGGAAACTTAAAGTGTGTGTGGAAGAATTTCACTTTACTGTATTTTTCAGACTATAAGTCACTTTTTTTCATGATTTGGGTGTTTCCTGCAACTTATACTCAGGTGCAACTTATATATTAAAATTTTCACTCTGACAGTCTCGAGAGGTTTTAGTCTTGTGTGCGAGTATCTGCTGCTCCTGTTCCTCCTGTACCACTGTCACTTCACTCTACTGCACATGTCTCCTGCAGAAAGAGCCTCTGTTCTGTCTGTATCATGTCAGTCGATCGCACCATTACTTCTGCACCACTGAACAATCTAACATTTAAACAAACTTATAAAGACGACTGAGAAGACTGAACAGCAAATGCCCCCAAAAACAAAATCAGATTCTGCAGATTATAAGATGCAAGTGAAATCTGCAGATGAAAATGGAAATCGAGCAGCAGAAAGAAAATTTGGAGTGACACAACTTGTGACTCCGGGAGGATGCACCATGAATCTTTCCTGAAGTCACTGGATGGATGGACAAAGTCTGGACTTCAGTGACACCGAAACCATCCTGTCGGGATTCAGAAAGACTCGAATAATGCTGAGTCTGACGACAGCGACACAGAAGAGGAAGAGGCGCTCTGTTTACCTCCGGAGGTCGAGGCCGAGTTGTTCAGAAGTGACACCGAGGATGAAGAATTTAATGGATTTAGTGATTTGGAGTGAGATGAAGAGTTTGATAAACTTGTTCTGTTCTGTTGTTTATGTTATATTTATCTGAAGAACTGTTCATATGTGACGTTAACAGTCTGTTGTTCTCTCTTCTATTGTTATTACTAGAACTTGACTTTCAACAGGAAATGTCTGCTCCTGCTCTCTGATTTTATAAAATAAATTACCCCAAAAGTGTGACTTATATATGTTTTCTTCTTCATTATTTTTTGGCTGGTGTGACTTAAACTCCGGAGAGACTTATAGTCCTTAAAAAACAGTAAGTTGGTGGGATAATACGTGTTGTAAATATAAATGATAGTTTAACCCAAGATCATAGAACAGGAGTGTCAAACTCATTTTGATCCGGGGGCTGTATCCAACCTACTTTGATCCCAAAGGGTCTGGATCAGAAAACTCATGGCATATAAACCCCAAAAATAACAATAAGTTCAAATATTTGTGCAGAGAAAACACAAATCTATCACAGAAATCTGTTTTAATTGATGAACTCTTTCTTTTACAAAATATTATAATATTATGATCTACCTGAAACTTTAAAAAAAATTTAATTTCAACACAATGTTTTAACATGAACTTGTATGTAAATAGGAATAGGAAAGTCAATTTTTGTTGTAAAATCCTGCACTCGGCTCCACTTTTCTCATGTTGGACATTTTTTCTGATGAGGGTGTCACGGTCAACAGTCAAAACGATCGTCCTTTAAGAGCGTTTGGAAAGAGACAAGTCTTCATTTTGTGCTGCTCTGGTGGGAGGGGCCACGTACAGAGACACTGGAGACGCTGCTATGCTCAGCACCACACAAAATTGACAATATTTTAATAGAAAAATAAATCAAAATATTTTAGTAGAAAATCAGCCGAGGGCCAGATTAAAGGTCTTGGAGGGCTGGATCAGGCCCCCGGGCCGTATGTTTGACACCCCTGTCATAGAGGGTGTAAAGAAGTGGACGTCACAGCGTTCATCTCCAGCCAAATGAAGCTCATTGAGGCTGGGAGTTACAGTGTCTAGTTAAAACAGTTGCTTGAGTAAATGTGTGTGTGCTTGTGTGTAATGTTGTTTTGTTTGTGGTTAAATATGGACTAAAGCAGGACTTGTGCCTGTGTTCATGTTGGCTCCCATTACACCTCATAAGAGATATCCCTTTTGTTAGACCATAAACATCTTGGTTGTTCTTCACAGAGAAGGTTTAGTCCTGACCTGACCTGGTTTCAGCTCCTGTGTGGAGACTGACCTTTGACCCCAGGCTCTCTCAGACATTTGGAGGAAAAAAGAAAACAGCTTGACCTTTACTGGGACTAAAAATACTGTTACCTTAAAGACTCCACCACAAGCTCCACGGGGGAAACTAAACCAGGACTGAACCAGGACTAAAATGAGACTGAACTAGATCTGAACCAGGACTAAACCAGGACTTAAACTGTCTCTACCTTACCCCAAACTCACACTTCAATTACCACCACACATGAGCCCACCACATGTGTTTTGTGTTTTAAATCTCTGAATAAAAGTTGTATAAAAGCTCTTTTCTCTGTCGGGTTCAAAGTTGTGATCACGAGTTGCCTGTTCTCCCTTTTAAACTTCACACCGGATTCACACGTGGAGGATCATGCTTCAGCTTCAGCACTTCCATCACAGCTCATCAGGATTCACTGCAAATGAGATCAGCTTTAGTTTAGATTCACCTGTATAAAGATGTTTGGAATGAGCATGTTTAGACTCCTTCAGTCTGGTTTTAGACTCTTTCAGTCTGGTTTTAGACCTGGTTTAGATCCTGTTTCTGGTATTGTTATGACAAATCTGTGAAGAATCCCTCAGTCGTCCAGGTAGAATTCATGGCAAGGAGAAAATTCAGTTTGTCGACACAAAAGCTCATTCAAACTGTTTGTTCAGTTGTGTTCAGACGCTGTTGGACACTTCCTTATATCTGTCTGCAGGGAGGAGCTAACTACACTGAAACTACTCTGAAACTAACACACACACTTGTTTACAGTTTCTATTTGTTAGCTCGGCCTATTCATCTTCACTGAGTGTGGGGACATATCAGCAGAATCATTCAGGGCCATAATGGAGCTTCCACACCTCTGGACCTGACCTGAATACATCTGTTGTTCTCTTGTTTGTTTTGATTTAGGTTTGAAGATGGAGTTGTAAATAGGAGGTAGATGGTGTCTGAGTCTCCATTTCTATTTAGAGAAGGATTCTCTTTCTAAACAAAAAATGGCTTCTTTCACTCCCCTCTCAAACCAATTCTTTTCTCTGGCCAAAATCTGTTCTCAAATGAGTGGCCTGTGGCTTTTAGGTGGAGATGTACAGCAGACTGAGGTTCTTTTAGGTGGAGATGTACAGCAGACTGAGGTCCTGTGTTATTCTCTCATCTGTGTTGGTTCATCATCTTGTGAAGTGTCCGTTCTGTTTCTCCAGTGTGGTGTTCACTGCAGTCTTCACTACACTGAATGGAGTAAACACATTGTTTTGTTTGTGACTCTGTGTTTTGTCTTTTGGTTGGACCAGTTTCTGTCTTAAAGTGTTTGTAGGATTGAAATAGATCAGGATCTCATGTTGTCTGAAAATCCTCTGTAGTTTTTCAGAAACACTAACCATGTACAGAATAATTCCCCTCTTTCTCCTGGGTTCTGATTCTCTGTTGTCCTGTTTTTTAGTTATCTTGGTTTTGTTGAAGGCCCATTTTGGATCTCAACAAACAGAGAGGACTTTGTGCACATATTGTTCTTCTTTCTCCTTTCCCTATGTGCTTGGAGGCACCACTTGAGCCCTGTGTCCAAATAACTCCAAGTTTGTGCTGCAGTGGGTGGTGTGAATCTAAAAGCAGGTACTGGTCAGTGTGTGTGGGCTTCCTGAAGACCTCCACCTGGAGTCTTCTCCTATCATTACTGCACAATCTAACAATTAGGATCTACAGCATTAATATGTGCAGTAAATGGTTCCACA
>NW_026571447.1:1185000-1265000 GCF_026225935.1 Boleophthalmus pectinirostris
AATTGATCAAATCTCCAAACTTCTTATCCACAAGTGTTTCTCTCCTTCTCATTATTTGTTTGGGATCAGCTCCAGAAACTTTTCATACTAATCTTATGTCCTAAAACCCTTTTAACTGACAACAATCACATATTTGGGGTTGAATAATGGCACCACTTTGTGAAGCTATTGTGAAAAAAAAAAAAATCACTTTTGTTTATTTATCCTGATACAGAAGAGGTTGAACTTTGAGACATTTTTGCTTCATGTGGATAGGCCCAGTAATTACAGAGATATGAACCATAAACCAGGTCAACACATCTGCATCTGACAGTTCCACAACTCCACCTGAGACTCTGACCTAAAGGGCCCATATTATGCTATTTTCTGATCTATGTTATAATTAGAGATGTAATGATATCCAAATCCCTCAATAAAATATTTTCACAATGTGCATCTCACAGTACAGTATTTATTGCATTACATTATTAATGTGCTACTTTTCTGTCATAATCCAAATAATTAAGATTTAAAAGTGCCTAGTTCTAATGTAGTTTCCTCAACATGTTTGGAGTTACACCTTTACTAGAATTATTTGGATTATTCCAGCCCTGGAATCGCCAATCTCTACTGAACTAAAGTTAAAAGGAGCTGTTAACTTGAAAACTGCCACTTCATAACATCACAAGGTGGAACTGACCATTTTGAGCTTTGGAGATGTAGACAGACTAATAATAAAGGATTACTCAAACATGTGTAAATGAAACAAAACAACTACGGTGTTGTTTTTGAAGAGATAACAACATTTTAACATGGCTAAAAGGTCACAAGAGGAATATAGACGCACCTTAATTTAGAGGGTTTCTACAACGTTATGACCCAAACTATTCAATCTTAATTTTCATTTACAGTGACAGAGAAGACGCTGAACTTTCTGCCATTTTAGACCTTGGATCATTCTGACCTCACATGACTACAATAAGAAATCGACCGCAGAGAGAGAAATAGTAAAAACAAAATGGTGTTTATTAAGACAACAAACCCTGAATAATCAGGAACGTTATAATACTCCGTTACGAAGTGGTTTTTACACAAACCAAAATACAAAAAACAAAACTAAATCCACAGAGGAATTCTCAAAAGCACCACAAAGTTTGGGAGTGCCAGTCCAAGAGATACAGCCAAAATGAAAAATATGTGTTTAAGTCCCCACTTTGAGCTGCCATAGAGAACAGTCTAGTTTTGAATGAGAAAGAGGGGACTGAATTAAAAGTAAAAGTACAGGAAATACTACAGAAGATCACAGTTTAACATGTAAACAAGGCCCAACCCCCACAAAGAACCTGCAACCTTTGTAATGACAACACAAGTGTACCAACAAACCAGGGACTAACTTTCACTTACTCATTTAAAACTAAAGATTTCAAACAATCTTAATTATCCTGTCTCAAAACAGAAGATTAAGCTGTTTAGTTTGCACACTTGAAATAATAACAGCTGTTTAGTTTTTTAAAGATTGAGTAATGTCTTGGGAAAGCTTCCAAGCTATTTCTGCAATGTAAACTGCCTTTGCCACACCTAGAATTCACCATTTCCCCTTTTACACTAAAACAATGGAGCTTTTGCCGAATTAAAATCCAAATTACAGTAACATTATCAGTGTGTGAATCAAAATGAGCGATAAACTTTGAAACTACAGGTTTTGTTGCTTATTTTTTTTAACTAAAGAGCTTTTTTGAAGCCACCCTACATCCCGGAAGTGGTGACATTCGAACCCAAACAAACGGCGTGGCTGTGTTAGCATGTTAGCAGCTAGCCCGGCTAACTATGCTAAAACAACAACAACGCTAGACATATATATTTTTGTAAATTTTGTTGGATTAAATTTAAAAACCTAACTAAAGTACTAGCTGTAGTGACAGGTTCACATGAAGGGGACATTAAAGGAGGTTTGGTGTTGTCACGTTGCGTCAGAAAGACACGTTTGAACCTCCATCTTTGCTTGTTTACATAAAGCAAAAAGAAAAAGTACAACTGATTTTCATTCGTAGTGATAAAAAAAAAAAAATTAAAAATAGAAAGCTTTGGCTCAAAAACAAACGTGATAAAAAGGTGTGTTTGGACCTGTACCCTTGAACATGGCACTCAAACTAAAAAGATAAGCCGGTGTTGTGACTGATTCCGATAGCAGTTTAACCCTCGACCAACTGAAGAATACACCCAGAAAATCCATGTTATTTTTTAGCTTTGAGAGTTTTCAATTCATTTCAGCACCAATTAGCATCTTCAAATTGTGCGTTTTACAGCTAAAAGTCTGTGTTAGGAGTGTAACTTTCACTCAAGTTTGCAAAAATACTAAGCTGTGCAGTTTCAGTGCAGAGTTTAGGACCACGTTTGTCCAGAGTCTTGGCTCAAACGCGTCTCTCTTCTGGAGCTGTTGACGTGGAAAACGTGCCAAGAAACAGATTTTCCCAAACCCTGTGGCCAGATCGAAACAAGGCGTCACTGCTGCGAAATGTACCAAGATTTTGCATAGTTTATCTGATTCCGAATCTCAAAATTAAGCAGATTATTCGCCACTAGGCTTTCTGTAACACCTTTGTGAACTTTATGTGGAAATAGACAGTACAAAAACACAAAACCGGCGCAGAATGAGTTGGCCAAGCTAAACCACAGCTCGCCATTTAAAACACCACATGATGAAATCCGAAAGAATTAGAAAACATAGCTACCAGTCTTTTTTAAAAATGTAATTAAACCCTAAATCGTCCGCGTGAAAAGTCCTGGAGGAGGGGGGGGGGAGCGGGCAAACTCGACCCCTGTATCCGCGGCAGAGTGCGTCCACAGCGGCGTCAACAGGACACGTTCTCCGCGCAGTCTCCACAGTCCGCCGCGGAGAACTGCAGCCTCCTCACAGCTTCTTTTATCAAATTCCCGGATAAAATGAGCTCCTGTAGCAGCCGGTGTGGGTCGTCCTCCTCCACCGCGAGCCGCTTCTTGTTCCATGGCCGAATTTGGTCCCACTCCTGGTCGCTAGAGCCGGGGATGTGGTACGGACTGGCCCGGCTGCTGCCCCGGTGGTGTCCCCGGCTTCGGAGCCTCAAACAGCAGCCATGTCCTCTCTGTATCCCCGCTCCTGTACCAGCCCCGATCAGCGCAGTCTGTTTACCGCCTGCTCCGGCCGCGTTCCCCGCTGTGATCCCGTGCAGACAGGACATGGACATCGCCTTTTGATGATGTCCAGAGCCATTGTTGTGAAGCTGCAGCGCCTCGCCGATCTTCGTCACCAGCGCGTCCACCTCTTTGGAGTCCACCGTCACCGACTGCTCCAGAAATATGTAGTTTTCCTTTCGACAGGGCATGTTTTAGTCCGAGTGTTCGAGGTGCTTCTGCAGCGGGTGGGAGCGTGGGTCGTGTCCGCGTCGGATGAATGAACCGCTGGGTGTCTGCACAGCCAAGCACCGAAGAGCCGAGGCGATTTGTAAACAAAGGGTGACGTGAGGAGGAGCGTACCATTTATGAGCAAGGGCGGGGACCTTTTCAAACCAAAATAAAGCAATAATTTCACACATTCGTCAACATTTACACATAATATCCCATAACCAACATATATAACTATTTATAACAGTATTAATCCAAACTTTACGCATGAATTTGCCGTATTCACCTCGCCAGAGCTCCTTGTGTTTCGCCGCACTCCCCCGCGCCGTTGGTCTCCTCCAGAATATTGGACATTACATAACTCCAACTGTCTGTTCAGGCAAAACAAACAAAGCGCATATTTCTAGTACAACAAAATGGCGACACCACGTTGTGCACGTCTGAGTGAGCCCACGGGCTTCACAGCAGCACTGAAAACACAACATGATCTGGTTGATGCAACGCTCATTTCTCTTGGTTGGTTAGAGCCTTTGCCATATGAAATTATTTTTCACATGTGTAGCTTCAGCTGAGCTTGTTGGCCTTTATGTAAAATGCAAACATGAATGTAGTAGGATGACCAGATTTTCCAAATTAAAAACTGGGACATCCCTGGTTTGGGGTGGTTAATGATAATACAATTATGTGAGTGCGTAATTAAGAAAAAGAAAATTAAGAAAAAATGTGAGTATAGTCATATTTTCTTTGTGTTGTGGTCATTTTTAAGAAGCTTTTCTCTATTTTACCTAAACAACTGACAATTTATGTCTCTTTACTGTTGGCAGGTTGATCAAAAAACAGGGACACCTGGGACATTTCTTGTATAAAACTGGGACAACTCACTGGTTTTGTATAAATCTGTTGGGACAGAGGACACAGGGCTCAAAGCCAGGACTGTCTCGGGAAAATAGGGATGTCACCCAAGAATGTAAGCTAGTTGAAAATACATTTATGCAAATCATTTTCTGGAGTGACCTGTTTGTCTCCATGGAGATGCTTATTGCTTTGCCTAGAATGTTCCACACTATGGCCTCAAAATTAGGTTGTCTATCTTATTTTTGACATTACAGGCGTAAAAAAAAGCCCTGATGCATTCTTACTGTGAGCATGGTCGCCGCTCCACAGACCTGACCTGTTACTTAGTCTGCTTATGGCCATGGAGATAGATACGTTTAAAGCCATATTGAGGAACATTCTAGATAATGTAGTAGCGGTGTTTCAGTATAGTACCTAAGTGTAAGAGTATCGGCAGTATTTCAGTATACTGTGGTACCTGAGTGTAAAAGTATTGCAGTTTTTCAGTATAGTACGTGAGTGCAAATGTATTGTCAGTATTTGAGTATAGTATTTCAATACAGTACGTGGGTGTTGCAGTATTGCAGTATTGGAGTATTTGCAGTAGCAGGAGAGGAGCCAGGCTGTGCTTGTGCTGGGGGAGGTTATGCAACAGGCCTCTGCTCATGTGACCACAGCCACAATAACACAGAACACATATGTGTACTTTACATTTGCAGTAGCAATGACAACATACCGCGGTCTACTACTAAAGAGCGTCCTACAAGTACCGAAACTACTCCACTTTCACAGATAACGATACCAAAGAAGTCCCATTGACAGACGAGAGCAGAAACTTTCCTGAACGTCTTTCAAATGATGTGGAGCTTTATCAGAACAAGCAGAAGAGCACATAGACTAGAACGACACAGATATAAGGTTGCATGGGAATAGAAAAGAAAGTACTACTATTAAAAAAAAATTAAATCAATGAAAGAGTGATTTTTATTGCCATCGTGGTGTCAGAACCAGTATTGAGTATCCAGTCTTTTCCTTAGTATCAGAATCAAGTTTGAAATGTTTGTATCGTGACACTAGAACATACTCTGTTTTTGTCCAAATACAGATAACTTTGACAAAAACAAACATATCTTCATGATACCACTGAAAGTTAGGTGTACTTTGAGTGGACTGGACCAAAGTGGAGCAGTTGAATATTTTCTTACATTAAACCAAACTGGTTGCATGTTTTACTGCATCTGACACTTTTGAATGTGTTTTTAATGCGCCTCTTAATACGGACTGTAAATGAGCAGTGTACATGATTAGCCCTGCAGATGGTTTTGATTGTCAGTGGTTTATCAGCTCTCAGGTCATCTACTGCTGCTATAAGGAAACATGCTTGCTGCTATAAGGAATGTCAAAGTTGAACTTTGTACAGCTTCTGTCATTCATTAAAACATGTGTTAAAAAGACTCCTGTTCACTGTCACATCACAGCACATGCTCCACGAGGGCTCACACCAAACCAGGACTAAACCAGGACTAAACCAACTATATACCATGAGTAAACCAGGACTATGCCAGGATTAAACCAGGACTGAAGCAGGACTAAACCAAAACTAAACCAGGACAAAACCCACTCTATGTCAGGACTAAACCAGGACTAAACCAGGACTGAATCAGGACTAAACCAGAGCTAAACCTATACAAAACATAGACTAGACCTTGACTAAACCAAGACTAAACCAGGACGAAACATGGACTAGACCACAACTAGACAACCAGGCCAGTCTAGACTAAAGCTAAAAGTTTTTCAGACACATTGCGTAAGTCACAAAAGCCGAGCCTAGAGCCTTTATCAACCCTTCTGTTCTGATAACAGTAAATATAATACACCCAAATGCAAGGTTAAGTGTACTTTTACTGCACAGCCGATAAATGAGCCGTAATTATTGATAGAAATAATAAGTATCTAATATTATAATGCCATGTGTCTTATATAATCAGTCAACAATAATGCAGGAACAAAACACAGCTCATGTTTGTCATGTTTGTGATGAGGTAACAGCAGAGGACAGGGGTTGGTTGAGTGGATTCAATAAAACCCGTGCTTGTTTGTCTCTATAGTGGATCATTCTGTTATAATTTGGACATTTGAAATCGCAATATTGATCTAAAACAATTTCATAATAGAAAAAACTCCACTGATTGTGGTGTCCATGGGAGCTGACGTCGGCGTAAATGTCATCACAACAAAGTGCCGCATGCTGTGGGCTCCTCCTGTAGATATGTGCACATCACACTAGTGAGCAGCAGATATAAAAAAATACAAAATGATCATGTGTCGCCGCTGAATCCAACATGTAAGAAAATAAACCCAGAGAAGGAAAAACATACGTCACAACTGGCGTGTACTGGTGGGTTGATTGGCGAAATGGCGTCTCAAATTTAAAAGATTAAAGATGATTCAAACATGCACGAATCACTCCAAAAACATCTTCAGAAATGAATGAGAAAGAAATGATTAAAGTAGTATGACCAGACCCAACTTTGAGCCCTGTGTCCCCTATCCCTGCCGATTTATCTAACAAACTAGTGATTTGTCCCAGTTTTATACAAGAAATGTCCCTGGTGTCCATATTTTTGACCAATCTGATCTCTGCCGACAGTAAAGAGAGACAAACATTGTCATTTGTGTAAGAAAAATACAGAAAAGCTGCTTAAAAATGACCAAAACACAAAGAAACTGCTACAGTTTTCCTTAATTACACACTCGAGTCACAATTTTATTATTACCAACCTACCCAAACCAGAGATGTCCCTGTTTTTTATTCTGAAAATCTGGTCACCCTAGATTAAAAAAAAGAGACTCAAACATGCCTTCAGGTCTTCAGAAATGAATGAGAAAGAAACAATTAAAGATGATTCAAACATGCATGAGTCACTCCAAAAACATCTTCAGAAATGAATGAGAAAGATTAAAGTAGTATGACCAGACGTCCCTATTTGAAATACACGTTTTGCCCTGTGTCCTCTGTCCCAGCAGTGATTTGTCCCAGTTTTATACAAGAAATGTCCACGGTGTCCTTATTTTTGACCAATCTGATCCTGCCAACAGTAAAGAGAAGCATAAATTGTAATTTGTTTCGGTAAAATACAGAAAAGCTGCTTAAAAATGACCAAAACACTCGATTCACAATTTTATTATTACCAACCAACCCCAAACCAGAGATGTCCCAGTTTTTAATTCTGAAAATCTGGTCACCCTAGATTAAAAAAAAAAAAGAAAAAGACTCAAACATGCATGAAATGCTCCAAAAACATCTTCAGAAATGAATGAGAAAGAAACAATAAAAGATGATTCAAACATGCATGAGTCACTCCAAAAACACTCCCTGTCCCAGTAGTGATTTGTCCCAGTTTTATACAAGAAATGTCCAAGGTGTCCTTATTTTTGACCAATCTGATCCTAAAGAGAAGCATGAATTGTAATGTGTTTCGGTAAAATACAGAAAAGCTGCTTAAAAATGACCAAAGCACAGAGAAAATGTGACTATACCGACTCACATTAGAGAAAGAATGAGAAAGAAATGATTAAAAATCACTCAAACATGCACGAAATGCTCCAAAAACAACTTCCAAAATGAATGAAAGAAACAACTCTGACATGGTTAAAAGCTCTGAAAAGTCCAGTTTGCAGAATAGGTCTGCTTTAAACTGTTTATAACTGTCTTGTATATTCTGCTAAACTGACTTTTTGAGTGACAGAAGCAGAGAGATGGACAGAGAAGACACGAGAGAGAAAGAATAGAGTGATACTGAGAAAGAGCGAGGAGGAGGAGGAGGAGAGGAGCGGGGGTGCGACGGAGAGGGGAGAGAGAGGAACAGTTTGTACGGAGCAGTTCTCAGAAAGACCCCGCTCTAGTCCGGCTCTGAACCCAATGCTCCTCTACCACACGACCATATAAGGCGCTACTATCAGCCCGGGTCACATGGCACGCCTGCGACCAATCGGAGAGCAGCGCCGGAGATCCTGTGGCTGAATGGAGAAGATATGTACTTCCTCAAACAACAACAACAAGAGGAGATTTATGACTGAACAAGGACTGAACCAAGACTGAGCCAGGAATAAACAAGGACTGAACCAAGACTGAACCAGGACTGAACCAGGACTAAACAAAGACTGAACCAGGACTGAACCAGGACTAAGTCAGAACTGACCCAGGCCTGAATCAGGATTAATCCAAATCAGAAATCAGAACTAAATCAAAACTAAACCAGGTCTAACCCAGGAGAAAACCAGGACTGAACCAAGACTGAACCAGATTTAGTCCTGGTTTAAAGCCAGGCTAAACTGGGACTGAACCAGAACTAAACCAGGACTGAAAGGACTGAACCAGGACCAAAGCAGGACTGAATCATAAGGCTAAACAAAACAGAGAGAGAATGAGGAAGGGAGGGAGAGAGGAGGGTGGAGGGGGGTTGACTCTGTCCCAGTTGGACCAGGTCCAGGTCTGAGTTCACTGAGTCTGTTTCCCTTTATTTAAACAGAACAAGAACAGTGTAAACAAGAGAGGCAAGGACTAAACCAGGACTAAACTCAAAATAAACCAGGACTAAACCAGGACTAAACTCAGAATAAACCAGGACTAAACCAGGACTAAACCAGGACTAAACTCAAAATAAACCAGGACTAAACCAGGACTAAACTCAGAATAAACCAGGACTAAACCAGGACTAATCCAGGACTAAACCAGGACTGAACCAGGACCAGAGTTGGGTGTTAGAGTAGTTGTACTGTAATTACAATACAAGCTGAAGTAATTTCAGTCCCATCATTATCTTCTCTGAGGACACAGATCTGCAGACCTGTAGACGTGTGTCCTCACAGATGTGTCTGCAGACCTGAGCTCAAACATTGCACAGTGAAGCACAGTGAAGCACAGTGAAGCACAGTGAAGCACAGTGAAGCACAGTGAAGCACAGTGAAGCACCGTGACTGTGTTCAGAGTGAAACAGAAGAGACTCTGGCTGCAGGTTCCTCCTCAGACTCAGACACAGAGACTGTTTAATAAAACATCAAATCACATTAACCAGGACTAAAGCAGAACTAACCCAGGTCCAGATTCTGAGCATAAAGACGGGCCTCAGCAGCTGCACACTGAACATATTTAAAACATGTTACATAAGTGTGATTTATCACTCCATGTACCGGCCCTTTGAGGTCCAACCAGAGTTTAGTCCTGGTTTACTGCTGCTTTAGTGTTTTGTTTTTTAGTCCTGGTTCAGTCCTGGTTTAGTCCTGGCAGTCTTGGTTTAGTCCTGGTTTAGTCCTTGTGCATTGTGGGACTGCAGATGATTGACAGCTTGTACAGTGCAGTTATGTAATGTTTGTGTGAGTTTCAGGAAATGGAGACAGAGTTGAACACAACTGCAGCCAAAAGTCCACGTGGACTAAACGAGGACTGAACCAGGACTAAACGAGGACTAAACCAGGACTAAACCAGGACTAAACCAGGACTAAACCAGGACTGAACCAGGACTAAACCAGGACTGAAGAGAGGCGCAGGTAGAACATGAAAGCTCCACATAAGTTTATTCCTATGCAGTTGCTCCATAGCTTCATGTTACATGTGCACATTTCTTCTCTCCATGGAAGATTACTGGTCTTGCATAAATGTCACTGTACTCATGTAATGAAGTGATCTGAACTGAGATGAAACCCGACCATCTCAGATCCAGTGTGGAACATGTGTGACTGTAGTGTGATGTATGGAACATGGTGCTGGTCTGCAGAGGTGATGTCGCACGTGTTGGGCTCAAAGTTTGTTTACTGCAGCTCTCTGGCTCTGCTCTTGTGCGCGTGCATGAGGCCGTGCACGTGTGTGTACCTGCATGCGTGTGCGTGTGCATGTACCGAGTAAAGTCTATTTATACCCCGAGTTTGGACTGTTAGGACTCTGTTTACCGTGGGCAGACCGGTTCAGACAGGAGTCACTGCACTGTCATGTATTTATACCTGGGGGGGGGGGGGGGGGAAAGAAGCTGACTCTCTGCATCTCTCTCTCTGTCCAGAGGTCCAGGCTCAGCGCAGGTGGAGCTTTGGTCATCAGAGGTTACAATCCCACTACAGTGTGTGATCATGGCTGCAAAGAGTCTTGCTCAGTGACACAACTGCAGTACAGCTGGGATCACCTCACTTTACTGCCTGAGCCGCAGAAATCCACTGATCTCAAAAACATGGATCAGCAGAAATCATTTAACCAGCTCTCTAAACTTCAATCATATGTCCATAAAGAAACAGTGTGTAACTTTCTGGAGGTGGCACGTCACTGCATGATTCCAACAAAGCAGATAGTTAAATCAGAGCTTCAGAGCTTGTGTGTGCTCCATAGTTCTAATCTCTGGCGCCTCGTATATGATTATGTGATCATTTGGACATTTCAAATCACAATATTCATCTAAAACGACTCAATAAAAGAAACACGGAAAATGTTTTTACATTTGGACCAAAATGACTACGCAGTGCTGCCCAGTCCTCCAGGTATCACAGATTAAGAAAATAATCAGCAAAATAATGTCTTCAAAAGCAAAAAGCAAAAACCAACCAAACAAACAAACAAACAAACAAACAAAGATTAAAGATGCCTCAAACATGCACAAATCACTCCAAATACAACTTCAGAGGGTCAATGAGAAGAAACTACTAGAAGATGGTTTAAGGTCTGAAAGTCCATTTTGGTCTATCTCCACGGAGATAGATCCATTTTAAGCCAAAGAAACCACATTTAGTCAGGTTTGTGGAGATGCAAGCCTGCTCACAGTCAGTATGCAAGTTTTTCTATATTTTTGTGTGTGTGCGTGTGTGAAGTTATTTGTGTTTGTGATGAGTTGTTTTGTCAAATGGCCGAGCGCAGTCAGAGTCCACCGGGTTCATGTTCTAGTTTAAATTTGGACTCTCATGTCGTGGTTTGGTCCAGGTTTAGTCCAGGTTTAGTCCTGGTTTAAATCCAGATCGGAGCTGCACCAACTGTAGTGTGCCGTTACAGAGACTTCCTAGAAACTCCCGCTGCAGTAAAAGGCCAGGAATAGAACCTTCAACCACAACATCCACCAGCCTTTCACAATAAAACACTCTCACAGGCTGTGCACAGAAAACACGACTAAACATGGGACTAAACCAGGACTAAACCAAGTCCAAACCAGGTCTAAACCAGGACTGAACCAGGACTAAACCAGGTCTAAACCAGGACTAAACCAGGACTATACCAGGACTGAACCAGGTCTAAACCAGGACTAAACCAGGACTAAACCAAGTCCAAACCAGGTCTAAACCAGGACTGAACCAGGACTATACCAAGACTATACCAGGTCTAAACCAGGACTATACCAGGACTGAACCAGGTCTAAACCAGGTCTAAACCAGGTCTAAACCAGGTCTAAACCAGGACTAAACCAGGTCTAAACCAGGTTTAAATCAGGACAAAATAAGGACTGCACAAGAAAAAAAAAAAAAAAAAAAAAAAAAAAAAAAAAAACAGGACTCAACCAGGACTAAAGCAGATCTAAACCAGTACTAAACAAGGATCAGGACTAAACCAGGAAAAAAACATGTGTGACTAAACCGGGCTGAACCAGAACTAAACCAGGACTAAACTAGGACTGAACTAGTCATTATAGTATCACAATCAATTAGAATGACTATATTCTAGATGTAGTAGTAGTAGTAGTAGTAGTAGTAGTAGTAGTAGTAGTAGTAAAGTATTTCCTTCCTGGGTTGCAAGGCCCCAAAACATTTGCCCAGCCTTAAAGCAGAGGGGCATGTTTGGGGCTTTGGCGCCACCTGCTGGACACTCTACCACCTGCAGCTCTAAAAAATATACTCTGCATTTTTGGTATTTGGTGGCTCTGAGCTGTGTGTGTGTGTGTGTGTTTGTGTGTGTGTGTGTGTTTCTGTGTGTGCGTGTGTGAGTGTGTGTGTGTGTGTGTGTGTGTGTGTGTGTGTGTGTGTGTGTGTGTGTGTGTGTGTGTGTGTGTGTGTGTGTGTGTGTGTGTGTGTGTGTGTGTGTGTGTGTGTGTGTGTGTGTGTGTGTGTGTGTGTGTGTGTGTGTGTGTGTGTGTGTGTGTGTGTGTGTGTGTGTGTGTGTGTGTGTGTGTGTGTGTGTGTGAGTGTGTGTGTGTGTGTGTCTGTGTGTGTGTGTGTGTGTGTGTTTGTGTGTTTCACAGTGAGGTACAGATCTTAACCAGAGAAAAGAATTGGTTTGATTGGAGAGTTAAAGAGGATATTTTTGTTAAGAAAGAGAATCCTTCTCTAAACAGAAATGGAGACTCAGATAACATCTACCTCCTATTTACAACTCCATCTTCAAACCTAAATCAAAACAAACAAGAGAACAACAGATGTATTCAGGTCAGGTCCAGAGATGTGGAAGCTCCATTATGGCCCTGAATGATTCTGCTGATATGTCCCCACACTCAGTGAAGATGAATAGGCCGAGCTAACAAATAGAAACTGTAAACAAGTGTGTGTGTTAGTTTCAGAGTAGTTTCAGTGTAGTTAGCTCCTCTCTGCAGACAGATATAAGGAAGTGTCACCAGTGTCTGAACACAACTGAACAAACAGTTTGGATGAGCTGGGAAATGTTTTTGACCAAAATAAACTTTTGTCCAGTTGACAAATTGAGTTTCTCCTTTTGCCGTATCACAAACTCACACTGAGCCCAGTGAATAGCTGCAAGAGCTGGTTTAACTCTAACCCTAACCTAAACCTCACAAATGCTTGGAGAGCAGAAGAGAGTTCCAGTGTTTGGGAATGTTCTGGAGACACATGACCAGGGTCCACAAACACCACTTAGGCTCAGATGATTTCAGCAGGTTTTGGTGCTGTCTTCCTCCCGATGGAGTCAGGACGACAGCGCCACCTGCAGTCCCACTTCCTCAGGACAGTATCCCAGGTGTGTGGGAGTAAAAAAGCCCCTCGTCCTGGTTTGTTGGTTTTCGATTGCCTCTTTAATCCAGCAACAGTGTTTGTTTTCTCTGTCCCAGTGATGTTTGCTCCGTCTCAGTCCAGAATGTTCTTCGGTCTTTTACACACGTCACTAACGGTTGATTTGAGTTGTTCCTGTTCTGCTCTGTGTTTTGTTGCTCGTGCTTTGTCTTCGCTGTTTCCTTCTCACGTTCTGTCCTATGTTCCTTTTCTCATGGACTGAACATCCTCCCTCTTTCCCCGAGGTGTGTTTTGTTGCAGGAAATGAAGGTGTTTTGTATATGACGTTACATTTTTGATCTTTTGAATGGACGAGTTTTCTGTTTAGTTTCACTGGTGTGTTCATATTGTGTTTTCTCTTTGCTCTCTGCACTTTTTCTGTTATGCCCCTGGTGTACAGTAGTGTTCCCATGTCTGTGCTCTCTTTTTCCCTTTTATTTTTGGTTTTCAATTTTTTTTCTCTCTCCGATGTGTTGTTTTCTTTTGCCTGTTTTGTGTGTTGTTATAATGTTGGTTCTGTCAAATAATGTTTGTGTCTGTGGGATGTTCAGATGTTCACAGGAGTTGTCTGGGTTGATTTTCTATGTATTATTATTCTGATGCTGCCATCTTCCCTATGTGTGATGTTCATGTCCAGAAAGTGTATTGTATTATTTGCTTCTTCTTCATGTGTCGTGTGTACGTGTGTGTACATATGTGTACGTGTCTGTACGTGTGTGTACATATGTGTACGTGTGTGTACGTGTGTGTACATATGTGTACGTGTGTGTACGTGTGTGTACGTGTGTGTACATGTGTGTACGTGTGTGTACATATGTGTACATGTGTGTACGTGTGTGTACGTGTGTGTACATATGTGTACATGTGTGTACGTGTGTGTACATATGTGTACGTGTCTGTACGTGTGTGTACATATGTGTAGGTGTGTGTACATGTCTGTACGTGTGTGTATATGTCTGTACGTGTGTGTACGTGTGTGTACATATGTGTAGGTGTGTGTACATGTCTGTACGTGTGTGTACGTGTGTGTATGTGACTGCAGTGCTGCTGTAAATAATGTAAATAAACACGTGAGTTGATCTTGTGACGCTTCTAAAGTGACTTTTCCTTTAAGTGTGTTTGCAGTGCGCCAGCAGAGGGCAGCAGAGCGGCTGGAGCGTCCGGAGGCCTGGAGTCTGTACTTCCGTGTCTGTGTCTGTGCGCGGCGGCGTTAGCTCCGTGCGCCTTCAGTGCGTGTGTGCGCGCTGCACCGGAGCCTTAAAGCGGACAGAGCGCACTGAAACATGGCACAAGTGAAGCTGAAGGAGGAGCCGGAGCTGTGGGAGCCGAACGACGTGGACAACAGGTGAGTTTAGAGGCTCAAGACGCTCTGAGCGCACAAGCCTGCGCCCAGCGGACCGCACACACACACACACACTGTACACACTATACACACACACACACAAACTGTACACACACTGCACACACACTGCATAGGGACACACGGACAGGAGGACACGAAGTCCACGCGACACGGGGCTGTGGGACAGAGCCGGGGGGGAGGAGAGGAGGGGCTCTGGTGGTTCTGGTGCAGGACAGAAATATGGCGAATAGAGCAAAGTTATGGAAACATGCAGAAGTGAAACGGGGATTGGGCCTTCATACTGCGCATGCGCACTCACTTGCTGGGACCGGCTGATGTGTGTGTCTCTTCTGGACATGATGACAGAGACGGAACATCCTCCAGTAAGAGGAACTTACCCCAAAGTCTGTCATATGAAACAATGAAATGATGAAATGTTGAAGTTAAAGTAGTGGTCCAGAACTTACTCCTGTAACAGCTAAGAAAGTATTTGGTGAAATGAAATGAAACTAACGTCAGAGTGACTTAAATCTGCTGTTTTCAAAGGACAAATACAAAAATGAGACAAACTAAAAGAGATGTGAAGGAGAAACACAAATGTTCAAATCATTTCAGATTGTCACATAAAACTTTTGTCACTTTAGACTCACAGTGGGAAGTAACCAACTTTTACTCAAGTAACATTACTGTTACTCCAATAAAACTATAGTACTGTTACATTGTGCAATATATTGGGTAAGTAGGAGTAAGTATTTGGTTTGAAACATATTATTTCTTCAAAAGTTACTTGAGTAAATGTAATCGTACTTCCCTCTTCTGTGTTCTGTTGCAGAGATTCACGTGATTTCAAAGAGGATCCAGACTGCAGAGGTAAGAACTAGAACTGGACTTGAGCTGGACTAGAACTGGACTAGAACCGGACTAGAACCGGACTAGAACCGGACTAGAACCGGACTAGAACCGGACTAGAACTGGACTAGAATGCTGTGACGGTGCACAACTTAGAACAGTGAAATTACTCAGTAAGGTGTATTTGGTCTTCTGTTAAGACCAAAGTTTAGTTTGTGTTTACTGAGCCTTTGGCCCCGCCCACTTTTGCCTCTGAACACTTCTAAACCACTCTGTCTTTGTGGTGGAACTTTAGATGAAGTGGGAATCCCTTTCATTTAAACAGAGAATTTGAGAAAAGTTTTGCTGTTAAAATCTGATTTGAAGTGGGTTGATTCATGTGACCAACACGTCACAGAGACTCTGGAGGCTTGAAAACAGAACTGGAGTGTTGATAGAACATGTTTACTGTGAGAGCTGCTCCATGCAAAATAAGGGGGGTGATACTTTGCAGCTGATTTCATCAACAGAGATCCATGTAGAACATCCCCAGAGTGATGCCACAGTATCAGTAGAGGTTAGGCAGATCATTAGTGTTGTAGTCAAAGACCTGACTAAACGAAACCAAGACTAGTACATGACCGAGACCTCTAAAGATTGAAACTGAGACAAGACCAAGACAGGACCAAGACAACACTGAGACCACAGCCCATCGAGAACAAATCAAGACAATCTCTTTTCTACTTTTATTTGTAATTTACAGTTATTTTGGCACAGATATATCAATGTTTTTTCAAATTCATACCATTTTCAGTTACAATTCTCTTACTGGTTTTGTAGTGATATTTAGCCTCTGCACATTTACTGGACGTAATGAAATATGATCACATCCGTCGAGTGTTAGACCTCGAGTCCGAGACGAGACAGAGCCCAAATGTGCTCGAGTCTGAGACAAAACAAAATGTAAAAAAGTGGTCTCGAGGCCGCTCTCTAGTAGTACGACACTGCAGATCACCATTATGAATGTTCTCCTGCAAAAACTCCAAAAACTGAGTTTAAATGTGAAAGAGCTGCTCCAGTTTAATAACAAATCTAAAAGTCTACAACTCAGCTCAATAGTTAGTTTGAGGTTGACCTCTAAAACAGGAAAATCAAGTCTGCAGGACAAAATTAGACATTTCTACAAACAAGGAAGCAGGAAAAACTAATAATTCTTTCACAAGTAAAGTTCAGTTACACTCATTTAGATAAGAACTGCTAGTAAATGTAAATGTAACAGTTCTAGTTAAGACTTCAAAATAAAAGTTTATAATGGTAATAAAGAGATTTGAAACTAACAATACAACACAGAAGTGACAGAAAACTGATGTTACCATTGATTTCTGTCCTCACCGTTCATAAATGTAGTGTAAATGTAATGTGACGGTAAAAACAGGAGGTGATTGACAAAATGGCATCTTGAAAATAAGTGATTTAAAAATGACTGAAATATATCACTACAGATAAAACAACTGTAATGCTCTGAAAAGTCCAATTTGCAGAATAGTTCTGATCTAACAACAGTAATAGTTCTAAACTTGTGCCTGTACCATCTCTAGTTGGATGTTCCTCATGGATTCTCGGTCTGTCCCTGCAGGTATTCAGACCCAAACTGCGGTGGTCCAAGTTAAAGAAGAGCCAGAAGAAATGAAAATCCCACAAAGCCCAATTCTGCGCGTCATTGTCAAGAGCGAAGACGAGGATGAGGAAAACGAGGAGCAAGAGTCGAGTTGCCGTGGTGCCGTGAAAGAGGAGAGCGGACAGGGCGAGGAGGAGCGAGAGGAGAGCGCAGCAGCAGATGTAGAGTCCGAGAATGGAGAACATTGCTCTGGCACTGATGACTCCGAAGACTGGACACCTAAAAGTTCCAAACACTCAAAGCCCAGTGTGCGGCGGCAGGAGGCGGCGCACAAGAACAATGGAACAGCAGCCCCGGGAAATCTTCACAAATGTACTCAGTGTGGGAAGGAGTTTGACACCCGCACCAAACTCAAAGTACACGAGAAGAACCACCTAACTGACCGACCTTTCAGCTGCCCCTTCTGTGAAAGAGGATTCAAAAAGAACGGCGCGCTGAGAACTCACATGAGAATCCACACGGGAGAAAAACCATTCACGTGTTCAGTCTGTGCCAAGGATTTTCAGTACGGGATCACACTAAAGGCCCACATGAGGACGCACACCGGAGAGAGACCTTTCAGCTGCTCAGTTTGTGACATGGGTTTTGCTACAGAATACCTCCTCAAAGTGCACGTGCGGTCTCACACGGGAGGGGAGACTTTCAGGTGTCCAGTTTGCGCTAAAGATTTCATCACAGAAAACCGTCTGAAGCGCCACATCACCATCCACACTAAAAACAGACCTTTTGGGTGTTCGATGTGCGGGGAGAGCTTCTCGACGAGCAGCCGCCTGCGCACTCACACCAGAGTCCACACGGGGGAGCTGCTGTTCACCTGTGCCATCTGTGATAAAGACTTCGCTCGCAAAAGCTTCCTGAAGAAACATATGAGGTCTCACACAGGAGAGAGACCTTTCAGCTGTTCAGTCTGTGAAAAGAGCTTTGCTCATAAGTACAACCTCCAAAAACACAAATGCTCCAGACCAACACTCCCAAACCAACAGCAGGGACCAGTATGACTGTCTGTGTTTATACATCTGTATCTTCACATCGTAGACTGTGTGTGTCATGGAAACCAATCAAACGTGTTGTTAAAGCTGTCGGGAAAGAAGGCGCCTGATTGGTCTGTTACTAATGTTCATATCTTGATTTGGAGACAAAACGGTGAAAGAAACCTGACTGCAGCGGTTATAGAGAGAGAGGACTTTGTACATAGTGAAGTGGAGTCGATGGAGCCGGAAGCACGCCCATGTTCACTTCCTGTTTGGAACACGGTGGCGAGAGTGTGAGCTGTGTCCATTTCTATACAGTCTGTGGTCCAATCACAACTGAATGTGTTTTGCTAGAACCTGCAGGTGGAGGACACGTCTCCCTTTGTCTCATTCTCAGTATATGGATATGTGTCATGTGAATGCTCAGAAGCTCCACAATTCCATCACTGAGCTGCAGAGGTGTGAACATGTTTACCTTGTATGTGCGAACACGTGTATGACATTTAAAATAAAACTTCTACATACCCTCCCTTTAACCTTTAATACTTTGTCTCCGACCTCCTCCCACTGAAGAAATCCACTACATTTCAGTCATGTTTTTTTTTTTTTTCCCATTGAATTTGATTTTGTTTCTGATCTCAACATGATTTTGGATTCTAGGATCATGTCACACATGTCAAGATTCTCTGTGAAGGTTCATTTTAATACTGGGGGGTGAAAATGTGTCGTCTGAACTATTCCACTGTCCTCTGTTCTGTTCTAATGTTGTTTCCTCATCACAAACTCACCTGGAGTTGTTTTGTTTCATTCACACACGTTTAACACACAAACTGTATTTAGGCTGAGTTCTCTGAAAAGGAAAACACTGTTCCACCTTGTGATGTCATGTGGTAATACAGGAAGTGCTCCACTGTGTTTTTAAACTCCACACACCTTCACTAGAATCATTTGGCTGATTTCTGCCCACGAACTGTCAATCTCTCTTGAACTAAAAGGTAACGGGAGCTGCTGACTTAAACTACCACTTCATGACATCACAAGGTGGAATAGAGCATTTTGAGTTTTGAGATGTAGACAGATTACTAATAAAGAGTTACTCAAACGTGTGTGAAACAAAACACAGTCCAGGTGTGTTTTTGAGGAGGGAACAACATTATAAATCAGTTTTGTGTGATATAGTTCATGTAATGTTGGGGTGATCCTGCAGGGGGCGGTAATGCAACATCCATGACTGGTTCCCAAAGAATAAGCAGGAGGAGCTGTACCTGTTGTGTGCGCATGCGCGGCTCCGAACACAACTGCGGGCTACGGAGCCATGCGTGCGCCCAAAGAGCGTTAAAGCTGCACAGAAAGCGCCTTAAACCTGACAAAAGCGCAGGAACATGGAGAGGATGAGGCTGAAGCAGGAGCCGGAGTTGTGGGCCCTGGAGCCGGACACGGGGTGAGTGTAGAGCCGCTACAGGACCCACACCCCGCGGGCTCGAGCACCGGGGACAGGGCGCCATTGTGCGGCGGGATCAGGGGCTCGGTTCGGGGACTGGGAGCAGCGCTGTGTGGCTCTGTGTGGCTCGGTGAGAAAAGCGCTCGCATGGAGCGGTAGTTTTGCAGAAAAGGCGCACGGAGTTACGTGAGGAGTGGGTTGTGAGTTTGAGCATGCGCACTCGGCCTCGCTCCGGATACGAGTTTGTAAATAAAAATGTTGCGCCAAAAGTTGTAAACATCTTCAGGAGCATTGACATTTGAGCGAGACGGAAATCTGAACATGTTTACACAGAATAAGACCCCATGGAGACCCGGGGAGGGCATCTGACACACACTGGGTTCCAGAAGATGTTTGTAGACGTCTGCACAAGAGTTTTCATTATACACACAGGGGATTTAGTTCTTTACACAGAACATTCTAGTAGCTAAAGAGCTGCAGCCTGGATTTGTTATCCACTGAAACTCAAGTTGCAGTTTTGTTTAATTTGTAAAATATTGTGCAGTTCTAGTTTAAAACTGTTCAGAAACACACACTGGTGGATCCATGTATCAATATCACAAGAACACAGCATCATCACAAATGTCTCATTTACAGAAGTGTTTTTGGAAAGTAAACTGGATAAAAATACAGATTTCATTCATGATTGACCATAGTAATCATACATTAGACTTTAATTGGTCTTGTTTTTTTTATTTACTTTTTTATTTTGACCCAGTATTTAAAGCCCAAATGAAGCTGGAGCTTGAGTGTTTTTAACCTGTAGTTCTGTGTTTTGTTGCAGTGAGGCTCGACAGAAGAAAGATGAGCTGCACAACAGCGGTAAGAGCTGCTGATATCATGTGACTCTAACTTGATTTTGTTTTAAAGAATAGACTGGATACTCGTTACAGATTTTAAAAACCAAAAGCTCCTTTTTGACAATATTGTAATGTTCAACACCAAATAATAGTGTTTGTTTTTTAAACCATGTGGTCGTCTTCTCGTTCTGATAAAACTTAAACATCCTGCATCATGCAAAGGGGAATCTTTAAGCAACTCTGTTACCTCACTCAAATCACACCTGCACTTGTGTTTTGTTTTCTTCACATATGTTTGAATCTGTCTACATCTCCCTCGCTCCAAATGCTCTGTTCCACCTTGTGATGTCATGGGGTGGTAGTTTTGTAACAGCTCCATTTACCTTTTGTTCAGTAGAGAAACTGTAGGTAAATCATCTAAAATGACTCTAGTGAATGTGTACGGAATTTAAAAACATTGTGGAGCATTTCTGGTTTCCCACATGACATCACAAGTGTTTTCCATTTGACAGAAGAAATCTGCAGGCTTTGTGTGTTAAACACGACACAACATTAAACAACTAAACACAAGTCCAGGTCTGTTTGTGATGAAGAAATATTATTATAACAGATCAGAAAATAGTCACATGGCCCTTTAAGATGAAACTGTTCAAGAAAGGTCACATTTTATCCACTTACTGTATGATTCAATTATTCTTCTTTTTTTGTATTGACACCTAATCAAAAAAGTATGTATTATTTTTAAAATATCAGATTTGTAATACTGTGACAGCACAAGTAACAACTGAACTGGACTATAGTTAAACATACACTGTTATATAAACAGACACATCTGGGACTGTCACAATAACCACAAAAATGAATCACCGCGGTACTAAGAGGCTCACCGCAGTGCATGTTGGGTCATCGCGATCACTGCACGTGACCAACGTGACCCGACCCAGAGTCCTGCATGGCTCCATTTTTAGAGACGCGTACCCACCCGGACCCTTTAACATTCCACCTGTTACCACCTGTGCCCGTGATAACCCAAGACTAACCCAGGACTAACCCAGGACTAACCCAGGACTAACCCTGGACTAACCCAGGACTAACCCAGGACTAACCCAGGACTAACCCAGGACTAACCCTGGACTAACCCAGGACTAACCCAGGACTAACCCAGGACTAACCCAGGACTAAGGTGCACCCGAGTAGACTGTCTGGTGACCGCAGCTGTTGATGCCACACCACAGGAGAAATTCTCTAACTGCGACAGCCCTAGACATATAGAGGTATATCTGATGCACCAGCTGACCTATTTCACACATGAAGTTCACCTGTGGCTCTTCCGGCTCCTTCTGACTCTGGCTCCCTTTGACTTGCATTTGAGTAGTGTGGCTCTTCTCTCTGTGCCTGCTGCTGTAAGCCTCATCATTTTGATCTTTAAATTAGAGCCCGACCGATATATTAGTTGGTCGATATTATCGGCCGATATGGGCACCTGGAGGCATATCGGCTATCGGCCGATATGCTTGCTGATAGGGGCCGATATTTCACGTGGGCATGTTATACGTTGTTAAAAATCTACATTATGTTTATTTAATCCAATTTACAGACAGATAAATGTCCTAATATGTGTCTAAACATCAGTATTTATCTGTGGAGTCATTTGTCAGTGTGTGTGTCCGTACTGTCCCTGAACACACCACAGAGTCATGTCACTCACGTGTGTTTGTTTACACTCACAGACACAGATCCAAACACTAAGATTATTTTCTTTTTACGGTCAATCGGTTTGAGTCTGGATTAAAAGGACATTTATTAGTGCAGACTTGTGATGTGGGAGGAGCCTGTGTGAGCGGTGAGTGTTGGAAATATGTCGACTTTGAAGCTAGTTTTGGTTATTTGTTATGGGTTAGCTGCTGTAGCTCCCGCACATAAACAGACTGTTTTCTATTGGTCTATTGTAAAGTCACTATTTTGGCCGTATATTTGTTACTGGAGCTGCATTGATATGTAAATGAGCTGTGAATTATGACATTTGCGCATATAATTAATTACCGCAGCGCGCAGCATTTACGGCTAAAGGCTAATGGCGGTAGTTTTTTTTACTAGTGATGGGTCAGTTGCGAATGAAATGACTGTTAGAGCCGGCTCTTTGAAGCGAACGACGGGAGCATGATCCTTCTGATCCTTCTGATATCAGTGAATGCTGCTCAAGAAAAAATACAAAATAGTGAAAATGTATTTACACAAAACATTTTCAGGAGCCTGTGATCAGTTTGGGAATTAGATTTTCAACCAAAAGGTGAAAGTGACTCACTGAAAACCTGTGATGAACTGATGATATGTGAGATGAGATGGGCACAGATCAGCTCACCTGCTGCAGTTCAGATAAGTCACTTCTTTCTCCTCAGATTGTGTTAAAATCATAAACTGTATATAGAAATGGGCATAGCTAACCTGCTAGCTGCCTTGTGCCAATAGGAAGTGAGCACAGGCGCAATTTGGCTCAGTCCACTCTGGCTCCAATTCACTCTCTATTGAAAGACCGCATTGCCTCTCTCTCTAAATGTTGCTGTCAGACTTTTCATTTTGGTCTTAAAAAGTTTGTTTTAAACTGCTCCGCTTGGTGCTGCGGTTTTTCTTGAGCTATTTTGTTTGTAAATCAAGATATGAGCATTAACAACAGACCAGTCAAGTGCCTTCTTTCCCATAGGTTGCTCCTGCTAGCGTTTGCAACTAGGGATGTCCCGATCACGTTTTTTTGCCTCCAAGTCATTTGATTTTGAGTATCTGCCGATACCGAGTTCCGATTTTCACAATCTGGTCTTGGAATGTGTAACTTAGTATACGATACATATGATATCCAAATAAAATAAAAACAAGATGACTGAAGGTCTACACAAAGAATTTGAATGGTCAGTGATCAGTTTGGGTCTTTAAAGGAGACGTGTTGGTGTTGGTAGCACTTAACCAATCAGAGCCATGTGCCCAGGTGCCAACACAAACGGCATGTCCCCGCCCACATTTACCTCGTCACCACGGCGACTCCCCGGGAAAGACCGCAGCGAGCGCTTCAGAGACGACGAGACGGCGCTCCTCGTGGAGCAGGTGAAAGCGCGACAGAAAACAATTTACGGAGACAAGAACATGGCCCCTAATGTCACAGAGGTCAGCTCCACATATGTCTGAAATCTACATACAGAATCAGTCAAAGGTCTGAACACACTTTTTATGTACGTCTCTTCTGGATTGAAGAAGGCATTAAAGTTATGACACATATGGAATGTAGAAAATAAACAACATCAATATGTAAATCTATATATCTATATGTATCAATCTATTTATCACTTTTGTCATTTCTTGACCCTGGCGTGGGGTGAAAAGTAAAAATCATTTCAGGAGACTTCATCATGAGGCTCACTAAGAGAAGGCTAAGAATTTGCAGAACTGTTGCCAAAGTAAAGGGTGGAGCTGCTGAGGATTTGCATATAAAATATAACAAATATTGAGCTGAGTCATTTAATTACTTTCATTACTTCATATTTCCACATACTGTATCTTGCTTCATATATTTAGCGTCTTCTGTGTGTATCGAACATGTAGAAAGTTGTAAACTTGATTAAAAAAAAAAACATTGTAAAAGTTGTGTACAAACTTTTGACTGGTCATGTCTACATATTCTGTATAAAGATCTGTACGTGTGTGTGTGTGTGTGTGCTTGAGCCACATGTCTGACTCTTCTGTGTCCTCAGGTGAAGCGCGCCTGGGAGGAGATCTCTGCTCTGGTCTCGTCTTTCTCAGGTTTGGTCCGGACGCCGGATCAGTGCAGAAAACGCTACAACGATCTGAGGAGACGAACCAAGAAGTCCAGCATTGTCAGAAGGACAGTGTACACAAGCCCAATGCCCGTCACAGAGCCCCTCACTCCCACCCCCACCCTCCCCCTCCCCAGACACACACCCACTGCCTCCACCCTGCCCACCCTCTGCATAGAGCAAGTGGGCAGTTTTGGAGGACTTCAAAAGGGAAACACAGGTAAGCACCATGTAACAGTTCCTGTAGAAAAGTGTTAAACCTGAATATTAAGCCGTCGTCATTTATGCCATATAAACTATTGTAATTGGCTCTTTTCTCAGCAGAGGCTGACACAGACCCGGACACTACCCCCCCGCACCTCCCCCCAGAGCATCACCCCTTCCTCCAGCTGCAGAGGAGGGGCTTCGACATGGTGGAGCGAGAGCTGCAGGGACTGAGACACACCACCAGGAGGCTGTCTAACTCTGTGGAGCAACTGTTACTGCCTCTGAACCAGATCGCCTCGGCTCTGCAGCGCCTGGTGGACTCCAGAGGCCTCGACACGCACCTGTCACCGCCGGCCGCCGCTCGAGGGAGGCCCACACAAGGCCGGCCTCGACTAAAGAGGGGGCGCTAGAGAGCTGGTGCCAACAGTCTGAGCCTGTGGTCACACTTTGAGTGTCAGCTGGAGCTCTGTGGACTTACACTGAACCTCAGACACAACAGAACTGCACTCTGTTAAATGAGCCCGAATGACCTGAAACTGATTATTTTACATGGTGCTGGGGTGGTGGGGTTTGTCTCTCTGCTTCTGTTTTTCCTGTCCCGGTGCAGAAGTAATGGTGCGATCGACTGACATGATACAGACAGAACAGAGGCTCTTTCTGCAGGAGACATGTGCAGTAGAGTGAAGTGACAGTGGTACAGGAGGAACAGGAGCAGCAGATACTCGCACACAAGACTAGAGCGCCCTCTATAACGGCTGCCTGTGTGAACAGTTTCATAAATATTATTCGCACTGGAGTATAAGTCGCAGGAAACACCCAAACCATGGAAAAAGTGCATCTTATAGACTGATAAATACGCTACACTTTTTTACATATGTGTGCAAAGAAGGAGCTTGAGAGGGGCTGCTGTTAGGATAAAAAACACCATGACCATATTTAACAGCCTAAACAAATGTTTAAATATGAAGAGAATTGCACCCTGATGTCGTTTTTTTTCTCTCTTTGGAGTTATGAAAGTGGTCGCCCTTTTATTCTTGATCCTTGACCTGTTACTGTGAAACTGTAAAACATGATGAAAGTGATTAAAGTGTTCTATCTGTAGATCCTTTAAAACTTTGTAAACACTGTTTAGTTTGTCTGAATCAGGATGACCCTCAGAATATGATTTTGACAAATGAAACTCCACTCGGCCTCATATACTCTGTTATTTGTGTCAAAGGAGATTATGAGAAACTGTTTTTGATTAAGCCAAAATTTAGATTTAGAACTTTTACTGAACATTGACTTGCTGCATCTCTCTTTCCCTTGGACACCGAGGAGTTCAGATCATTTTATGTTCTAGTGCAGATGTGTAGTGCAATGTTCATCAGGGGTGGGCTGTGCCAAAAAAAAAACAAGAGTCTTTATTTTCTAGATTATGAAGTCATTTTTGAGGTACAACTATCTGTGCCTTCTGAGAGTTCACACTTACGTTAACTGTAGGGAAAGTTTCAGCGGTGGACATCTGGACAATCTACATGTTTCAACTCCATCTAGAAAAGAAATGGACTGAAATGGGCTGCAAGGTCAAAACAAAATATCTGCCATTTTCACGTCACTGTGATTGGTGAAATCCACCTGTCACTCACTAAGAGGCTGACCAATGGGAGAGGTGTGTGGGCGTGTCTCTGGTAAATGGTCAGTGAGCACAGGTGCCTAAAACAGAATCACCAAGACGATATCTGATCATGACACATGGATTTATGAGGTTTTGTTTTTATTATTTTGGGGAAAAAATCTGGTTCTTGAAAGATTTTTGTAAAGATGACATTTATAGATGTAAAAAAAAAAAACTTTTTTGTAAGTGCCTCTTATAAACTGCCTTTTTTTATACATGAATACAAATTTTTTCTGTGTTACTCGTGTGATCTGTTTTTTTTTTTTTTTAAACAACACTTTGCACATGAACACCTGCACATGTTTAAAGTGGAACTAAATCTGTCAACTCTGTCCACAACCACATTTCACAAGTGAGAGGGGAGAAGGGACGGGCTTGTTTGGTACAAGACCACGAAAGCATGGACTACAACTAAAACCAGAACTAAATCAGGTCTAAACCAGGACTAAAACCAGAAGTAAAACCAGGACTAAAACCAGGACTAAAACCTGGACTAAAAACCTGGACTAAAACCAGGAAATATTGTCAGATATAAAACTGATCCATGGTGTAAAAATGGTTTGGGACCACAGATCTAACAGGTATCAATACTTCAGGTATCAATACTTCATGTATCAACACTTCAGGTATCAAAAATAAAAAATTAACTTTATGGCATTTTCTAACATGATATAATGTTCCCTCATCCAAAACATACCTGAAGAGTTTTTATCCATGCATGTTTGAGTAATCTAGTGATCTCTCCCTGGCCCCAAATGGTCTTTACAGTTAGCAGTATGATTCTGTACAAAACTGAAACTGAAACTTAGTTAAACATGTTAATATGTTGTTTTTGGTAAGTATAGCATTTTGAAAAGACAATAAAATAATAAAAATGCAGCATGGTGATCTTAATATGTTTTGTGTGAGCAGTTAAGACCCCATAGAAGATAAAACCAAATGTATAGTTTGCACTGAAATTGCCAAAAAAAAGGACAAGGAACTGCAAAGAATGCTCAAAAAAGTCATGGAATTTTAGTACCATATTTTGCGCAGTATTAGTCACTCTGGATTATAAGACACGCGCTGTCATTAAATGATCTATTTTCAAACTTTTTCACAAATAAACTGCACTGGACTTTAGAGGAAACACAACAGTGTGATGGGTGAGTGGTTTTGTTTGTTTGTGGCATTCACGGTGACTCTGGGCTTTGTTCAGTTGTGGCGTGTAGGGAGGGTGTTGTCTGGGACCAAAGGATTGTCGGCGTGTTCGCAGTGACTCAGTTGTTAAGTTGTGTCTAGAAGTGGCACATTGCACTCGCTTTTTCGGTTCGTTCCTCCGTTCCGTTCCTCGTTGGCGTGGAGTTGATGAGTGTGTCTGTGGGTGTGTTTCGCTGTGCGGTCGCTGTCTGCTCCGTGTGTGTTTGTGTGTTCTGTGGGTGGTGCGTCTTTGTAGTTTACTGAAGTCTTGCTGGGACACCTGAGTGGATTCGTGTATAGGTGCTCTGGATTGTGACGCGCGGTTGTTTTTTGATGGAGTTGGAGGCTTAAGAGTGCACTATGGTGCAGAAAATACGGCATCTCTTTCACCCAACTCAATCCGTGTATCATTCGTTCATTGGTTTTTCAATATAAAACCAAAAATAAGAAAACGAAAAAACAACAGTTTTCTCCATTATTTGTCTCCAAAACCAAAATAAAAAAAACTGATAATGATTTGTTTTTTCAGTTTTCAATTTTGTGTTTAAATGAAAAATGGAAAAAAGGATAACGGTCGTTTCCTGTTTACGTGACTTCTGTGACTGCAATGCCGGACTTTTGCACTCCATACAGACTGAACCAGGACTGATCCAGGTCCGGGACCAGAGTGGGACCAGACTGGGACCAGACCGGGTCTAGACCAGGACCAGGGTGGACTCCGAGCTTTGACTCCGAGCCTCCGCGTGGTCTGAGCCTCAGCTTCGAGCTCCGGCCCTGCCATGGGCTCTGAGCCTCCGGTCTGGTCCCGGTCTGGTCTCGGTCTCATTCCCGGTCTGGTCCCGGCCTGGTCCTGGTCTGGTCTCAGTCTCAGTCCTGTGCTGGTCCCGGTCTAGTCTCAGTCTCGGTCTGGTCCCGATCTCAGTTCTGATCTCAGTCTCGGGCTGGTCTCAGTCTGGTCTCTGTCTCAGTCCTGCTCTGGTCCCTGACCTGGATCAGTCCTGGTTCAGTCCGTATGCGGTGCAAAAGTTCGGCATTGCAGTCACAGAAGTCACATAAACGGGAAAGCGTTATCCATTTTTTCCATTTTTAATTTAAACACAAAATCGAAAACTGAAAAAACGAATCGTTATCCCTTTTTTCATTTTGGTTTTGGAGACAAATAATGAACAGTTGTTTTTTCGTTTTCTTATTTTTGGTTTTATATTGAAAAACTAATGAACGAATGATACACGGATTCAACTCCAGTGTTCTGTTAAGTTCTCATGTGGCTATTATGATTATTTCCAAATGTCTGCATCTTTTGTTTAAAATCGACAATAAATGCACTGACAGGATTTTGAATGTTCAAAAACTATAATCCCAAACCATAAAGTGATTGAAAAGAGTTCACATTTCATATTTAGCCATAAGACTATGCTCAATTCTACACATGGAGGTGCTGTAAAGTCATGGAAAATTCACTTTGGGTCATGAAAAAGTAATGAAAAAGTTTTTGAAATTTTGTCAGTGATAAAGAGTGGAGACTGTGTAAAACACCATATACAGCAAAAAGAAAAAGTTGACTTTGCTTTTAGTTCCACTGAGTGAAAGACTGAAGCTGAATGTTTGTGTTTTCTGTCTCCTGCAGGGCTCCAGAGCTCAGAAGATCCAGATCTTCTCAGTGTTAAAGAAGAACCAGAGGAAGTGAACATAGAACAGGCACCACTACAGGAAGACCCGTTTCTGTGCGTCACTCTGAAAGAGGAGGAAGAGCAGGAGGAAGAGGAGAGAGAGGAGGACGACCAGGACAGTGACAGAGCTGCAAGTTTAGAGGAACGGTCAGAGAGCGAAGAAAACTATAAGAACTCCTCTGACACGGATGATTCTGAGGACTGGACCGCTGAAAGTCCCAAAAACAAAACTCACAAATGCTTTGAGTGTGGGAAGGTATTTGTGTCTGTCCAAGGGTTAAAGAGACACATACAGATCCACACAGGAGACAAACCGTTCAGCTGTTCCGTTTGTGCTGTGGAGTTCACCCAAAACGCCGATCTAAAGAAACACATGAGGATTCACACTGGGGAAAGACCATTCAGGTGTCCGGTTTGTGCTAAGAGTTTTTCACAGAAGTGTAACATGCAGAGACACGCGAAAACCCACACGCGCGCCAAACCTTTCAGCTGTTCAGTTTGCGAGGAGGCGTTTGAATCAGAGGCTCATTTAGAACGACATACTCTGATTCACACGGGCGAAAAACCGTTCAAATGTCCGTTCTGTTTAAAAGGATTTCCAAAAAATGCATTGCTCAAAATCCATCTTCGGAATCACACCGGAGAGAAGCCGTACCAGTGTTCCGTTTGTGCCAAATCTTTTGCCAAAGCGGGAGTTCTGAAGGAGCACATGAAAACTCACACTGTTCAGAAGAGATATGAATGTTCAAACTGCGATCAGGTTTTTACTACAAAGATGACTCTTAAGAAACACGAAAAAAGCCACAAAAACGAGAAACCTCCGACATGTCCTTTTTGTCCCATGACTTTCCAAACCAGGATTAATCTAAAGAAACACATAAGAACTCACGGGGACAGACCTTACAGCTGTTCAGTGTGCAGTAGCAGTTTTCAGTATCCAGATCTCCTCAAGAAGCACATGGACAGTCACGCTTTTCGCTGCTGGGTTTGTAAAAAGTCCTTCCCAGATGCGTCGAGTTTGGAGCAGCACATGAAAAGCGGAAGTCACGTCACCGAGGAGGCCGTGACTTGTTCAAAATGTGGAATCAGGTTTAACACAAGAACGGTTTATGAAGAACATTTGTGTTGCAAGAAAGAGAGTGCAGCTCAGGCTTCCTCTCCAAACCTGTTTGTCCAGTCCTCAGGCCAACCAAAACCAGTCCAGGTCCAGGGGAGTCCAGCTCAGGTCCTGCTCAGTCCAGCCCAGAGTAATAATCCAGTCCAGAATCCACTAAACCTGGTCCAAATCCTGGTGAACCCACAGACCGGAACAGCCGTGTTTTTGACTCAACCCCAACAATAAGTGTGAGAGTTCTTGACCTGATGTTGACTGAGGAATCAGAGAACCTCGATTCCAACTGGATTTCAAACTGGCAACCCAAGTTAGGGATGCACCGATCTGGCTTCTTCAAGTCTGATACCGATATCGATTCTATAATCTACTGACACCCTGCATCAACTAATACCAGTACAGAGACTGAAAACTGCATTTATTTCTTTTGAATAAAAATAAAATGAGACAAACCTGACTTTGGGTATACAAAAGTTTAAACATTTTGAGATTTTCTGAACCGACTACCAGTAAATAGTTTTATCACATCAGTTTATTTGTCCATCCAGTATTGACTGAACTGATATTTGGAAGCTGATATCTAATACCAGTATCAGATCGGTGCATCCCTATCCCAAATGAGAGACTCATGTGAGGCCCATTCTGCTTTCTGATTGGATAATCATCTACAAAATTAAAAGGCAAAGTTAAAACGACTTGACAATCATGTCCAGTGTTTTTGTTATTAAAGTGGAACTAAACATTAAATCCACTTGTTTTCTCTACTAAACTGTGTGTTTGCTGTTTAAAATCTGTGGCATATGTGTTATAAAAGAGTAAGGCACTAGTAATATACTAGTAATATGGATCAGGCTGGATATCAGAAGACTAGGTATCGCTCAAGGAGAGAGCAGGCAGAGACACAGTATTGTGATCGGTTGGTAACATTTATTGAATAGTAAAGTGACAGAAAAAACAAGACAGTGTGTAAAAGTGTAAAAGTGTGAATGACCATTGGGGAGATTTACACTGGGGACAACAATGGTGGTACAAGCAACACAACAGCAAATGCAAAACATACAAAAGTCAAGGGTTGCTCAGCAGTGTAATTAGCAGCAGAGCAGAAGAAAACACTAATAAACACAAAGTCCAGTATTAAACCCTCCAACACTTCATGAATAACCCACTTCTGGGTCATGAGCTTTGTATTGGGACAAGTGCAGAAGAGAGTTCAGTCCATGTGGAGGGAAAGTGATTGTGGGTTTGAGAGTTTATCTGGGCTGCAGGAGCGCCCTCCTGGCCCTGGCAGGTGACGTAGTGATCCTTCAGCTGAGTTCAGTCTTTTAGGCTCTAGGTCTGCTCCGTTAACTCACCATTAGATTCAGAGCAAGAATCCTGACCAGTATAATACCATGCACATGGACAAATGACTATCAATCAATCAACCAGAATAATAGGATGAAAATAAAAATAATAACAGCAGGGTGCCAAGGTGTTTCTGCCTAACTCTGGGCAAATACCAAGAAGAAAAGGTATGTTTTGAGCCAGGATTTAAAGTGCTCTAGTGATTGTGCAGTTCTAATGTGCAACACCAAAGTATTCCACAGTCGTGGACTGACTACAGAGAAGGTCCCATCTCCTCTGGTCCTCAGCCTGGTCCTGGAGACAAGCAGGAGGTGCTGGTCTGCAGAGCACAGATCTCTGGACGGGACATGGGGGTGCCATTAAAACTCTTAAAAACAATCAATGATTAAACTCAAGAAATCACTATTAAAATCTGAATTTTAACTATATTTATTTTAACTGCTCCTGTCTGTATTGAATATTATTGGTCTATAGAATGTTTTGATGTGATCTGAAATCCAGCAATAGCTGCTAGCCTCGATGAGTTTCATCTGACTGGAGCCAAACACTTCGAGTCACACAACAAGTCCACTTTTTTATACAGTCTATGATCTGGTCCCTTTTATCAGAAGGTGGTGAATAAAAAAAACAAAAAACTCTTGTCGGTTGTTTTTAAATGATTTTATTCAGACAAATAATTATAAATATCATTGCTGTTCTGAGTCAGTTCTGGTTCATCATGTCTTTTGCGGCGCGGTGGCAGTGTTGTCCTCTTATCACGCTGTAGTTTTCTCCTCCAGTTTTCACAAAGTCTCCCACAGTCCGAGTCCCTCCGAACTCCCGAGTCTGCTGCACCTGGAAACACCAAACACAACCGGACCCCATCACAACTGAACCCCATCACAACTGAACCCCATCACAACCAGGCCCCATCACAACCAGACCCCATCACAACCAAACCCCATCACAACCAAACCCCATCACAACCAGGCCCCATCACAACCAAACCCCATCACAACCAAACCCCATCACAACCAAACCCCATCACAACCAGACCCCATCACAACCAAACCCCATCACAACCAAACCCCATCACAACCAAACCCCATCACAACCAGACCCCATCACAACCAGACCCCATCACAGAGATTATTGGGGAGTACTCTGTTACATTTCCTTCAAAACATGACTCAGCCATCATCTTTTGTCCACCTGCCCCCTGTCCCCACCCACAGCTCAGAGATTCTTTAAAACACAAATGTACAAAATGCACACGTGTTAAAATATCAGTATTGCGTATTCTAATTAAACATGATATATGATACTTTATGGAGGTGGAAAGGCACTTGTGTGATTCTAAGGAACTAGAAAGTTCAAACCATCCTCTGGAACATTCTTGATGGAGTTATACAAGTTTTATGCCATACTGTGGAATATTATAGCCAAAGAAACATTTCCATGGAAACAAGCAGGAAGAGGCAAGTAAGAGTAAGGTTTGTGGAGATGCAAGCCCACTCATAGTAAAAATACATGTTTTTTTAAGTGCAATAAAAACATCCACAATGAAAACAAATGTTGTGACTTTTGTCTTTTGTTACATACAGTGGCTTTAATGTAAAATACGACTGTTTACCTGCCATTTGTCGGACATGTGTTTGGCGTCAGTGATCACAGTCTCTGAGGCCTTCCCAAACTCTGGACCTTTGTGGATCAGAAACTTCTGTCCATCGTTTAGAGTGACCCTGAGAAGAGAGGACAGAGGAGAGACGGTGAGAGCAGAGACAGTATGATGGTTTGAGGACAGGGCTGTGAAAAATATTGAAAATCAGATGCTAATCAATACTAAAACTAGTCTCGAAACAAGATACTCATATGAGCATACTGAAAAAGTCCCATTGACAGGACAGAAATAAACCTTTCCTGAACAACCTAAGAATGATTGTTACACACAGATAAGACACATGGGAATAGAAAAGAAATACTACCATTTATTACTAACTCTTACAACAGCACCCAAGCAATAGGAAGTTCAAAGATTTATTTAGGTTCTTGAGAGATATTAACTGGATTAGCTGGACTTATCTTCTGTGGATCATTTCAGTTCACACTCCTCCCACTATAACTTACAACAGGATATAGACAACAGGGAGAGAGCAGCTCCTTATCTTCTCTGCTGGACAAAAACATTCCACAGAGACAATGCCCAAGAAGTTAAAACTTCCAGTTTTCTCCTCCAAATGTGTGCCCGTCTTTTGAGGTGTTTTTGTCCAAATGACTGTAGCTAATCTGACCAAGAGCAAGGCTTTCATATTTTTCCAGATTTAAATATTGGCATTTTTGTAGCCAACAGCCTTTTGATTTAATTGGCTTCAATCTGTGACCAGTGGTGCTCAGAATGAGCTTGACTGATCAGTTTAGACTCAACACATAACTTTAGATAACTCTTCAAGTTTGACCTACTCTCCTAATCTTTAAACCCCAGTCTAGAGGAGTCTACACTCATTAGCACAGGGGTGCTCACACTTTTTCAGCATGCGAGCTACTTACAAAATGACCAAGTCATAAAGATCTACCTAATGCAAAGCCAAGCAAACTGAAACACTCTCTGCCCCTTTTTTGGACCCTCCCCCACAGTTTGAGAACCTCTTCTTTAAGAGAACTTCCTCTGGCACTTTACACAAAACTGTGAAAAAGGGAAGGAAGATTTTTAAACCTGTTTTTTAAAGTTCCAAACTGGAGTTTCATTCTTTTCTGGTTTTGCAGTGATATTTACCAGCCTCTGCACATTTACCAAACCAAACGTACATCGTGACAAACACAGATGCATTTGTGCACTTTTGTTAGACAAACTTCAGCCAAATGTGGCAGTAAGTCTGTTCTGTAGATCTGCTCTATGTAGCACAAATTTAGACTGTTTTTTGCTTCACGTTTGGTCTTGTTCTTCTAATCAGCCGCACTGTGGGAGGGGCTTGTGTTCGCTGTACGCAGGAAGGAGCGAGAGCGTGAAAAGGCGAGGGGCGGCGTGCTGACGTGAGGCAGATGGACAGGTAGGATGTTTAGGAAGTTGAACCTGCCCTGTGATGCACGCTGGTACACGAGGGCACACGCTGTTGCAGACGAGCTGTGCATAGGGAGCGTGTGTGTTTGTGATGTGCAGTAGAGTCTCCGCAGGTTTCAAATGAGCGCACAGGCTGCACTGAGACGCCCCACACGCTCCTGCACCCGCTACAAGTTTATTACCAACAGCAGCGGCCGTAATCAAATATGATCACACTTGTTGAGTGTCAGACCTCGAGTGAGAGACAAGACCGAGTCCAAACACGAGTCCGAGATGAGACACGGTGATCTACCCACACGACCTTGGCGATCGATTGGTAGATCGCGATCGACGTATTGAGCACCACTGCATTAGCATATTTCATATTTAATGCTTCTGTTTAACTTGGTCGATAAATATTCATAAACTACAGTATGTTTTGGTGAATAATGATGTGATTTTCATATATTTTTATTGACTGCACGAGGAGGTGGTATGATACTATTGTCTAAAGAAAGTGTTTTTTATTACCATTGTGGCAACTGAATCGGTACTGACCTGACTCCGCTGTGAGTGGTGGGGTTGGGGATAGAGCTGGGTAAGGGCACTGTGAAGGGCATGCCCTGTTTGGGGCGGGCGACCCACTCTGCAGACTGCACGCCCGTGTTGTAGAGCTCATTCAGATCACGAGGGGGAAGGTCTGAAAGAAACACATTTATTCACACGTTAGAGTAACTCTTTATTATTAGTCTACATTTATTATCTAATATAACATGTGTGTGTGTGTGTGTGTGTATATATATATATATATATATATATATATATATGTGTGTGTGTATGTATGTATATATATATATATATATAATATAATAAATAAAACATTTACATCTCCAACACTCAAAATGCTCTGTTCAACCTTGTGATGTCATTAAGTGGTCATTTGCAAGTTGGTTAAAACGCAGTTATTAACAAAATACTAGTTAGTCTCTTTCAACACCAACAACGGAGTTTGAGGAGAGAACTTCCTCTATTCACACCATTAACAGCAGCAGGGTACAGTGAAACAAGACACAAGAGGAGAGTCAGAGGAGCAGACAGGAGCAGACAGGAGCAGACAGGAGCAGACAGGTGCAGACAGGAGCAGACAGGAGCAGACAGGTGCAGGTTTGGTCCTGGTTTGGTCCTGCGTCATACTCACTGGTATTGGACATTTTGGAGTTGTCTTTTGCGTCGTCTCTTCTTGATTCTTGTCTTCTCTCTTGTTTCGTCTGTGTGTCTCTGTGAGTGTGTCTGGTTTAAATAGACCCACAGACCTGTCCCTCCTCCTCCTCCCTCTCCTCCTCCCCCTCCTCCTCCTCTTCACACAGAAATGCTTTCTCATTCTCTCTGACACTGCTCTTATGGTCAATAGAAAATAATGATAATTTGCACTTTCTCATTTTTTAAAGGTGCAGAACAGAACTTTTTTGATTTAAAGGTCAAAACTTAAACACATGTACCTTCATGGATATAAGCAGGTGACAACCCCATATAAACTACATATATAAATATAAATATAACAATATAATATAATAATATTCTTTTCTTTTTTAAGGCAAGATCTTAGTTTGAATCATTATGGTCAGAACAGAAAGAATTCAGATTTCAGAGTGTTTTATTTGTTCAGTTAAGTCTTTCGAGACCTTGTTTTGGTTTCAGTCTTGGTCTTTGTCTAGACCTGTTATGATCCTGGATCAAATTCTCATCCTGGGAATTCCAGAACTTTTGGTTATGTTTTGAGACTCTGGTAATTTCCACAAAGTCACAGTTAAACTCAAAAACTCCACACAAACAAGCAGCACATTTCTGAACAAGTGACTTTAAAGTCTTTTTATTATGCAAAGTGTGAGCTTTAAAGTCATGTTAGAATGTAGTCTGTCGACATCTCCAAAGCTCTAAATGCTCTGTTCCACCTTATGATGTTCCGTTACAGCGTTTTATTAACACAAAGACCGTCAGTGGGATGAGAACTAAGACCACAGCCCGGAGGAACTGTGAGCTCCACACAGACGCACCACATTTGGACAAAGTGTGTCTCAGTCAGAAGCACTAAGTTCTGGAACATTCTCCCATTATCAATAAGAGAGACTCCAACACTGGACACTTTAAAATCCCTCTTGAAACAGGCTAAAGGAAAACCAGACTTGTGGACACTTTTATTGTAGCACTGTTGCTATAGTCACATGTTAGTGTTTTTGTTGTTAAATGTGGTGTCACCTGCTCAGGGACGACAGATGGAAATGAACATTTTTGCTATAATCTGTCATATTTCCGCTGCAGTGTTGTAGATGTTCATTAATATGCACTGTCCCTATTAAATCAATAAATCAATGTAATGAAGTGGTAGTTTTCAAGTGAACAGCTCCTTTTACTTTTAATTCAGCAGAAACAAATCCCGGGCTGAAACCATCTAAATGATCCAAATTCTACTGAAGATGTGTGGAGTTTAAAAACACATGTTTAACACAAACTCTGCAGATTTAGTCTGAGTTCTTTTCTCAAACAGAAAACACTGTTCATCTTGTGAGGTTATGTGGTAATACAGGAAGTGCTCCACTGTGTTTTTAAATCCAAATATCTTCACTAGAATCATCAATAACCATGACCAAACATGTGTGAATGAAACAAAACACCACTCCAAGTCTGTTTTTGAGGACGTAAAAACTTTATAACATGGCTTAAAGCTCACAAGAGTCAATTTTGCTTAAGACATGACTTTTAAACTACAGAGCTACTGATGCCTCATGAACACAACCTGCAATAAGTCTCCTATAAAATGTCTCCACTTAAAATCTTTTGGTGGACACATTTTGAACACTGAACTTTAGACCAAAGCAGGACGTGTGACTGCAAACATAGTTCTGTGGTGCATCTGCAGAGTCTGCCTCAGTGCACAGGAACCGGAGCCTTTAGTGGTTTTAAAAAGATAAAAACAAATACTGAGTCCACAAAACAGTTGTCTTTATGTACGTAAAAGACAATACTCTTATGTTAAAAAGGAGGTGTTATGTAAAATTAATTGTTTTAGCTTTCTACTGTGTTATAATCCTCAACAGTTTACTTTCACCACTCACTCACATAGTTAACATGTCACTTCAATCTGGAACATTCCCAAATGCATTGAAAACTACGGTCATTACGCCTCTCCTAAAGAAGAGCAGTCTTGATGCCACAGTACTGAACAATTTCCGATCCATCTCAAATCTGCCGTTTTTTGGCAAAGTCCTTGAAAAAGCTGTTTACCAACAGCTTACGAACTTTCTCCAAATGAACAACTCCTTTGATGTTTTCCAGTCAGGTTTTAGATCCACCACAGCACTGAGACTGCTCTTATCAAGGTGACAAATGACATCGGCCTGAACACTGATGCAGGCAAAGTCTCAGTCTTGATCCTGTTAGATCTGAGTGCTGCTTTTGACACTGTCGATCATGGGATCCTCTTACAGAGACTAGAGGACTGGGTGGGCATCTCTGGTACTGTACTAAACTGGTTCAAGTCCTATCTAGAAGACAGGAAGTATTTTGTTGAAATTGGAAACTGTGTCTCAGATCACATGGCCCTGACCTGTGGGGTGCCTCAGGGGTCAATCCTGGGCCCCCTGTTGTTCAATCTCTACATGCTGCCCCCTACAGGCCAGTTAATAAGCAGCAATAACGTGTCGTACCACAATTATGCAGACGACACTCAGATCTACGTCTCTCTGGCAGCAGGAGACTATGGACCAGTGGACTCACTTGGTCACTGCATCCAACAGATCAGTGTGTGGATGCAAAACAACTTTCTCCAGCTAAACTCTGACAAGACTGAAGTCATAGTGTTTGGTCCACAGAAAACAAAGGGACAGTGTCAGCAGTCACCTCCAGTCTCTCTCTCTAAAACCTTCAAATCAGGCAAGAAATCTAGGGGTAATAATGGACTCAGACTTGAACTTTAACAGCCACATCAAATCAATAACATCTGCAGCCTTTTACCATCTAAAAAACATAGCAAAAATCAAAGGTTTACTGTCTAAATCAGACTTGGAGAAACTTATCCATGCGTTTGTCTCCAGTAGGTTAGATACTGTAATGGTCTGCTCACTGGTCTCTCCAAACGAGCTGTGAGACGCTGCAGAACATCCAGAACATCCAGAACATCCAGAACGCTGCAGCTCGGGTCCTTACTCGAACTAGGAAGTACGAGCACATAAGTCCTGTGCTCAGGTCTCTGCACTGGCTTCTGTAGCTCAGAGAATAGACTTTAAAGCAGCTCTGCTTGTACAAGTGTCTCCATGGACGAGCACCAAAGTCCATCTGTGACATGTTAGTGTCATATGAACCACCTCGCATTCTGAGGAGCTCAGGGACCGACCTCCTGCTGGTGCCCAGAGTCACGACTAAACAAGGGGAGTCAGAGTTTCAGGTTCATGCAGCTAAAACCTGGAACAGTCTGAACATGTGAGACAGACTCTTCTGTGACGCTGTTTAAATCCAGACTCAAAACATTTCTGTTTGACTGTGCAAATAACTGAAAGGTTTTCATTCTTTTTTAATTTTAATCTTCATGATTATTTATGTTTTGATTTGTTTTTATTATGATTTTAATGTATTTCTTATTCTGTAAAGCACTTTGAATTACTTTGTGTACAAATTGTGCTATACAAATAAACTTGCCTTGCCTTATAATCTGTTGTTCCCTCATCAGAATCATGCCTGAAGAGGGTTTACATGTCATCTATGCATCTTTGAGTATTTTTGCTTTGAATAGGGCCTGGGAAAGATCACTAAATTACTCAAACATGCATGGATGACATCTATAACCTCTTCAGGCATATTTGTGATCACTTTATTATAATATAGTAGAAAGTTCCAAATAGTAAAATTTGGCATAAAACCCTTTTTACACATTTGAACTGACCCACTGTCTTTTGCAAATTTGAAAAAAAAAAAAAAAAAAAAAAAAAAAACAAGAATTAGGATTAGCCTCAGAATTAGAACATTACTGTGAAATCTCTAAATCATATAGTATTTTCTAAAGGATGTGAGTAAGTGGGGCGCTCCCTCGGGAGGTGTTCCGGGCATGTCCCACCGGGAGGAGGCCCCGGGGAAGACCCAGGACACGCTGGAGGGACTATGTCTCTCGGCTGGCCTGGGAACGCCTCGGGGTCCCCCCGGAGGAGCTGGAGGACGTGTCTGGGGTGAAGGAAGTCTGGGAGTCCCTGCTTAGGCTGCTTCCCCCGCGACCCGGCCCCGGATAAGCGGACGAAAATGGATGGATGGATGGATGTGAGTAAGTGAAATGAGAGCCTGAATACAGTATCTGTTGAATTACTGTATCATTATTATTGTTATTATTATTATTATTATTATTATTATTATTATTATTAGGCCTGAGCTGAGGGACAAAATCCAGGAGAGGGAGTTATTAAAACTGCAAAAAAAATCTCAGAAAAAAATCAAGCCGAATACAAGGATGACCTCAGTGACCTGTATCCAAAATTAGAACTCTGACTGACTAGACAGAATTTAATTATATATAAAAACATAACAACATAAAAGCATAAAAAATAACAACATAAAACATTTTCATGATTTTGCATTTTTATGTTCAAGGAAATACATAGAGGGTATCAAACATCATTTTTATTGCACACAACCTCTTTCCATATTATTTTTACACAAATTCAGCAAACTTTTTTTTCTTTCAGTGCAGCTGTTTTTAAAATCTTAAACACTGTACTTACAGTAAGTGCAGTCGCCTCTCCACAGATCTGATATTGGTCTGCTTATCTCCATGGAAATTATAAAGTTTTATGCCTTTCTATTTCCTAATATTCCTGGCAACATCGTTATGGTTTCAGATCCTCGTACACAGTGCAGTTTTAAAATGTAGTTTCCCCCAAGTACAGAATCACAATGACTTTATTACAGACACACAGAGATTTACAACCAGTCAGGAATTTTGAGCTTCCACATTTGGAAATCAGACCGTAAGTATCACAGCAACCAAACCCCCAAAACAAAACAGAAACAAAAAAAAAACAACAACAACCAAAAACAGGATCATGCAGAGTGGGTTAATACAAATATTTTAGACCAAATGACCAAAATGAAGCATGTGACAGCAGCAGTTACAAAAAGAGGGGTGATTTTTCAATAGAAAGTGAATTAGAGCTGAATTCGATGGAGCTGGAATCACCCCCATGTCATACACATGTTTAAGGGTGGAGAAAAACACACGGTTTAACTGTTTCGTCTTCTTCTATATTCAGGTTCATCATGTCTTTTGCAGCTTTGTGACAGTGCTCCCCCAACATGATGGTGTACTTCTCTCCTCCAGCTTTCACCAAGTCCCCCACAGTCACAGACCCCATGAAGCCCCGCCTCAGCTTCACCTGCAGAGACGTAGGTTAGACCTGGTTCAGTCCTGGTGCAGACCTGGTTTAGTCCTGGTTCAGTCCTGTTTTAGTTCTGATCTAGTCCTGGTTCAATCCTGGTTATATCCTGGTTTGGTCTTAAATTTGACCTGGTTTAGTCCTCATCTAGTCCTACTTTATCTTTGTCTAGTTCTAGTTCAGTCCTTGTTTAGTCCTGATCCAGCCCTGGTTCAATCCATGTTCTGTCCTGCTTTAGACTTGTACAAGATCTGGTCTAGTCCTGGTTTAGTCCTGGTTCAGACCCGGTCTTACCTCCCATTTGTCGGACATGTGTTTTGCGTCGGTGACCACTGTCTCTGACAATATTCCGAAGTCTCGTCCTTTGTGGATCAGGAACTGTCTCCCGTCCTCCAGAGTCACCCTGACGACAGAGGGGCGGAGTCAAACATAGAGAGGGACATAGGATAGAGGGGCGGGGTCAGAAGAGTCTATATTCTCTATCTTGGCTTCTTTAGAAACTTTCACTTAAAGATGCAGTGTGTGAATGTTTGTCATGAGTCTCGCAGCAGAACGGCTCTGGGTTCAGTCTTGTTTCTGTGTGCAGTTTGCATGTTCTTCTTGTGTCTGGTCCTCTGGTTTTCCTCAACAACTCAAAACATGCACAACGGGTCAAATCCTGCAGCTAAAACAGACCTGACCCACAGGAGCTCAAGATCTGGAGCTGGGACCCACTGCTCCTGACAGGTTTAACCCAGAGACGCTGAAGTACGGGTCAAATGTACGTTTAACCCAGAGACACTAAAGGATCTAAAGGATGGGTCAAATGCAGGTTTAACCCAGGGACACTAAAGAATGAATCAAATGCAGGTTTAACCCAGAGAAACTAAAGGATCTAAAGGACGGGTCAGATGTAGGTTTAACCCAGAGACTGTGAAATGGGTCAAATGCAGGTTTAAACCAGAGACACTAAAGGACGGGTCAAATGCAGAGAATGATTGCCGCACTAACCTGACTCCGCTGTGGGTGGTGGGGTACATATCTGGGACCCAGTCCCAGATTCCCTGTTTGGGGCGGATGACCCACTCGGCCGTCTTCACTGGGCTGTTGTAGAGCGTGTTGAGATCAGCAGGGGACACATCTGCAGCACACAGCACCCAGCACCCAGCCACGACTAAAGACGCCCTCAGTCCTGTGGGGACCTGGATTAGTCCTGGTGTAGCTATGATTTAGTCCTGGTTTAGTCAGGGATTAGACCAGTTTTAGTTTGCATGTAGTCCAGGTTTAGTCCTGGTTTAGTCCTGGTGTAGTCCTGGTGTAGTCCTGTTTCAGACCTGGCTGAGTCCTGGTTTAGTCCTGTTTTAGTCCTGGTTTAAAATCTTATATACTCACCGAGTTTAGTCATTTTGTCTTGTTTCCTGTGTGTCTCTTGGTGCAGATTCTGCTGTGGTTTAAATAGACCCACTGTCCCTCCCCCTCTTCCTCTTCCTCTTCTTCCTCCTCCTCACACAGACAGAAGTACTTTCACTTTCACTTTGACACAGTTCAAAACAAAGAGCAAATGTTCCCTCATGTTGTGACTGGTCCCTCGCACTTCAGTCTGTGTCTTATGTCCAAACACACACACAGGATCAACAGTGACATAAAGCTACATTATGGAACATTTCACCACCACCTTCATATTATTGCTTTTGCTTTGAATATTACAAAATGTATCTATCTCACATTTATTCAATCACGTCAGTTTCATCGATGTTATTGATGTCATCAACACTCCCTGAGCGTGTGATTCTAACTGAAGCTTAACCCGCCCAGAATAGCAGATAAATCAGGCTGAATGAAGCTGTAGATCTTGGGCTACATCAAAGAGCTTTCAGGGACGAGCGAATCAATAAACTGGCCCATGATATTAGACTTTAATCCACAGAATTCAGCACCACATCAAAAATGCTATTTCTGTGGTTTGGTTTTGTGGCATTATAATGAAAATGGTTCTATTCTTTGGCTGTATATGCAGTTACACCAGTAAAGGAGAGAGATTTTTGATTTTCTGAATAGACTTTAAGACAGAGTTACGATCTACTTTCAGATTGTTATGTGCGCAAGACTGCCTCTCCACAGATCTGGCAGGCAACAGTATAATGCCATACTGTGGAACATTCTCGGTAACAGAATAACATTTACATGCAGATAAGCATTTGTCGTGCCCTCCAGCAGAAAAATCTTCACCTTTAAATTGTTTTATCCTTGAGGACCAAAGCCAAGGTTGCAGAATAATCTTTTGAGTGTCAATTACTCCTGTAAATACAGAATAGCCATTTGACGGTATTTTCTGATCTATGTTATAAAGTTGTTTAATTCACACATGTTTAACACACAATCCATGCATATTTATTTATTTATTTAGACTAAACTCAGATTAAAGTTTATTCTGAGTTTTGTTTTAAGTCAACATGACCAGAGAGAACAGTCTTAGCTGGAACTACAACAGATGATGATCTGTGCTGTTAGACAAATCCCTCACACAAATATTTACCATCACAAGCCAACACTTTTTCACCTTTTAGTTGAAAATCAAACTCTGAAACAGAACCACAAACGCTCAGAGTGAACACAGGCTCCTGAAAATGTGCTCTTTAAATCCACTTTGTATTTTTTTTCTTGAATTTTCAGACAATCTTAAACCTTTTTTGGCCATGTTCATTAACATGGACATTGTGTCACTATGGTAACTGCTGCACATTCTGCCAGAGAGAAACATGTAGAACACCTCCAGTGTGATGTCACTGTAAAGTATCAATTACTCAAAAATACCTTGTAAATCATGTGTTCTTACTGTTTTCACAGCTTGCCTCTCCACAGCTTGGACCTGGAAGTTGGCCCAGCTTGTTATCAAGAAGATACAAACATTTAAAGTCATACTGTGGAACAATCAGACAAAGCAGTAACATCTCACCAGACACATGCAGTACCTACGGGTCACATGGAGTATCCTGGATAAAGAACCAAGTTTTATTTATTTATTTTTTTACTCTATTTTTGTTTTGCTCAAAGCCGAGACTCGAGCGTTCATGTTTATGTTTCTGAAATTGAAATGTGTTTATTTAAAATGGGTTTGACATGATGTAAATGCCAACTGCTGTTACACTAGAGCACTTTCACTTTCAGTCTTAGTCTAGACCGGTTCAGGTCCTGGTCTGGTGTTGCTTTTAGACTTTGGGGTTTTCCATAAAAAGCCCTGTGGCCTCAGAAATGTGTCTGAACATGACTTTCTTTAAAATGGATGAAACTTCAGCTCAGTGTGAAGGAGGAGGAGTTTATATTGACGGGCACTAGGGGGCGCTAAAGAGGAGAGGTGGATAGTACCTCGTTACAGAGGAATTGAAATTGTACTTTTCAGAGTACTTTTCTAGTAGCATGTTTACTCTTACTTGAGTAATTTTTTAATTGACGTTGTACTTCTTCTTCCCACTGTGACTGAGTCTAAATCAGAAGTGTCAAACTAATTTTCCAACCTACTTTGATCCCAAAGTGTCTGGATCAGAAAACTCATGTCATATAAACCCCAAAAATAACAATAAGTTCAAATATTTGTGCAGAGAAACACAAATCTATTACAGAATCTTAATTGATGAACTCTTTCTTTTACAAAATATTATAATATTATGAACAACCTGAAACTTTAAGAAAAATACAATTTCAACACAATGTTTTAACATAAACTTGTGCAAATAGGAATAAGTCAATTTTAGTTGTAAAATCCTGCACTCGGCTCCACTTTTCTCATGTTGGACATTTTTCTGATGAGGGTGTCACGGTCAACAGTCAAAACGATCGTCCTTTAAGAGCGTTTGGAAAGAGACAAGTCTTCATTTGTGCTGCTCTGGTGGGAGGGGCCACGTACAGAGACACTGGAGACGCTGCTGTGATAAACACCACAGAAAATTAACAATATTTTAATAGAAAATATAATTAAAATATTTTTGTAGAAAATCAGCTGAGGGCCAAATTAAAGGTGTTGGAGGGCCGGATCTGGCCCCCGGGCCGTATGTTTGACACCCCTGGACTAAAGTGACAAAAGTTTTCTGTGACAATCTGAAATGATTTGAACATTTGTGTTTCTTTCAGATCTGATTGTCTCATTTTTGTGTCTTTGGAAACACCGGAGTGTTTGACTCATGTTTTTTTCTTCATATTGTTCTTTGTTCTTTATATTATAAATCAGATATTACGTCCCGATAGTTACTCTTTAAACTACTCTTACATGAATTCCCAAATACTTTTTTACTCTTACTTGAGTCATTTCTTGAGCCACTACTTTGTATTTCTACTTGAGTAATATTATTCTGAAATAATGTTAGTCTCATTTGAGTACATTTTCAGATACTCTTTCACCTCTGTTGAAGAGCATTTTCTCTCTGTCTAGAGTCAAACAGTCACCACACGAGTCTCACACTTTCTATTTTTATTACAAGATCGTTTTTTCAGTGTTTCAGTTTTATTTCTTGCCTGGTCTGTCATGTTCTTAGCTTCAACTACAAACACAAAAGTTATAAAGCTTTAAAAGGAACACTGTAACACTGTAAAGGAACACTTTAAAGGGCCCATAACACTATTTTCTCATGTTCTAATGTGGTTTCCTCATCACAAACTCACCTGGAGTTGTATTTTGTTTCATTCACATGTTTAACACACAAACTCTGTACTTTTAGGCTGAGTTCTATTCCACTTTGTGACATCATGTGGCGATACAGGAAGTGCTTCACTGTGTTTCTAAACTCCACACACCTTCACTAGAATCACTTGGATCATTTCAGACCTGGACTTAGCCCATCTCTACTGAACTAAAGGGAAAAGGAGCTTTTAACTTGAAAACTACCACTTCATGACATCACAAGCTGGAGCAGAGCATTCTGAGCTTTTTGAATAATAAAGTGTTACTCAAACATGTGTAACAATCAGGCTGGTGGTTTGTTACCAATAACTACACTCAGCACCTTCACCCTTCACTAGGACACTTTAAAACACTGCACGTTGACAGCACAAAGCACTTTCAACAGATTTGCACATGACAAGAGAATTTGCACACAACTGGATTTAAAAAGGATTTATTGTCCTTCCTTTTATCACTTTTGAATCCTGAGGCACAGTAGCACTTTAATTGAAGCTGCTGGTCCCTGGAGGGAAAAGAGACAATAAACCAATTACCTTTTTAAATTGAAGTAGTGCAATATATATGGTGCAATATTTGTTTTTGAAATGTTTGAAGTGTTGATGTGTGTGTTTGTGTATTTGATTGTGTTTTAAAGAATGGTGTGGCTCTGCTTTTTACTTACCTCTTACCTTCTTTTTTATCTTCTGTCCAGGTGCCAAATGAGTCCCCCCAGAAACTAGTGATGTTACGAGATATGCCGAGGCTTCGAAGCCTGTGTCGAGTAATGAACGGGGTGTTTCCGTGAAGCACGAATCAAGGCTCGCTTCATTTGAGGGAGGAGTCAAAAATGATGACATCTGAAGCCTCGCTGCCCGGCTCTACCACATGACTGAATTGGTTTGGGGATTTGTCACAATTTGAAACATAAGAGCCAGTGAAACGCAACAGATTCCCGCAAAACATTTAGTGGTTTTGGGTTATTGCGAGTTTGGTACATTCTATTTGAGATTTTTAATTTTTTTTTTGCGATGGAGCCAGTGAGTGGCTTTTCTCTGCACGCCTGCTTCATCTGTGCACTGTGAAAGTTTTTTGTTTGTTTTTTTAAGCAGGGGAAATTCTCTGTAAAAAAGAAACCGTGAGTCCAAATACTGTAGAGAAATTGATATTTTTAAATAAAAATCAATAAAATGACCCTATTTTGCCGTCCTTATTGTGGCATAAGCTACTTTTTCTTTTAACTCGACCGTTATATCATGAACACAGACTCCAGGTTAATACATTCACACTTTGTATGTTGATATCGCAAACATTCAAATATTTAATAATTCATTTATTCAGTATAAATGTTTCTATCAGAACAACAATGATCATGTTGATGGTTCTATTCTCACTCTTGATGGGGCAGTGGAACAAAAGAAGCACCTTGAAGCATCGGCTCAAGAGTCGAGCAAATGGATTGAACGCTTCAGTGCTTCATGGGGCTTCATCTCAACATCACCAGTGTTGGGGAGTAACAGATTACATGTACCGGAGTTACGTAATCAGAGTACAAATTATGAATAACTGTATTCAGTTACAGTTACTGTTTCAATGAGTGGTAATTGGATTACAGTTACTTCGTTGAAATAAATGGATTACACAGAGGGATTTTCCTGTTTTCACATTTTGGACTAAACCAGGTCTAAACCAGGTCTAAAAGCAGGACTAAAAGCAGGACTAAACAGGACTAAACCAGGAGTAAAACCAGGTCTAAACAATATGACACTAACAGTAGTGTGGACATAATTTCAGGCAGCAGTGATCTCATATAAAAATCATTTCTCTATCAATAATATTTTAAATATGTTTAAGTAAAGACTGGCCTTTTTATTGTCTTTTATCAGATAAAACAAAACATCCCATGTTAAAATTTCCTTGTCTTTGCTACTCTACTGTAAACAATTGCCTGTTCATGGAGACTTGGACTCAACAGACAATTTGAAGAGAACAAATTTGCAAAATGTGGTTGGTACATCCATCCATCCGTCCATCCATTTTCGTTCGCTTATCCGGGGCCGGGTCACGGGGGCAGCAGCCTAAGCAGGGACTCCCAAACTTCCTTCACCCCAGACACGTCCTCCAGCTCCTCCGGGGGGACCCCGAGGCGTTCCCAGGCCAGTCCAGAGATATAGTCCCTTCGGCGTGTCCTGGGTCTTCCGGGGCCTCCTCCCGGTGGGACATGCCCGGAACACCTCCCGAGGGAGGCGCCCAGGAGGCATCCGGAACAGATGCCCGAGCCACCTCAACTGGCTCCTCTCGACGTGGAGGAGCAGCGGCTCTATTCCGAGCTCCTCCCGTGTGACTGAGCTCCTCACCCTATCTCTAAGGGAGCGCCCAGCCACCCTGCGGAGGAAACTCATTTCGAGCGCTTGTATCCGTGATCTCGTCCTTTCGGTCACTACCCAGAGCTCATGACCATAGGTGAGAGTAGGAATGAAGACTGACCGGTAAATCGAGAGCTTCGCCTTTCGGCTCAGCTCCTCTTCACCACAACGGTCCGATACAGCGACCGCATCACTGCCGAAGCTGCACCGATCCGCCTGTCAATCTCACGTTCCGTCCTCCCCTCACTCGTAAACAAGACCCCGAGATACTTGAACTCCTCCACTTGAGGCAAAGACTCCCCACCCACCCGGAGAGGGCAAGACACCTTTTTCCGGTCGAGAACCATGGCCTCAGATTTAGAAGAGCTGATCTTCATCCCAACCGCTTCACACTCGGCTGCAAACCGCCCCAGTGCACATTGCAGGTCCTGGTTTGATGAAGCCAGCAGGACAACATGAAACAGCAGAGATGAGATCCTGTGGTCCCCAAACCGGACCCCCTCCGGCCCCTGACTGCGCCTAGAAATTCTGTCCATAAACACAATGAACAGAACCGGTGACAAAGGGCAGCCCTGGCGGAGTCCAACATGCACTGGGAACAGGTCTGACTTACTGCCGGCAATGAACACAGCTCCTGCTCCAGTCATACAGGGACTGGACAGCCCTTAGCAAAGGACCCCGGACCCCATACTCCCAGAGCACCCCCCACAGGACACCACGAGGGACACGGTTGAATGCCTTCTCCAAGTCCACAAAGCACATGTGGACTAGTTGTGCAAACTCCCATGAACCCTCGAGCACCCGATGGAGAGTGTAGAGCTGGTCCAGTGTTCCACGGCCAGGATGAAAACCACACTGCTCCTCCTGAATCCGAGGTTCGACTATCGGCCGGATTCTCCTCTCCAGTACCCTGGCATAGATCTTACCGGGAAGGCTGAGGAGTGTGATCCCCCTATAGTTGGAACACACCCTCCGGTCCCCCTTCTTATACAGAGGGACCACCACCCCGGTTTGCCAGTCCAGAGGTACTGTCCCCGACCGCCACACGATGTTGAAGACGCATGTCAGCCAAGACAGCCCCACAACATCCAGAGACCTAAGGTACTCAGGACGGATCTCATCCAATCCCGGAGCCTTGCCACCAAGGAGCTTGTCAACCACCTCAGTGACTTCAGCCAGGGTGATGGACGAGTCCTCCTCCGAGTCCCCAGTCTCGGCCTCCTCCTCGGAAGACGTGACGGTGGGATTGAGGAGATCCTCAAAGTATTCCTTCCACCGCCGGACAACGTCCCCAGTAGAGGTCAGCAGCTCTCCCCCCGCACTGTAAACAGTGTTGGTGAAGAACTGCTCCCCCCCCCCCGAGGCCCCGGACGGTTTGCCAGAATCTCTTTGAGGTCGTCCGATAGTCCTTCTCCATGGCCTCCCCGAACTCCTCCCAGCTCAGAGTTTTTGCCTCCGCAACCGCACGGGCTGCAGCACGCTTGGCCCGCCGGTACCCGTCAGCTGCCTCAGGAGTCCCCCGAGCCAGCAAGGCCCAATAGGACTCCTTCTTCAGCTTGACAGCATCCCTTACTTCCGGTGTCCACCACCGGGTTTGGGGATTGCCGCCGCAACAGGCACCACAGATCTTACACCCGCAGCCGCATCGACAATAGAGGCTGAGAATGAAGCCCACTCGGACTCCATATCTCCAGCCTCCCCCGGAATCCAGGAGGAGTCCTCCCGGAGGTGCGAGTTGAGTTGAAAGTCCCTCTGACAGAGGGCTCCGCAAGACATTCCCAACAGACCCTCACTACACGCTTGGGCCTGCCAGGTCTTTCTGGCTTCCTCCTCCGCCAGCGAACCCAACTCACAACCAGGTGGTGATCAGTTGACAGCTCAGCCCCTCTCTTCACCCGAGTGTCCAAGACATGCGGCCGGAGATCAGATGACACGACTACAAAGTCGATCATCGACCTCCGGCCTAGGGTGTCCTGGTGCCACGTGCACTTATGGACACCCTTGTGCTCGAACATGGTGTTTGTTATGGACAAACCGTGACTAGCACAGAAGTCCAATAACAAAACACCGCTCGGGTTCAGATCAGGGAGGCCGTTCCTCCCGATCACCCCTCTCCAAGTGTCACTGTCGTTGCCCACGTGGGCACTGTCTAGTACCCCTCCCAAGGACTCCAAGAAGGCCGGGTACTCAGCACTGCTGTTCGGCCCGTAGGCCGACACCACAGTGAGAGACCTGTCCCCGACCCGAAGGCGCAGGGACGCGACCCTCTCGTTCACCGGGGTGAACTCCAACACACAGCGACTGAGCTGTGGGGCAATGAGCCCACACCAGCCCGCCGCTCCCCGCAGCCAACGCCTGAGAAATGGAGAGTCCAGCCCCTCTCAAGGAGTTGGGTTCCAGAGCCCAAACTGTGCGTGGAGGTGAGGCCGACTATATCTAGTCGGTAACGCTCAACCTCCCGCACAAGCTCAGGCTCCTTCCCCCCCAGCGAGGTGACATTCCATGTCCCCAGAGCTAGTCTCCATGTCCGGAGATCCGGTCGTCGAGGCCCCCGCCGTCGACTGCCGCCCAGATCTCTCTGCACCGGCCCCATATGGCTCCTCCCGCGGGTGGTGGGCCCACCTGAGGACGGCCCCACGTCGCTCCTTTGGACTGAGCCCGGCCGGGCCCCGTGGGGGAAGGCCCGGCCACCAGGCGCTCGCTGACGAGCACCCACCCCAGGCCTGGCTCCAGAGTGAGGCCTCTGTGTGTTGCTCATCATGTGGGGCTTCTGAACCGTTCTTCGTCTGACCCGTCCCCCCGGACCTGTCTGCTTTGGGTGACCCTACCAGGGGCGTGAAGCCCCCGACAACATAGCTCCCGGGATCATTCGGGCACTCAAACCCCTCCACCACATGGTACATCCATGTAGTTTTAAAAAGCATGACAATATCAAGTAATCCAAAGTATTCGGATTACATTACTCACTTTAAGTAATTTAATGGATTACGTTACAAACTACTTTTGGGGGCATGTAATCTGTAATCTGTAGGGGAATACATTTTAAAAGTCACCTTCCCAACACTGAACATTACTACCAGAAACAAGCTTCCTCTTTAAGGTTCCGGGCTGGACCAAGTGTATTATATTGTACAGGGGTTTTAGGTTTTGGTGTTTTATTGGTTTGTGGGTTTTAAATTTTAATTGGTGTATGGTTTTAAGGTTTTTATGTATATAGTTGGTAGTTTTAATAGTTACTTGTTTTTTTGTTTATTTTATGGAGGTTTAGGCCAAAATAATGATAATGATCATTTTACCATCCCTGTTTTAGCTGTAGTAGTTTTATCCAATCAGTCAGACGAGCATAAAAGGAGCCTCAAGACATCAGTGTGTGTTCTGCTGCTGGAGAGGAAACTGCTGCCTGTCTCCGTTATGCACCCTGCACATTTTTCCACTTGCTTTTTTTTTTGTAATTATTGAAAAAAAAATAAAATAAAATGTAGAAGTAAACTGGACCACTACTTCACATCGGTAACAGTTTAGAATAACTACACATTATTTAGCCTTAATAAAGCATGAACAAAGACTTAATTAATAATGAACAAAGACTTAATTAATAATGAACAAAGACTTAATTAATAATGATTGACGTTTAGTAAATGCTTAATAAAGGATAATTCGTCTTCACTTTAGAAAAGCTCTCAAAAAGACTTAACTAACAGATAACAGCTGCCTAAATGATCATTGCATTGTATTATTAGTAAATCATTCTCTCATGGCTTACTAATTATTAATAAATGCTCAAATGGTTAGTTTGTGAGTAATTAAAGGTTGTATGGAGGATTTTTTTTTTTTTTTTCAAATTGTCAATGATAGCATTATAGAGGTGCAGTAGCCTTGTAATTATGATGACCAAAAAAAAGAGAATAAAAATTCATCAGCTCTGGACGTGGTGGGGCTAAACATTTGCCAATAGATAACGACACTGCCTCGTTATCTGTGAGCTGATAGGCTGTCAATCAAACTCCCTAAGTTTCTAGCGGAACTGACTTGCCTGCGCGCTGCAGTTACGTGGTTTGTGTACGCAAGACGCACATACGCTGTTTACTCCACCAACACAACAGTTCTAAGCGGCTTTTTTGACCTATATCTTCCTCGCAGTTCGCACAAAGTTTGTTGCAATGGCGACAAGAATCCAGGAGCAGTTAGCCGCAAAAGAAAGTCCGTTTTTGAGGTCGCTGAAAGAAGAAGACAAGGGGAAAAGCAGCGAAGCCAAACTAAGGTGATTCTTGGAGATTCATTCCAGCGATGGCGCGACTGAAGCAGACGCAGGGTCTAAAGACTGACGCACTGGTCCACAAATTACTCCTGGACAGGAAACTTCTGCTTATTATGAAAACGTATTTTATTTCCAAGAGTTAGACAAACGTTTTTTCAGGATACGAATGCGATATTCTATGTCTGAAAACGTAATTTTCAAGGCAAAGAAAGAGTCCGCTTGCTGCTGCGTGTTGTAGCTAGTTCATTCGCACGGAATCTCCGCGCACTCTTCTCTGCTCCCCTTTCCTGCTCCTGTCCCCGCTGCCCGTTCCGCTCTTCCCCCTGCTCCTTGCTTCTCCGGGCACGGAATCTCCGCGCACCGCTCCCCTCTCCTCTCTCCTCTCTCCCTGCTCTGCTCTTCTCCCTGCTCCTCACTTCTCGTCCGCGAACGAAATGTCCGCACACCCGCTCCCCCGCTCCTCACTTCTCCGCCTTGCCTAACCAACACTGTAGTTAGTTGTTTACAAGTCATGTGCAGCGCACTGGCTGTAAACAAACCTGTTTGTGGCATAAGGAGGAGGAGGGAGAAGGCGTTTCTACGTAGGGAGCTGTGGGGGAGGGGGGGAGGGTTTCACGCAGGAGCAACATTTGAAAAAGGACAAACAGTCGCTGGATTTCTCGTTCCTTGGAAAATCCTCTATACAACCTTTAAGTATGAAATAATGATGAGTAACTATTTACAGCACAGGCAGATTAAGTGCAAGTGCTAATTCAGGTAGTAATTAAGTAGTTACTAAGCGTGAATCATTATTAATTAAGTCTTTGTTTATTATTAATTAAGTCTTTGTTCATGCTTTATTAAGGCTAAATAAGGTGTAGTTAGTTTAAAGTGTTACCTTCACATTTTGTCTGGATTTTTTTTAACCTTACTCACTGAACCCCAACCCACTCACGATCTACCTATGTCACACATGTGTGAATGAAACAAAACACAACTCCAAGTAGGTTTTAGTTTCGTGTAATATAGCAGCGGTCTATGACTTTTTTACACCACGGACCTGTTTAATGTCAGACAATATTTTCACAGATCGGCCTCTGAGGTGTGGTAGATGAATATGACAAAATAAAATGATACGATCAACATAAAAACTCTGGTATTTTGTAAATATAATAATAAACGTTTTCAAAGACGTCTGTTTTTTACTCATTTTGCAGCTTGTGGGTTTAATATTAGTGACCAAGACAAACATTTTGACATGCAACAAGAGTGAGTCAGGAGTGAATCACAGATGGATGTAACAGAGAGAATTCAGACATTTAAAAAAAAATAAAACATTGTTCAGACTTGGATCATAAATAACACGGGAATAATGTAAGTTATTTATTCTTTCTGTGTGATCTGATACCAAACAACCTCTTGGGGACGTCTGTAATAGGCTCTATTCAGGAAGACGTGAAATGAGAAAAATCCAAAATTAGAAAATGTCCCAGTTTTCTTCATCTCCATGTCATCGTAGTGTTCCGTTATGTTCAGCTAATCAACAATTACAACCATCTCTCAGTTTTCATCATTTCGTTACTGACACACAACTCTGAGTGCACTGGTACATGTGATTAGAAGAGATGAGGGGCTAAATTCCTGATGATTCCAAACAGCACATACATCTGCAGTCTCCATCACATTTCCTTCAGTGGGTTTGATCACAGTCGGTGAGCCCAGTGTCGGGAAATACACCTGAAGTCGTCATCGCGTGTTTGCAAATGTCTTCCTAGTTTCTGACGTGAGTGTGAATAGAGCCTGTAGGGCCTTTAAATCACAGTTTTTGTTCTGTCAGTTTGTGAAAAAGACAGTAGAGGGCGCCATTACTTTGCTTTAATCCAACTGTTGTCACTGGTCAGAGGAGAAGAGGAGAAGGTCAAAGGTCAGAGGAGAGGGTCAGAGGAAAAGAGGAGAGGTCAGAGGAACAGAGGAGAGGGTCAGAGGTCAGAGAAGAGGGTCAGAGGGACAGAGGAGAGGGTCAAAGGTCAGAGGAGAGGGTCAAAGGTCAGAGGAGAGGGTCAAAGGTCAGAGGAGAGGGTCAAAGGTCAGAGGAGAGGGTCAGTTTCACCATCCACCTTCAGCATGGTGAACAATTAAAGCACTTAACATCAAAAAACACTCACCCATACACACAAACACACATACACACACACACACACATACACACACACACACACACAGGGTTAAAGTGTATTGACGATTGTCTATTTTTTATTTATTTTTTTGACTTTTTTGACTTCATTTGGTGTCTGTTTATCAGAGGTTATTGATATTTTGAACCTTTCAGAGTTTGATCTTTGGATCTTTGGCCTGGATCAGCATTAGAAATTCCCACTTCAGTGTTTCCAGTGAGACAGAAGAGTCCAGAGCAGAGTCCAGACGTCTGGGACTGTGGTGGATTCCTCTGCCACCAGCTCCACACTGGTAGTACTATTTTATTTATTTTCATTTACATTAAGTTAATTGCAGCACAAATAGCTTAATTTAATTCATTTAGTTAGACTTATATTCTAATTTGAGTGCGCACATTTTTGTTAATATAAGAATGAATTATTTGCTACACTTATTCTTTGTGTTTGTTTGTTTGTTTGTTTGAGTGGTCAGATGGAGGAGCCTTGGCAGAGCCCCTCCTCGCCCAACAAAGGAGGCAGCACAGTTTTGTTAGTTTCACTATGTTTGATAGTCTTATTATTTTCTGTATTATAATTATTTGCCTTTTTGTTACATTGATTGAGTTAGTAGTTTTAGTTCATTATTTTGTGTTATTCCTCCCTCTTGTGTTCAGTTTTATTTGGCTCTCGTGTGTTTAAACAGCCCTGTTACTTTGTCTGGTTAGTTTTGTTCTGTTCAGTTTGATTTAAGATACCACAGTTGGGCCCAGAGTTCTGTTAATGATTTACATCATTTGAGCCTTTTTTAAATTACATCATTTTTTAACTCTATTAAATTTAAACTTTCTGTTCGGTCCACTACAGGGGTAAAGGTGAACTGTAATTGTTCATGTCCAGAGTCATGTTCTGTAGTTCAAATCCTCCAGCTAAGGTCGTCCTGGTTAAGACTAAATCAAGTTCTGGAGACTGGTCCCCGGGTGCTGGACTCTGTGCCCACTGTTCCTGAGGAGATGCTCCAGGAGCTCTGAAGGATGGGTCAAATGCAGAGGATAAAGTGTATATTAAACAGCTTTAGCTTTAGTCCCGTCTCACAAGGACAAACCTGGAATGACGAAACCTACCACCTTTTTTTGAATCACTGAGATTGACCTCGTGATCAAAAGTGTTCTTCAGGTACACTCAGGTCATTACGTGACTGTAACAGTTGTTGTTGAGTTGAGTGTCATGTATTAGAGTCTGAACACCTGTAGTGTCATTGCACAAACTGCACAAAAGAACTTCAAAAGCGTCTCCACAGTGGTTCTAATCATACACACACAAGACAGAATATATTAGTGATACACTAGTGAGACAGAGAAACACAGTGAAGACACAGTGAGCTATAGTCTCCTGAAACTGCCCCAAGAGCTGGTCACACAGAGCACCTCCCAAATGACAACTCTACACGCAGAGAGTGAGCAGGATAAGAGGGATTCTGGGTAATCCCTGCGACTGTGTGAGGGCGTCTGGTGCAGCAGTGTGTGTGAACAGGGCCCACGTATCTGCTGTACAGAGTGGTGCTGTGAGGGACACGAGGACACTGGACAAACTGCTCTCCATCATAGACACTCCTGCTCCTCACTGCACCAGACTATAGAGGGACAGATAATACTCCCTACAACAACTCCTCCACTGCACCAGACTATAAAGGGACAGATAATACTCCCTACAACAACTCCCCCACTGCACCAGACTATAGAGGGACAGATAATACTCCCTACAACTGTACAACAGCTCACCTTCACATTTATATGTTTTTACTCTTTGTTATTATATTGTGATGTGTGAGCTGCTGTGTCTCAAGTGTGCATTTTAAAAATTCCTTAGAAAAGCATAAGTACCACATAACAAAAGTATTACATAACAAAAATACTACATAACAAATGTACTACATAATAAAAGTTGTATAATAATAGCCCATTATAAAATGTGACTTTATCCCTGTTTCTGTGAAAGTGTTTGAGTGTTTAATTGGATGTTGTTTCCTGGTTACAGGAGCTGCTGTCTTCTGCGTCATGACACCGCTAATCCTACAGAGGGCGCACCGTGCACACTCTTGGTTTGCCTTGGCCAGAGATGCGCTTTCTTGGTGAATGACGTGTTTGCTGTACACATTTGTGTCGTGTCTAAAAGTTGGCTGGTACTGTACACTGTAACAGTGAATCCTCTACAGGTTTTAGCACCAAACTAAAAGCAGCTGCCTCAGTTTCTCACTAATCAAAATCATGTGTCTCTGGGCAAGTTCATGGTCAACATCTTTTGTTTTTAGCTTAAACATTTTATTGGCCTCTTCATTTGACTCTCATCCCTCAGTGTAGCTGAGCATCTCCTCTGTGAGAAACTCATGAACACAGCGATTGAAGTCAGGACTTTGATGATGTGAAGCGTCAGTGCTTATCACAACTCAAGATAATCAATTATTGTCAATTCAGTAAGAAACTGTGAGCCTTTTTTTATAAACTGCTCAAATATACTTAAACATACTGGAAATGAACTGAAGCCCACTCTCTCAGAAACATGGGAGCCAGTGCGTCCAGACTGGTGGTGCAGATAAACCAGAATTACAATTTAATATTGTCTATAATGAAAACAATGTAGATCTTTAAAGGAGTTTATTTAACTTGCAGACAGTCTTTAAAAAAATCAGGTGACATTTGAGGATTTTTTACTTTATTTTGCCCCTCACAGTGCCAACATGGTGTCAGGGTGCTCCTCACAGTGCCAACATGGTGTCAGGGTGCTCCTCACAGTGCCATGTGTCAGTGCAACATGATGTCAGGGTGCTCCTCACAGTGCCAACATGTGTCAGGGTGCTCCTCACAGTGCCAACATGGTGTCAGGGTGCTCCTCACAGTGCCAACATGGTGTCAGGGTGCTCCTCACAGTGCCAACATGGCGTCGGCTGCTTGGTGGCAGTTGTTGGTCAGGACGTTGTAGACGGCTCCTCCAGCTCTGATCATGTCTCCAACACTCACTCTGCCATTGTAATTCACCGTCCTCTCCAGCTGCACACAGACACAGATCACGTTATGAATCAAACCCTGAAGAAATGTGTAAGGCCTCAACATTTCACTCTTTTGTGTGCACCAAAGGTCAACAGAAACTGTATTGGGACTGATAAATAGATCAGCAATGTTTTAGCTGGGGCACAGAGGCAGCAGGGACTCCCAGACTTCCCCCTCCCCAGACACTTCTGACACACAGGCCTCAGAGACGTGCCCTGAGTCTTCCCTGAGGTCTCCTCCCAAAACATCTCCCCAGAGAAGCATCCAGAACAGATGCCCTCCCCTCAGCTGCTTCTCTCCACGTGCTACTCCGAGCTCCTCCCGTGTGACTGAGCTCCTCACCGTATCTCTGAGCGAGCGCCCAGCCACTCTGTGGAGGAAACTCATTTAACGTTTGTATCAGTCATCTTGTCCTCTCGGTCATCACCCAAAGCTCAGAACCACAGGTAATGTAGGACTAGAGATCTAAACCAGAACTATCCCAGGACTTAACAAGGACTACTGCAGGATGTCTTACCGTCCAGTTGGGCAGCATGTGTCTGGCGTCGGTGATGATGGTCTGGTAACCAGAGCCACTGTTCTTTGGTCCTTTGTGGATCAGATACTTGGTGGAGGTTCCCTGCAGCGTCACCCTGTGGACAGCAGTGGGAGTGATCAGGGGCGAGTGTGGGGGAACATTAGGTGCATAATTGCTTAACATATTAACATATTACATTATAATGAAGTTAAAGTTATAAGACACAGCAACCTAACATCTGCATGCTAGTGTCCCTCAGGTGCAGACATTACACAAGCACTGGTCTGTCTGCAGACCACTTCTACACAGAGAGAACACCCTCCCACACCGGTCACTACCACAGACCATATATATGAGTGGACATAGTTAACGCGCTAGCCCCCGTGTTCCAAACAGGAGGTTTGCAGTCGGCTCCATGACCCTGGCTCTGTTAACTTTCATTGGATGTTGTGGCTTCTGTCTCTGTACCTGCTGCTGTGAACCTCGTCCTTTTGCTCTTAAAATATTCATATTAGTCCACTCTACATGATCCTGAATTTTTCATTTTGCTATTTTGTCCATACATAAAGATATGAACATAAATAACAAACCAATCAGACGCCTTCATTCCCCAGGTCGTAACAGGTTTGATTGACAGCTAGTGTATTTTGTTGCTAAGTAAGCCCCCTGTCAATGGACCGCTACCATTTTGTTTTTGGATTTAACTGTGTCGGTTGATTGTTCATCAAGGAGTGCATCCAACAACTTTAATTTGTTGTTAAAATAAACTGATGGTAATTGATTTATGACTTAAATAACCTGTATGAACGTGTAGTAGTAAAACAGCCTAATCTAACTATTACATCCGTGTTCATATGGAAATAAAATACAAACAAACAAAAAAAAACAACACTGAACTACTGCAGTCCATACAGAACAGTGTAGGGCAGAGTATTTGTCGCTTTCTGGTGAGAAGGGCGGGCACATTTAACGATCTCAATCAGGATTGGGTTTTGTGGTTGCTTTGATACTCGTGGTCAGAGTTTCAAATACAGAGCCTGGCTCCAGATTCGCTTCTGTAATCGTGAGCATCTCAAGCTTCATTTGAGAGGAGCTGAATGCTCTGGGTGGTGTCACACTCATTTATTTCACTTCTTTATACAGTCTATGACCACTACACGGTCAGGAAACTAGCTCAGTGTTCATCAAAAGTAAAGATGTATATGTGGGCACAGCCTGGGAGGGATTATGTTTTGGGGTAGAGGAGCGTCTTTTGGAGTCTTTTTGGGGTCAGGTCTTGGTTCAGTCTGCTTCATCTTCTTAGCTTCTTAGTCTTTGCATTAATCATTGTCTTATTTTTATTTTTTTTTCCCAGGAAATTGCTTTATTGTTCATCAAACTTAGACCATCAATAAATCATTCATGCATCAGTGTAACAGCTGTCAGAAATCCCAGTGGTTTTAATCAGAAAGCCACAGCTCTGACCTGACTCTGCTGGGAGACAGTAGTAGTAGTAGTAGTAGTAGTGGTAGTTTAGCACTGACCTGACTCCGCTGTGAGTGGTGGCGTAGATGTGGGGAGTCCAGCTGGGCCAGCCGTCTTTAAGCCGTGTCATTTTCTCAGCCACCAGGACCCTGCGATTATACAGCTGTGTGAGCTGTGCCGCGGACATGTCCTGACCTGGGACAGACAGAGACATCAAATGTACCAACAGTGTTAGCAGGGAATAGTACAAGGATTCAAGAGGAGGGGAGGGCATCTGACACACAGGGATATATCCTGACCTGAGACAGACAGAGTTAGCATGACCAGATTTCCAAAATTCCAAAGTGGGACACACCAGGGTGGCTGGAAATATTAAAATTGCACATAACATTGTCCATTCTCACTTGTGTCAGTCATAATCTGAGGGACTTCTGTCAGTGCATTTTTTGCCTTATGGTCATGTTCAAACCCAGTTTTCTGTATTTTAATATATTCTCCTCTTTACTGTTGGTAGGTCAGATTATGAAAAATCAAGACATGTCTGTATAAAACTGGGACAAATCACTGTTGTTTGTATAAATCTTATTCACAGTTACATAAATATGACTTAAAACTCTTTGTTCACATTTTTGTCATGTTAAATGAACTGTACTACTACACTAGAGTACTGCAGTATTGTGTTTGACTCACCTGTGATGGGACGAGATCCCAGTACACACAGCACCATAATCAAAATGATAGCACAAAGAGACCGCATGGTTCAGTCCTGGCTTAGACCTGGTGTAGTCCTGGTTCAGTTCTGGTTTAGGCCTGGTTAAGATGTGGTGTAGACCTGGTTTGATTCTGTGTTTTATAGCCTGGTGTTTGGCACTGAGCTGCGCTGGTGAAAGTCCCTGGCCCTGTTGTCTCGGGGTTTATTTGGTTTGAGATTTCGCAATTTCCCAAATGTGACAAAAAGGAGTTTTCTGAAATGTCCTGGCGTTAGATGACGTCACGATTTCACGGGGTGGGAGGGGCCTATAGAGCTCCAGAACACCAGAGACAAGTCAGAAGTGCCAAAGAGATGTATTAAAGACAATATGAAAGTGAACAATAGTGACACGGAACAACCACTAACTGCTGGATCACTGCTAAATCTCACTGTAGTGTCGGGAACTTTGTGACAGTTTTTGTTTCATGTGGACAGGCCAAGTCATTACACAGATATAAACCATAAACCAGGTCAACACATCTGCATCTGACAGGTCCACAGCAAACTTCACCTGAGGGTCGTGACCTCAGCTCAGTTTAAACTAGAGGGACTTTACAGTGTGTGTCAGACTCTCAGATGGGGTCAGAGGCCGTTTTCTCTATTGATCACATTGGACTTTTAACATGAAATCTCCAAACGGTAAATGCACAAATGTTGCAACTGAACTCACTGCATTTGAACAATATTCATTTTAATTGCCCCATCTGTCTTAAATATGATTGTTCTATAGATGTTGTGACGTCATGTGAAACATCTGTTACATAGTGCACCTTAAGAGGCTCATATTGTGCTATTTTCTGATCTATGTTATAATCTTTAATCATCCAAAACATACCTGGAGTTTTGTTTTAGTCATATCGTATTTTTTGAACTATAAGGTGCGCTGGAATCTGTGTGTCATTTGTTCATTTGTTTTTCAATATAAAACCAAAAATAATAAAATAAAAAAATAACAGTTTTCTTCATTATTTGTCTCCAAAACCAAAATGAAAAAACAGATAAAGATTAATTTTTTCAGTTTTTGATTTTGTGTTTAAATGAAGAATGGAAAAAATGGATAACGGCCGTTTCCCGTTTACGTGACTTCTGTGACTGTGATGCTAAATTTTGCACTGCATACGGACTGATCCAGGACTGATCCAGGTCTGGGACCAGACCGGGACTGAGACCAAGACCAGACCGGGACAGACCAGGACCAGACCGAGACTGAGACCAGACTAGGACCAGAGCAGGACTGAGACCGAGACCAGACCGGGACCAGACCGGAACCAGACCGGGACCAGACCGAGACTGAGACCAAACCGAGACCAGACCGAGACTGAGATCAGAACTGAGACCGGGACCAGACCGAGACTGAGACCAAACCGGTACCAGATCAGGACTGAGACCGAGACCAGGCTGGGACCAGGCTGGGACCAGACCGGGACCAGACCGAGACTGAGACCAGACCGGTACCAGAGCAGGACTGAGACCGAGACCAGGCTGGGACCAGGCTGGGACCAGACCGGGACCAGACCGAGACTGAGACCAGACCGAGATCAGACCAAGACTGAGATCAGAACTGAGACCGGGACCAGACCGAGACTGAGACCAGATCAGGACCAGAGCGGGACTGAGACCGAGACCAGACCGAGACTGAGACCAGATCAGGACCAGAGCGGGACTGAGACCGAGACCAGGCTGGGACCAGACCGAGACTGAGACCAGATCAGGACCAGACCAAAGGCTCAGAGCCCACGGCAGGGTCGGAGCTCGAAGCTGAGGCTCGGACCCGGCGGAGGCTCGGAGTCCACTCTGGTCCCGGTCTGGTCCCGCTCTGGTCCCGGCCTGGTCCTTCACCTGGATCAGTCCTGGTTCAATCCGTATGGAGTGCAAAAGTCCGACAATGCAGACACAGAAGTCACGTAAACGGGAAACGACCGTTATCTAGTTTTTCCATTTTTCATTTAAACACAAAATTGAAAATTGAAAAAACAAATCATTATTTTTTTCATTTTGGTTTTGGAGACAAATAATGAAGAAAATAGTTGTTTTTTCATTTTCTTATTTTTGGTTTTATATTGAAAAAGGAATGAACAAATGACGGATTCACTGGATTATAAGGCGCAGTATCAATAATGGTGAATATTGTCGTCTATTTTCATACATAAAACACACGGGATTATAAGGCACATTAAACGAAACAAACGGACAACACTTGAGACTGATGAATGTGAATGTGGGTGGATCATTTAAGTTTTATTTTTTTTTTTTTTTTTTTTGAGGAGGACAGTAGCCGTAATGCTCTGACAATCCATCAAGCGGTGCGTCTTCGTAGTTTACCAAAGTCATACTAAAACATTTTGACAGATTTTTGTGCGCCGTGTACCACATAAAATCAGCTTGAGGTCAATAAGCACAACCAGAGTGAACACATAAGGCACTGGATTATAAAGCACGCTGTTGATTTTTGAGAAAATTCAAGGATTTTAAGTGCGCCTTATAGTCTGAAAAAATACAGTAAAATCTACACACTTTGACTAGAATCATTTGGATAATTTCAGCGCTGGAATTGCCAAAATTGACTGAACAAAAGGTAAAAGGAGCTGTTCACTTGACCTCACAAGGTGGAACAGGGCATTTTGAGATTAGGAGATATGGACAGACTAAGAAAAGGGTTACACGTTAGGATTAACATGTGTGAATGAAACAAAACACTTGAACAAAACTCCGTGTATGTTTTTGAGGAGGTTACAAAGTTCTACAAACAGAAGCTCACAAGAGTCAATTTTGCGTAATATAGGACTTTTAATATGAGACAATCTGTTCTGTAAACAAGCATGTATTTAGAGTCAGACAGAAGTGTCCAGAGCAGAGTCCACAAGTTTGGCTTTGTCAGACAGGATAAAGGTGATTTGTAGTTGTTCTTGTTCACACTGAGACAGCAGTGAGTGGTTACAACTCTCACCTCACAATAACAAGGTCGACTCCCGGGCCTCTCATGTTCTCTCTGTGTCTGTGGCACAACAGGTCGGATCCTCCAGCTGAGGTACTCCTGACCATGACTGACTCAATCTGGAGGTGGTCCCACTGCTCCTGACAGGTTTGACCCAGAGACACTGAAGGACGGGTCAAATGCAGAGGACATATACACACAGCACACTTCTCAGTACTGTATAAAGATGTGAGTCAGATCTTAGAGTCAGATCTTAGAGTCTGGTCTCAGAGTGTGGTCTTAGAGTCTGGTTTTACAGTCTGGTCTTAGAGTCTGGTCTTAGAATCTGGTCTTAGAGTCTGGTCTTAGAGTCTGGTGTTAGAGTCTGGTGTTAGAGTCTGGTCTTAGAGTCTGGTCTTAGAGTCTGGTCTTAGAGTCTGGTCTTAGAGTGTGGTCTTAGAGTCTGGTCTTAGAGTCTGGTCTTAGAGTCTGGTCTTAGAGTCTGGTCTTAGAGTCTGGTCTTAGAGTCTGGTCTTAGAGTGTGGTCTTAGAGTCTGGTCTTAGAGTCTGGTCTTAGAGTCTGGTCTTAGAGTGTGGTCTTAGAGTGTGGTCTTAGAGTCTGGTCTTAGAGTCTGGTCTTAGAGTCTGGTCTTAGAGTCTGGTCTTAGAGTGTGGTCTTAGAATCAAAAATCAAACTAAAATCAAAGGATGTTTAGGAGTTTGATTTTCAACAAAAAGGTGAGAGAGAGTAAATGTAGTTTGTGTGAGTGTAATTTGTGCCTTTAAACAAGTGAGAGATTTGTTTAAAGACACAACTCAGCTCTCCAGTTGTAGTTTCAATGAAGTCAGCTCTCTCAGGTCAGATTGTATTAAAACAACTCAGATTAAAGTCTAATTTAAGTAATAGAGCTTCAGACAGAGCAGTGCCTACAGTTAGCATCACACTCCCCTGAAATGTTTGTGGCAAAGTATCAAAAAGCCAATTATTCCAATGATCTGTGTCTTTTAAAGAAGTGTTATTACTGCACTTGTTTTGTTATTGAAGTCTACAAGCGACCTGGAGCTCCTCAGTGCAACACTGCACACACACTCAAGTACTGGAGCATTTCTTAGCCTTAACACTTTGGTTTGCTTACACAGAAGTGCAAATAAAATAAGCTCTGTCATGGCCACATGTCACATCAGAGGTCTTTAAGGATACATTTATCTGTGCAGTCTGTACATTTCTCTGTGCACATACACCAATATTAAAACATGTCTTTACAAGAACAATCATTACAAATATAAAATAAAAAGTACCTTATGCTGCTGGTTAGCTAGCTGCTGTAGTTTCTGAAATTCTGAGGGTGTATATTCTCTCATGTTCTCATAAAATCGTGTGATAATAGTGGTGTAGTAGGTTGAACGATCGAACAATTTTTGAATTATTTCTAACATGTCTTTTATTTTGGGTGCAATACACTCTCCGACCAGTAGATGGTAGTGCTACTGTGGGGACTAGAGGGACACAGTGCAGGTGCAACTCCAGAATTGAACACGCTGTGACCAGACCATTTATTATTTACTATTATTTATTATTATTTATTATTATTTATTTATTTACTACTTATTTTAATAGATCCATGGACCTGACTAACACGTCTCCTCTTCGTCTATCCACAGCAAACACCACAACTTTACGTTACACAGTCTAACACTAGCTGTGTGCCACTTCCCCTAGACATATATACATATATATATGTATATATATATGTATATATATATATATATATATATATATATATATATATATATATATATATATATATATATAGAGAGAGAGAGAGAGAGAGAGAGAGAGAGAGAGAGAGAGAGAGAGAGAGAGAGAGAGAGAGAGAGAGAGAGAGGTCTGGGAGCCTGACAGTTCTGTGCAGTATCTTTGTGTTCCTGTTCTGCACTTTTCTGGACTGAGGTGTCTGTTGTTTTTCCTGGTGTGTGTTGTCGTCTCTTCCAGTTTGGGGGTTACAGCCCCGAGTGTTCCATCACCACAGGCACCACTGATGTCTTTACTTTCCAGGCTCTCTCCAGCTCCTCCTTGAGCCTCTGGTATTTCTCTATTTTCTCTTGTTCCTTCCTCCTGATATTACCATCTCTTGGTATTGTGATGTCCACCACCACGGCTCTGCTCTGTTTCTTCTCCACCACCACTATGTCTGGTTGGTCCATCACCATCCTGTCAGTCTGTATCTGAAGTCCCACAGGATCTTGGCTCGGTCATTCTCCACAACCTTTGGAGGTGTTTCTCACCTTGATCCTGGGGTCTCCAGCCCGTACTCTGCACAGATGTTTCTGTACACTCTGCCCGCCACTTGGTTATGTCGCTCCATGTTTGTTTCCCTGCGGCATCTTACACCTGCAGTTATGTGCTGGACTGTCTCAGGAGCCTCTTTGCTCTTTGCTTGGTCCTTGATGTACTCAAGGAGCTTGGATGTTTCATCCTGGACAGTGGTTCCCACACTCACTAGTCCTCGGTCTCCTTCCTTCCGGCTTGTGTACAGTCTCAGGGTGCTGGATTTGGGATTGAACAATCCATGCAGGTCAGGAGCTTTCATTTCTTAACATAACTCAACACAGTGAGTCGATGTCTCGCTCGCTCTTAGTGTACAGCTGATGTCATCCATGTAGAGGAGGTGACTGATGGTGGCCCCGTTTCTGAGTCGGTATCCGTAGCCATTGCGGTCAATGATTTGGCTGAGGGGGTTCAGATGCAGAACAGCAGTGGGGACAGTGAGTCTCCTTGGTATATCCTACATTTGATGGACACTTGTGCAAGTGGCTTGCCATTGGCTTCAAGGGTGGTTTTCCATAACCACATCGAGTTTGCAATAAAGGCCCTTAGAGTCGTGTTGATATTGTACAGCTCCAAGCACTCAGTGATCCATGTGTGTGGCATTGAGTCATGGGCTTTCTTGTAGTCAATCCAGGCAGTGCACAGTTTGGTTTTATGGGGTCCATTTCTTTCATTAGCTCAGAAAAGGCTCTCCTGACACCGATGATGTCTGTCCCTTGGTGACATCTTAGTTGCCACACGGGGGCCTCTTCTTGCTATGAGAGTCCAAAGGCTGTTAATAAAAGCATCTGTTGTTAAGTCATCGAGTGTTTCAGTGTGCACTGCTTGTAAATATGTGAACAACAGTCCATATCTTTTAAATTCTTTTCACTTCTTTTGTACACTTCACTCAGTAATAGATGTGCAAAGACACAACCTTTCCACATCATAGAATTCATATTCTATTTGCACACAACTCATTTACAGTCATGCCTCTTCTTTGGTGGTGTACACGTTCATGGTGGTGTTTGATGAGTAATGCTAACACGTCATATTCTGTGGGTAGAACTGTGGTGTGTGTGTGTAACCTTTATAAAGTTCAGGATCTGCTTCAAGTATTTCTTCCACTGTTTTTAAGTTGCATTCAGGCCGTTCTCTGAGACTTGCATCTGAGAACCTGTTTAGTTTGTATCTTTGATGATGTTCTGTGAGTAATGTTGTGGGATTTTTAGAGCTGCTAGTTTGGGCAGGTGTCAAAACCACGATTCCCATAGTGGTAGGATCTAAGAATTGACTTTGTCTTTGCACAATGTTTGCAGTATTTGCTTTCCAATCATTGTGAATGGGCAACAAACCCAAGGGAGTTAAAGACTGAAACAATTGCCAAGAGTACCCCTGTCCTTCTTAGTGGGGTTTCTTTGACCAGGACTCTGAATTTGAACTCGTCTCTCTCAATACACCATTAGACTCTTTCAATGTGGGCTTCTTCCAGAGACATATCTTGATCCTTAGCTTGAGCTTGTTCTGCTTGTGGTATTGCTTTAAGTGCGTCTTTGTTTGACATAAACGTATGCAGATGGCTGTATGGCTTCAGCCATAACACTTGTAAGACCGTCATCTACACAAGTCTCTCTGGATGACTGAATATGACATGAGACATAAATATACTTTACACTGAATTTATTACCCATTGTAACAAGGGGTTAATAATAATAATGAAAAAAACCCTCATCCAGTCCATTTTGATTGTCCACTGTCCATTTATCACGTGACCTAGTTTACTTGAGATTATTTTAGGACTATTACAACAGTGAATAGCGTGAATAGCAGTAGCACTTCCCCCAAGATGAAGATTCTAGAGAGTCCTTTCACTAAGGGCCACAACCAGTGTCCAGGTACACAGAAAAAGCTTCCCACAAGCAGCAAAAACCTAGATAAAACAAGATATGTTTATCATACAATATGAAATACATTTGACAAACGGGACACAAAATAAACCATAATGGCATACCAAGGTAACTTCATCACGGCAAACCACCCAAACATGCCAAAGATACTACAGCTCTGAGCCACAGATGCTAAAACCACAACACACAACTCACGCTCACACTGGTCGTTACTGAGCCAGCAAGATGAATTCCCACTTACCCCCACGATGCCCACACACTCTGACCAATAAAGCTGATATATTACATATGGTCTTCTTGCTGAACTTCTCTTTGCCTTGGCAAAAAGAGAAATTCAATTTGTCAACTGGACAAAAGTTATTTTTGGTTGAATACGTTCCTCAGCTCATCCAAGCTGCTTCTTCAGTTCTAGTCAGACGCTGGTGGACACTGCCTTATATCTGCCTCAAGGAAGGAGCTAAGTACACTGCAACTACTCTGAAACTAACACACACACACTTGTTCACAGTTTCAGTTTGTTAGCTCGGCCTGTTGAAACTGAGTGTGGGGTCATATTAGCAGAATCATTCAGGCCCCTAATGGAGCTTTCACCCCAGGCTGCATGTTTTTATGATTTGTACAGAGGACTTTTCTGGATATGATCCATCCCTTCATTGCCCCTGGTGCCTGGTTCCCTGGTCCATATCATTGCCGTCAGGGCTGATTTTATTTTAGACTGAAGTCTAGTCTAGTCTGGTTCGGGCTGTAATGAGAATTACTTTATCGCCAAAAGTACCAAAAGATGGTTCAGTGGCACTGGCCATGGTGTTACTGACTGATTGTCCTGCAAACTCGCCTGACCTGTTTTGTCAAGAGAAAGATGAGACACCAGAGCCAGCAGTGCAGATGAATGTGCTTCCATTCCACCTGAGTGCCACAAGGTGATCTCCTCCATGACACGCGGCATTGATGCAGTAATTCATGCCAAAGCCCCAGCCAAGTATTAAGTGCAGAGAAATGAACACACTTTTCAGAAGCTTGTTTAAAATACATTTTTTTGAGACACTGAATTTTAGGTTTTCATTATCTATAAACCATAATCATGAAAATCATAAAATCAAAAATCATCAAAACAGTTTAAAGAAATAAACTCTTAAAATATTTCGTGCTATGTGTCATGAGTCTGTATAATCTATGGGTTTGATTTTCTGAAATGAGGCGTTATCATGGCGTCAGGGTGCCCCTCACAGTCCCATCATGGCGTCAGGGTGCCCCTCACAGTCCCATCATGGCGTCAGGGTGCCCCTCACAGTCCCATCATGGCGTCAGGGTGCCCCTCACAGTCCCATCATGGCGTCAGGGTGCCCCTCACAGTCCCATCATGGTGTCAGGGTGCCCCTCACAGTCCCATCATGGCGTCGGCTGCTTGGTGACAGTTGTTGAACAGGAGGTTGTAGGAGCCTCCTGCGGCTTTGATCAGGTCTGACACAGACTTTCTGCTGTTGTAATAGACCCTCTTCTGGAGCTGCACACACACAATGAAAAAGTTATAAACAAAATGCATTTTCAGAAGTAAAGGACTCAAGGCTGGGAATTAAATATGAGATTTCACACTGTTTAAACCGAAGCTCAGAGAATAAAGAGGAGGGGTCAGGGAAGCAGAGGAGCAAAGTGGAAGGTCAAAGAGGCAGAAGAGAGAGTCAGAGGAGCAGAGGATGAAGAAGAGAGGGACTGAAGGACAATTTTACCTTCCACCCTGAGCTCCTGTATTTGGCATCAGTGATGATGGTCTTGTACTCAAAGTCACTGTTCCTTGGTCCTTTCTGGATCAGATACTTGCTGGAGGTTCCCCGTAGCGTCACCCTGTGGAGAGCAGTGGGAGGGATCAGGGGTCGAGCCTGGACCAATGAAGACAACACCTCACCTCACATGACTGCATTTTCTGAAGTGTGAGTGCACAAGGGCACAGGGGAAGTGAGCAGAGTTGGCAGCACACATTAGGCTTTTGATCGTTTTAGACACAAAGCTGTAAATTACTGTGGCCAAAGTAATAGTAGTAGTAGTACTAGTAGCAGTAGAAGCAGTAGTAATAGTAGTAGTAGTAGTAGTAGTAGTAGTAGTAGTAGTAGTAGTAGTATTAGAAGCAGTAGTAATAGTAGTAGTAGAAGCAGTAGTAATAGTAGTAGTAGTAGTAGTAGTATTAGAAGCAGTAGTAATAGTAGTAGTAGAAGTAATAGTAGTAGTTGCTGTTGTTGTAAAGGACATTATTTTAGAAACTCTTGATTTTGTAATTAAAACTTGTTTGTTTGGGTAGATAAAGACAGTGTTAGAAAGACATTTCAGTGTAAATCTTTCTGTTCTTGTTTTCTTGCTGATCTTCTCAGAGGTGACAAATGCATTTGAATAAAGATGCAATCAGATCTCTCTCTCCTTTGAAATGTGCCACACCTTGTATTGTTTTATCTGAGGTGAATCAGCTCATGAACGCCTCCAGGAACATCTGACCACACCTGAGCAGGAGTCGTCACCTTCTCACTTTGAAATGTAACTCCTGGATTCCTATTGTATGTCTTCAACATGTGAAGAAACTGATGAATAAAGGCATTCATTCATTCATTCATTCATTCATTCATTCTAGTCATCTCAGAGTATATAAACGTTGCAACATTCGGGATCTGATGTTTGGGGCACATGCTGCTGGTTGTTCTGTTGGAACTATTTCTTGCAAGAAAAAAACTGTTTGTCTTTGCTTCAACATTCATCGCTGTCTTACAAAAGGAGTCTTTGTCCTCAACAGTAGTAGTAGTAGTAGTAGTAGTAGTAGTAGTAGTAGTAGTAGTAGTAGTAGTAGTAGATGATTAGCATATAGCCATTGCAGAGCAGCACTGACCTGACTCCACTGTGAGAGTTGACGTAGGTGATGGGTGCCCAGCTGGGCCAGTCCTGTTTGAGCCGCACCATCTTCCCTCCCTTTGATTGTACAGCTGTGTGAGCTGTGCTGCGGACATGTCCTGACCTGGGACAGACAGAGACACCACATGAACCAACAGAGTTATAGAATATGACACAAACAGTGTCATATTGTACTGCAGTACTGCAGTACTGTGTTTGACTTACCTGTGATGGATGGAGCCCCCATCACAAACAGCACAAGAATCAAGATGACAGCACAGAGAGTCTGCATGCTTCAGTCCTGCTTCAGTCACAGTGCCTAGACCTGGTTCAGTCCTTTCTCAAACCTGGTAAAGCTGTGGTGTAGACCTGGTGTAGACCTGGTTTTTATAGGCTGTCTTTTGGCTCAGACCTACCTTGGTGAATGTCCCTACCCCCTGCTGTGTCTGGGTTTATTTGTTTTGAGATTTCATCATTTATTGGTTTATTGTCTTGTCCTTGACAAATAATCCGACCTGCCACTCCCTGGCATTGGCATTGGCTCTTTTGATGGGGATGACCTGAAGAGCCACTGTGAGAGGCCAAGAGGTACAGCCAAACGCCCACACCTGATGCATTCTAAACTGTCAAACACCATCACATTGGAGACATTCAGGAAAGAGTCTCAGGCATGAAAAACTGGACAGCACCAGGCCCTGACATGATCACACATTGCCATGGAAACACGTATGTAAAACATGACCTTTGTCTCATGTTTCAACCTCATCCACCTTGAGTCCTCTACCAGAGACCTGGGAACCTGAGATACTATCCAGTATCAGTCCAGCACAGATCTGCAGGTATAAGATGCTGCAGGGAAAGCAAACATGGAGACATAGGACAAAGGTTGTGGAGAACGACCGAGCCAAGATCCTGTGGAACTTCCAGATACAGACTGACAGGATGGTGATGAACCAACCAGACATGGTGGTGGTGGAGAAGAACAGAGCAGAGCCGTGGTGGTGGACATCACAATACCAAGCGATCGTAATATCAGGAAAAAGGAACATGAGAAACTAGAGAAATACCAGGGGCTCAAGAAGGAGCTGGAGAAGGTCTGGAAAGTGAAGACATCAGTGGTGCCTGTGGTGATGGAACAAAACTGGAAGAGACGACAACAGACACCAGGAAAAACAACAGACACCTCAGTCTAGAAAAGTGCAGAACAGGAACACAAAGATACTGCACAGAACTGTCAGGCTCCCAGACGTCTGGGAGAGGAGCCGAGCTGGATGAGGAACAGACCAACCACACAGGGTCAGGAAGAGATTTTTATACATACAGTAATTTTATATATATGTATATATATATATATATATATATATATATATATATATATATATATATATATATATATATATATATATATATATATATATATATATATATATTTATATGAGAAAGAAAGTGCAAAATGAAAATAAGTCCTGGTTCAGGACTAAAACAGGACGGAACCAGGAACCAGACACAGCAGGAGTCAGGGACTTTAGCCAATGCACTTCTGTGCCAAAGAAAATAAAAACAGGTCTTAACAGATCAAAAACTTTACAGATGTGACAAAAACTGGACAATAAAACTATAAAACCTCAACTTCTTGGAATACTCCTGGCACGTTTTTTGTTCCTGGTTCAGTCCTGGATCAAATCTTCTTTAGTTTAGTCCTAGTTTAGTCCTGATTTAGTCCTTATTTAGACTGGGTTTAGTCCTGGTTTAGTTCTGGTTCAGTCTTGGTTTAGTCCTGGTTTAGTCCTGGTTCAGTTCATGTCTGTATTGGGGCCAGTTTGGCCCCGGGCTCTTCCTGTCGGGCCCTTCATGTCACCTGCAGCAGTGACACACTTTTAACACACCACATGTTAGTGGTGGCAGAGTGGTTAGTCCTGACGCCCTTCAGCTCCAAGGTCCCTGGTTCTCATCGTGCTCTGAGATGGTTTTTCTTTGTGGAGTTTGCATGATGGGGTAAAGCAAAGGAATCCCCCCAGACACAGGGGGGGTTCCTTTGGTTTACCCCGTCAGCCTGACACATGCACAAGAATCCTCCAGCTATACTGCCACAATCTAGACTCACCAGTCTGCATGGAAACAGAGCAAGGCCAAGTTCTTGGTCAGATCTGTGGAGAAGGGAAATATTCCTGTGCACAGGATAGAAATCCGTGCACATTTGTCTGTAGTTGAGCATAAAATAAATATCTGTAAAGTGTGGAATGAGTCCAGTCGTACATAAATATGTTGTGTGTATTTTATCCATCAGAATATGAACTGAAAAGTTACAACATCAAGAATTACAATCACCACATGAAAATGTACGATTACACTTTCATCACGACAAACAGGAACTCACAGACACGACTCGAGTGAAAAATACAACAACACGATATCAAACCAGAACTGAACCAGGACTAAACCAGGACTGAACCAGGACTGAACCAGAACTGAACCAGGACTAAACCAGGACTAAACCAGGACTGAACCAGGACTAAACCAGAACTGAACCAGAACTGAACCAGAACTGAACCAGAACTAAACCAGAACTGAACCAGGACTGAACCAGGACTAAACCAGAACTGAACCAGAACTGAACCAGAACTGAACCAGAACTGAACCAGGACTGAACCAGGACTAAACCAGAACTGAACCAGAACTAAACCAGGACTGAACCAGAACTGAACCAGAACTGAACCAGAACTGAACCAGAACTAAACCAGAACTGAACCAGAACTGAACCAGAACTGAACCAGAACTGAACCAGAACTAAACCAGAACTGAACCAGGACTGAACCAGGACTAAACCAGAACTGAACCAGAACTGAACCAGAACTGAACCAGAACTGAACTAGAACTGAACCAGGACTAAACCAGAACTAAACCAGGACTAAACCAGAACTGAACCAGAACTGAACCAGAACTGAACCAGAACTAAACCAGAACTGAACCAGGACTGAACCAGGACTAAACCAGAACTGAACCAGAACTGAACCAGAACTGAACCAGAACTAAACCAGAACTGAACCAGGACTAAACCAGGACTAAACCAGGACTGAACCAGGACTAAACCAGAACTGAACCAGAACTGAACCAGAACTGAACCAGGACTAAACTAGGACTAAACCAGAACTGAACCAGAACTGAACCAGAACTGAACCAGGTCTAAACCAGAACTAAACCAGGACTAAACCAGAACTGAACCAGAACTGAACCAGAACTGAACCAGGACTAAACTAGGACTAAACCAGGACTGAACCAGAACTGAACCAGAACTGAACCAGAACTGAACCAGGACTAAACTAGGACTAAACCAGGACTGAACCAGAACTGAACCAGAACTGAACCAGAACTGAACCAGGACTAAACCAGGACGAAACCAGGACTGAACCAGACCTGAACCAGAACTGAACCAGAACTAAACCAAGATTAAACCAGGACTAAACCAGGACCAAACCAGAACTGAACCAGAACTGAACCAGAACTGAACCAGGACTAAACCAGGACGAAACCAGGACTGAACCAGACCTGAACCAGAACTGAATCAGAACTAAACCAAGATTAAACCAGGACTGAAGCAGGACTATTTCGTGTTTGTCGTGATGAAAGTGTAATCATATATTTTCATGTGGTGATTGTAATTCTTGATGTTGTGTTTTCAGTTCATATTCTGATGGATCAAATACACACAAACAACACACAAACATATTTCATGTACGACTGGACTCATTCCACACTTTACACATTTTTATTTTACGCTCAACTACAGGCAGAATGCACAAATTTCATATACTTTTTTCACTGATTAATGTGAGTGAATAAATAAAAAGATGGTTTCAGGCAGTTGAACATTCCAGACGACCATGACCCCTACAGAAAAGTGACATAGTGCAGCTTTAATTCCACATCTTTAAATCTTTGCTGGTGTGTGTGATTTTGAGGCTGTCTCTGATTGGTCGAAAGTGAAGTCAAGGTTCTGAAGTCTTCTCTGATTGGTCCAAAGTGTTGCATCATCTTCAAAGCCGAGTTGCTCATGTTGCAGATTTTAGGAATAAATTTACACAGACTGAAGTTCACCGTGCAGTCTGAGATTAGACCTGGTTTAGACCTGGTTTAGACCTGGTTCAGTCCTGTGTCAGTCCAGGTTTAGTCCTGGTTTAGACCTGGTTCAGTCCTGTGTCAGTCCAGGTTTAGTCCTAGTTTAGTTCTGGTTTAGACCTGGTTTAGACCTGCTTTAGTCCTGGTTTAGACCTGGTTCAGTCCTGGTTTAGACCTGGTTCAGTCCTGGTTTAGTCCTGGTTTAGTCCTGGTTTAGTTCTGGCATAGACCTGCTTTAGGCTTGGTTTACACCTGGTTTAGACCTGGTTTAGTCCTGCTTAGTCATGGTTTAGACTTGGTTTAGTCCTGATTTACACCTGGTTTAGACCTGGTTCGGTCCTGGTTTAGTCCTGGTTTAGACCTGGTTTAGACCTGGTTTAGTGCTGTTTTAGTACTGTTTTAGTTCTGATTTGGTCCTGGTTTAGTTCTACTTTAGACCTGATTTAGTCCTGGCTTAGTCTTTGTTTAGACCTTGGTTTAGTTCTTACTTTAGTCCTGGTTCAGTTCCTGGTTTAGTGCAAGTTTAGTTCTTGTTTAGACCAGTTTTAGTCCCGGTCTAGTCCCTGGTGTGGTTCAAATCTCACTGGGAGTTGTGACATCCTCATCTGGTCCTGATCCAACTGGTCTGGTTTAAATCTGGTCTTGGTCTGGTCTTGAGGGGGTCTTCAGAGTTTTCTTCTTTAAATTGTCAGGAGTTTCCTGCTCAGTGTGACAGTTCACAACTGCAGGACAGACAGAGACAGAGACAGAGAGGAGGAGGGGGTTAAACAGTCTGATGGACAGACCTGGTTTAGTTCTAGCCCAGTCCTGGTGTAGTCCTGTTTAGTCCTAGTTTAGTCCTGGTTTAGTTCTGGTTTAGTCCTGGTTTAGTCCTGGTTTGGACGTTGTTTAGTCCTGGTTTAGTCCTGGTTTAGTTCTGGTTTAGTCCTGGTTTTAGTTCTGGTTTAGTCTGGTTTAGTTCTTAGTCCTGGTTTAGTTCTGGTTTAGTCCTGGTTTAGTTGGTTTAGTTTAGTCTGGTTTAGTCCTGGTTTAGTTCTGGTTTAGTTGGTTTAGTTCTGGTTTAGTTCTGGTTTAGTCCTGGTTTAGTCTGGTTTAGTCTGGTTTAGTCCTGGTTTAGTCCTGGTTTAGTTCCTGGTTTAAGTCTGGTTTAGTTTAGTTCTGGTTTAGTCTGGTTTAGTCTGGTTTAGTCTGGTTTAGTCCTGTTTAGTTCTGGTTTAGAGTCCTGGTTTAGTTCTGGTTTAGTTCTGGTTTAGTCCTGGTTTAGTCCTGGTTTAGTTCTGGTTTAGTTCTGGTTTAGTCCTGGTTTAAGTTCTGGTTTAGTTCTGGTTTAGTCCTGGCTGGTTTAGTTCTGGTTTAGGTTTAGTTCTGGTTTAGTCCTGGTTTAGTTCTGGTTTAGTCCTGGTTTAGTTCTGGTTTAGTCCTGGTTTAGTCCTGGTTTAGTTCTGGTTTAGTCCTGGTTTAGTTCTGGTTTAGTCCTGGACTGATGAGAACCATCTGGAGTCATTCATCTTGGTGTCAGTCAAACATCAGGTCCGTCTGATTTCACTCACACTGAAACAAACAAACAAAAAAAGGTCAGTGGATTTACTTAAAAAAAATATAAAAAATCTGGAAATCTCCTGGATGCAGTAAAATTCTGTTCAGGCTTTGATTCATCTTCAGTCCCTCTGGACGTGGTTTTTCTCAGAACATAAATGACTTTTTTTAATGTTCATGAAATTTGATCAAGTCGTGTTCATAAACATCTTCATCTTATCTTCCTTTATCACGAACACATGTGTACTTGTACACTCCTGTACTTGTACACTCCTGTACTTGTACACTCGTGTACTTGTACACTCCTGTACTTGTACACTCCTGTACTTGTACACTCCTGTACTTGTACACTCGTGTACTTGTACACTCGTGTACTTGTACACTCCTGTACTTGTACACTCGTGTACTTGTACACTCGTGTACTTGTACACTCGTGTACTTGTACACTCCTGTACCTGTACACTCGTGTACTTGTACACTCATGTACTTGTACACTCCTGTACTTGTACACTCCTGTACTTGTACACTTGTGTACTTGTACACTCATGTACTTGTACACTCATGTACTTGTACACTCCTGTACTTGTACACTCCTGTACCTGTACACTCGTGTACTTGTACACTCCTGTACTTGTACACTTGTGTACTTGTACACTCATGTACTTATTACTGCAAGTTTTTTGAAAATCTACTTTGATAAAGCTCATATTGAATATTTAGTGTGTGATTTTAAGGATCTTATCATACATAAAGTCTGGTGGTTCATTCTAACGTGTTAAACCTGCACATATTTCAGTTATTCACTGTACTGAGCTCCAGTCTACGTCCCTCGATCCGTCTCTGCTTCATCTGTGTTTTGAGATGTGGCCCTTGATGACAAAAGTTTGGACACTCCTGGTCTAGAACAATACTGGAGCAGAACAGAATCACAGTGAAGATTAGAAGTGTACAGAAGAAACACACTCATCTCTTCCTCTAAACACAGTAACTGGGAGGGCATCTGGTACAAAGTCCTGCTGCCACATCACCCTGTACAGACACAACAAGTGTTTCACTGAGAAGTTTATGTTGATAAAATAGAATTCTGTTCAAATCATTTTTGTTGGTTTCCTCACTTTGTTCATCTGTGTTTCCTTGGTTCTCAAACATCTTCCTTTTTTTCTAAAAAGATACTGAGATTTTGATTTAGTTTTAGTGTTTTTGTTTGAACTGATAAGCTCACTTTGAGAATGACGAACATCAAGTCCAACATGAACTTCCCCACAGCTCCAGCCGAGCTCTGATCTCCGTCTGATATCACAGTTTGTTTGGACATGATTCTGGAAGCAGCACATTCAGATCTGATACACGTGTCTGTCTCTTGTTTGAGGAGCAGAGATGCTGACAGTTTGTGTCATGGAAACAGTCCTGACATAAACCCTTTTTACAAATAAAACACCACAAACATGTTCACAATGACGACAATCCAGGCCAGAGAAAATGTCTGAAATCTCTGAAAGTCTTACCTCCACATCTGTAGATGAGTAAAACTAAAACACACTGGACAGAGTCAAAAAAGTCCTGTTCATGTTTTCAGTCTGAGCAAACCCTCTCGGACCGTTTTGATATTTTATTCTCTCTGGTTTATTTGCCCCAGACGTTCTGCTGCTAGAAGAGAATCAAATATCAAAAATGAAATAGGCAAGAGACTGTTTTTGACTGGTGTATATTGGAAATCGAGGTCCAAATCAGTTTATTTATTTGACACTAAAACAGAAAAATGAAAGAAACTGTTTTCCCATTAGATTTTTTTCATTCTTAATGGAAATTCAAAAACAACAAATTGTACATGGACCATCTAAACCAGGTCTGAACCAGGATCTAAACCAGGTCTGAACCAGGATCTAAACCAGGTCTGAACCAAGATCTAAACCAGGTCTGAACCAGGATCTAAACCAGGTCTGAATCAGGTTTGGACCAGGACTGATCCAGGTCTGAACCAAGTCTGAACCAAGTCTGAACCAAGTCTTAAACCCACAATCTGGAACAGGTTTGGGACACGGCATGAAGACTGATATCCTTCAGACTTCAACTGTAGTCCTGCTTTAGTCCTGGTTTAGTCCTGGTTTAGTTCTAGTTTAGTTCTTAGGACTAGTTCTAGAGAGTGTGCGTGTGTGTGTGTTGTGTGTGTTCTGTTGTGTGTTGTGTGTGTGTTTTTGTGGACAGAAACTCTCATGTGTGACCGACTTTGATCCAAACAGACGCCAGAGGAAGAGAAGCACTGAGACTGATCCATTCTACAGAGTATGAGAAAAAGAAGAAGAAGAAGAAGAAGAAGGAGAGAGAGAGAGAGAGAGAGAGAGAGAGAGAGAGAGAGAGAGAGAGAGAGAGAGAGAGAGAGAGAGAGAGAGAGAGAGAGAGAGAGAGAGAGAGAGAGAGAGAGAGAGAGAGAGAGAGAGAGAGAGAGAGAGAGAGAGAGAGAGAGAGAGAGAGAGAGAGAGAGAGAGAGAGAGAGAGAGAGAGAGAGAGAGAGAGAGAGAGAGAGAGAGAGAGAGAGAGAGAGAGAGAGAGAGAGAGAGAGAGAGAGAGAGAGAGAGAGAGAGAGAGAGAGAGAGAGAGAGAGAGAGAGAGAGAGAGAGAGAGAGAGTCGCCATTTGGCTCGTCCAGTGTTTTCCTCCTGCTCCTCTCTCATTGGTCAGTTTGATTGGAGTGGGCGGGGCCTGAGTTTCACATGGAGCCGCATCTCGCGCTCAGTTCACTCCGAGGGGCGAGCGCAGCATCCTCATCACCGCGGAGCGACACCGTCCTCTTCCTCATCCTCACAGCGTCTCTCAACCCGAGAGGACCCGAGCTGTACCGAGAGGACCCGAGCTGTACCGAGAGGACCCGAGCTGTACGGGGAGGACCCGGGCTGTACGGGGAGGACCCGGGCTCCGCTCACGCCCCCGGGGCGCGTGTTTGTTGTGGATAAAGTTTCGTGTCCACGTGGACTCAGTTTCCTCTCCACGCGGACAGTGTCCTCCGCGCGCGCAGAGCGGTGGTGCTCATGGACTGAAGCTGGTCCATGGCTTCGGTTCTGTTTCTGTTTTTGTTCGTGACGCTGCAGCGGTGCGGTGCTGCTGACCGCGCGCACGCCGCTCTGCTCTCTGGACACATCCCTGAGGACGCGCCGCGCGGCACAGCGGTGCGCGGACTGCTCCTGCCGCGCTGCGCTGGAGCGGACCCCGATGTGTCCCTGACCGGGGACCACTCTACGAACTTTCGCCTGGTGCCGCGTGCGCACCGCACGGAAACGCGATTGGCGCTGGTGTCCACGCGCACACTGGACCGAGAGTTCATCGCCATGTATGAGTTGCACGCGCATCTGCCCGCGCGCTGTCAGACCAGGCGCGCGCGCATGCAGGTGGAGGTAACGGACGTAAATGACAATGAGCCGCACTTCACTACAGGAAATCGCACCGTGGACGTGGACGCGCTGACGCCGCTTGGAACGGAATTAACGCGCTTTAACGCTCGGGACGCGGACGCGGAGCGGAACGGTCGTGTGATGTTCTACATTTCTCCCAGGGTCCCGCAGCTGCACGTGGTACCGGGGAGCGGGCAGGTGCTGCTCGTGGACTCTCTGCTCGGGCTCGAGCGCATCACCGCGCGCGTTTTCGTGGAGGATGACGGAGAGCCACCGCGCGCTGGAGAGCCCGTGTTTCTGCACGTTAATGTGCGCTCCGGACCGCCGACCACACGCACGAGGCGCGCTCTTTTGGAGGAGCTGACTTATACAGTGAAAGTGCCCGCGCGCGTGCGCGTGGGGCAGCTGCTGTTCACGCTCCCGCCGCGATTCGAGCAGCGGCGCGTGGAGCTGCTCTCTTCCGCCGCGCCGGTCACCGTGGAGCGCGACACCGGAAGAATCTACCTGGCGCGTACACTCACCAGGGATGAAGAGGTCACCGTGCGCGTGCACAACCTCAGAGGTCAGTGACACGCGCGCACCCCTCACGCGCACCCCTCACGCATCCCCACGTCCAGGACCAGAACAAGAACTGATCCACTGAGACGCAGAATCAGAACCAGATCTGGACCAGGGTCTGCTTTAAACCAGGTCTGGTCCAGGTCTGGCCCAGGTCTAGTTCAGGTCTGGTCTGGTTCTGGTCTGGTTCTGGTCTGGTTCTGGTCTAGGGTCTCGGTGTAATGAGTCTTGTACAAACAGTTTATTTGGACTAATCAGTGGAGTTAGTTCAAGTCTGAGGTCTGAGTCTGAGCCTCCCTCTCCCCTCTCTCTCTCTCTCTCCCTCTGTCCCTTCTCTCTTCTCTTCTCCTTCTCTCCTTCTCTCCCCTCTCCCTCTCTTCACGCTCAGACTGTGGCATTTGAAAGTTTGATTTAACAGGGACACTTTCATTCATAGGAAATCCAGACACACACATGTACACTCCCCCCCCCCCCCCCCCCCCCCCCCCCACTGACACACACACACACACACATACTGACACACACACACATCTCTAAAGTGTGTGGTTCTTTTGGTTGAGTTAAAGAAAAGCACATGTGTGTG
>NW_026571447.1:1267500-1277500 GCF_026225935.1 Boleophthalmus pectinirostris
GGTCAATAATCAATTACTGTTGCTATGGAGACGGGACCATTAACGACCCACATCAGGACACACAAACATGAGCTCGTCCTTTTATTGCTCCTATAGTCTATAACAGAATCATATCACTGCACACGTTTCCAACACCTGACCAAGAGGTCAGAGCAGCATGACTGACAGGTGGATTAGCCAATCAGGGACACGCATGATCCCTATCAAACAAACATGATGCTCACGAGGAAAAAAGAAAGGACAAAAATATCACAGGAGTGAAGAACACAGAGGATGTGTGCAGAATCAATGAGAACACTAAACTCTTCATCTGAGGAAGAGAAATATCACCAGAGCCTCTCTGACACTGGAGCTCCACAGGGAGCATACTGTCACCACTTGTGTTTACTCTGTACACAGCACACTACACACAACTCCCAAGTTCACTGATGACACAGACACTGTGGAGTGTATCAGGAACCGTGAAGAAGAGGAGCATTACTCATTTTAACAATAATTTTAGTGAGCTTTGTCTGAATTATACTTATTTGCATTTTCCAGCTAAGTTTTACTCTATATGAATTCTCAAGAATTTATGAACAGATATTCTTTCACTTTCTATTTGATTGATTTTGATATAAATTTGATTTTTGCTTTTTCCATTTTCAAAGATAATATATTTTGTTTTTTCCAAATTCATTGAAAGTTTATTAATATAGAGAATAGAGGCTGGTGTCGTCCACTAATAAAATACAGCTTCTTTTGTCCACTGCCGCACAGACGTCGTTACTGTACATAATCAATCATTTGTTTATAATAAAAAAGTTTTTTTATTGATTGTCTGTTTTTTGATACTTTTCACAACCTTAATATAGTGTTCCAGCGCTGACAGTTGAATGTGTGCCATTTTAAAGTGATATTAAAGTGGCGTGTGTACTCAAGGTCATGTGTCCAAAGTTAAGACAAAGGCGCTTGAGTGACATCATTAAAAGTTGAAAATAATCTCAGAGTGTGAAGAATCCTGTTACCGCCACTCTAATCCAAATGAACTCATGTCAATCACTCCTCTCCTCCTTCTCTCATCACTTTAAATCCTCTCTTCTCTCCTCCTTTCTCCTCTCGCCCTTTTCCTCCTTCCACTCTCTCTCATCTCCTCTTCTCATCCCTCTCTTCATCCCTCGCTCTCTTTCACAGGTTTGGAGGATCCTCTCATTTGGTGATAAAACCTGTTGTAATATAAATAAGAGTTTTACACATCAGAAGCAAATTGTGAAGAAATATTGAAAAATATGCTGAAAATTTAAGCAAGAAAATATTTTTGCCAATATTTTAAACATGATTTCAACTAAATAAAGCTGATTTATACAAATTCAATCATCAGTCTGGAAATAGTTTTATTACATCCAACGAAAAGGTCCAACCAGGAATCTGGGAACTGAAATCACTGAACCCTGGAACAGAAATCACTGAGTCCTTTAACCGATATCACTGAACCCTGGAACCGAAATCACTGAATCCTGGAACTGGAATCACTGAGTCCTTTAACCGATATCACTGAACCCTGGAACCGAAATCACTGAATCCTGGAACTGAAATCGCTGAATCCTGGAACTGAAATCACTGAATCCTGGAACTGAAATCAGTGAATCCTGGAACCAGAATCATTGAATCTTGGAACCAAAATCACTGATTTCTGGAACTGAAATCACTGAATCCTACAACTGAAATCACTGAATCCTGGAACCGAAATCACGGAATCCTGGAACTGAAATCACTGAATCCTGGAACCGAAATCACTGAATCCTGGAACTGAAATCACTGAATCCTGGAACCGAAATCACTGAATCCTGGAACCGAAATCACTGAATCCTGGAACCGAAATCACTGAATCCTGGAACTGAAATCACTGAATCCTGGAACTGAAATCACTGAATCCTGGAACCGAAATCACTGAATCCTGAAACTGAAATCAGTGAATCCTGGAACCAGAATCATTGAATCCTGGAACCGAAATCACTGAATCCTGGAACTGAAATCACTGAATCCTGGAACCAAAATAATTGAATCTTGGAACCGAAATCACTGAGCAGACCGATATACCCGATGTTTTAGTATCTTCACCGATATTTGGTATTATTGGAGAACCAATATTAGTGCATCTCTAGTCTGGTTCTGGTCCGGTCTTGGTCTAGTCCTGGTCTGGTCCTGATGCTGGTCTGGTCCTGGTCTAGTGTAAGTCCTGGTGACATGTGGCTCCAGGGTCTTTTCGTGTCCCACTTTCTCTCACCTCGTCTCTTCTGGTCCTGCACTTGTCACTTCCTTTTTACGCTCTTGGTTTAGTTTTATATTTACACAGTATTTAGACACGGGGAGGGCATCTGACACAGGGGGAAGGCATCTGACACACGGGGAGGGCATCTGACACAGGGGGAGGGCATCTGACACAGGGGGAGGGCCTCTGACACAGGGGGAGGGCCTCTGAACATGTTTGTCCCAGTTTTCTCTCACATCAAGTGTCACATTTAGCGAGCATGACAGTCGTGCTCCAAATCCACAAGACAAACCAGAGACTGAATCCACCTGCCTCCAACTCAGGGACTAAACCAGAACTAAACCAGAACTAAACCAGGACTAAACCAGAACTAAACCAGGACTAAACCAGAACTAAACCAGGACTAAACCAGGACTAAACCAGAACTAAACCAGGACTAAACCAGAACTAAACCAGAACTAAACCAGAACTAAACCAGGACTAAACCAGAACTAAACCAGAACTAAACCAGGACTAAACCAGAACTAAACCAGAACTAAACCAGAACTAAACCAGGACTAAACCAGAACTTAACCAGAACTAAACCAGGACTAAACCAGAACTTAACCAGAACTAAACCAGAACTAAACCAGGACTAAACCAGAACTAAACCAGAACTAAACCAGAACTAAACCAGGACTAAACCAGGACTAAACCAGGACTAAACCAGGACCAAACCTGGACCATATGTTGTTCATGTTTCTTCTTGATCAGGTTTCAAAATGTTGCTGTTGTTTTCAGTTAAACTTGAGTTTAGACCGAGCCTGGACTTAAAACAAAGACAAGAACCAACGAACATCTGCAAGTTACCAGCTGGGTCCACAATCCAGACCAGACCAGACCCAGACCCAGACCAGAGACCAGACCAGACCCAGACCAGACCAGACCAGACCAGACCAGACCAGACCAGACCAGACCAGACAGACCAGACCCAGACCAGAGACCAGACCAGACCAGACCAGACCAGAGACCACAGACCAGACCAGAGCCCACAGACCAGAGACCACAGACCAGACCAGACCAGACCAGACCAGACCAGAGACCAGACCAGACCAGACCAGAGACCCCAGACCAGACCAGACCAGACCAGACCAGACCAGACCAGACCAGACCAGACCACAGACCAGACCAGACAGACCAGAGACCAGAGACCAGACCAGACCCAGACCAGACCAGACCAGACCAGACCAGACCAGACCAGACCAGACCAGACCAGAGACCAGACCAGAGACCAGACCAGACCAGACCATACCCAGACCAGACCAGCCCAGACCAGAGACCAGACCACCAGACCAGACCAGACCAGACCAGACCAGACCAGACCAGACCAGACCCAGACCAGACCCAGACCAGACCCAGACCAGACCAGACCAGACCAGAGACCAGACAGACCAGACCCAGACCAGACCAGACCAGACCAGACCAGACCAGACCAGACCAGACCAGACCAGACCAGACCAGACCAGACCAGACCAGAGACCAGACCAGACCAGACCAGACCAGACCAGACCAGACCAGAGACCAGACCAGACCAGACCAGACCAGACCAGACCAGAGACCAGACCAGACCAGAGACCAGACCATAGACCAGAGACAGACCAGAGACCCAGACCAGAGACCAGACCAGACCAGACCAGACCAGACCAGACCAGACCAGACCAGACCAGACCAGACCAGACCAGACCAGACCAGACCAGACCAGACCAGACCAGACCAGACCAGACCAGACCAGAGCCAGACCAGACCAGACCAGACCAGACCAGACCAGACCAGACCAGACCAGACCAGACCAGACCAGACCAGACCAGACCAGACCAGACCAGACCAGACCAGACCAGACCAGACCAGACCAGACCAGACCAGACCAGACCAGACCAGACCAGACCAGACCAGACCAGACCAGACCAGACCAGACCAGAGACCCAGACCAGACCAGACCAGACCAGACCAGAGACCAGACCAGAGACCAGACCAGACCAGACCAGACCAGAGACCAGAGACCAGACCAGAGACCCAGACCAGACCAGACCAGAGACCAGACCAGACCTAGACCAGAGAGACCAGACCAGACCAGACCAGACCAGACCAGACCAGACCCAGACCAGACCAGACCAGACCAGACCAGACCAGACCAGACCAGACCAGACCAGACCAGACCAGACCAGACCCAGACCCAGACCAGAGACCAGACCAGACCAGACCAGACCAGACCAGAGACCAGACCAGACCAGACCAGACCAGACCAGACCAGACCAGACCAGACCAGAGACCAGACCAGACCAGACCAGACCAGACCAGACCAGAGACCAGACCAGACCAGACCAGACCCAGACCAGACCAGACCAGAGACCAGACCAGACCAGACCAGACCAGACCAGACCAGACCAGAGACCAGACCAGACCAGACCAGACCCAGACCAGACCAGACCAGACCCAGACCAGAGCCAGACCCAGACCAGACCAGACCAGAGACCAGACCAGAGACCAGACCCAGACCAGAGCCAGACCAGACCAGACCAGACCAGACCAGACCAGACCAGACCAGACCAGACAGACCAGACCAGACCAGACCAGACCAGACCAGACCAGACCAGACCAGACCAGACCCAGACCAGAGACCAGACCAGACCAGACCAGACCAGAGACCAGACCCAGACCAGACCAGACAGACCAGAGACCAGACCAGACCAGAGACCAGACCAGACCAGAGACCAGACCAGAGACCAGACCAGACCAGACCAGACCAGACCAGACCAGAGACCAGACCAGACCAGACCAGACCAGACCAGACCAGACCAGACCAGACCAGACCAGACCAGACCAGAGACCAGACCAGACCAGACCAGACCAGACCAGAGACCAGACCAGACCCAGACCAGAGACCAGACCAGAGACCAGACCAGACCAGACCAGACCAGAGACCAGACCAGACCAGACCAGAGACCCAGACCAGACCAGACCAGACCAGACCAGACCAGAGACCAGACCAGACCAGACCAGACCAGACCAGACCAGACCAGACCAGACCAGACCAGACCAGACCAGACCAGACCAGACCAGAGACCAGACCAGACCAGAGACCAGACCAGACCAGACCAGACCAGACCAGACCAGAGACCAGACCAGAGACCAGACCAGACCCAGACCAGACCAGACCAGACCAGACCAGACCAGACCCAGACCAGACCAGACCAGACCAGACCAGACCAGACCAGACCCAGAGACCAGACCAGACCAGACCAGACCCAGACCAGACCAGACCCAGACCAGACCAGACCAGACCAGACCAGACCAGACCAGACCAGACCCAGACCAGACCAGACCAGACCAGACCAGAGACCAGACCAGACCAGAGACCCAGACCAGACCCAGACCAGAGACCCAGACCAGAGACCAGAGACCAGACCAGACCAGACCAGACCAGACCAGACCAGACCAGACCAGAGACCAGACCAGACCAGACCAGAGACCAGACCAGAGACCAGACCAGACCAGACCAGACCAGACCAGACCCAGACCAGACCAGACCAGAGACCAGACCAGACCAGACCAGAGACCAGACCAGACCAGACCAGACCAGACCAGAGACCAGACCAGACCAGAGACCAGACCAGACCAGACCAGAGACCAGACCAGACAGACCCCAGACCAGAGCCAGACCAGACCAGACCAGACCAGACCAGACCAGACCAGACCAGACCAGACCAGACCAGACCAGAGACCAGACCAGACCCAGACCAGACCAGACCAGACCAGACCAGACCAGACCAGACCAGACCCAGACCAGAGACCAGACCAGACCAGACCAGACCAGACCAGACCAGACCAGACCAGACCCAGACCAGACCAGACCAGACCAGACCAGACCAGAGACCAGACCAGACCAGACCAGACCAGACCAGACCCAGACCAGACCAGACCAGACCAGACCAGACCAGACCAGACCAGACCAGAGACCAGACCAGACCAGACCAGACCAGACCAGACCAGACCAGACCAGACCAGACCAGACCAGACCAGACCAGACCAGAGACCAGACCAGACCAGACCAGACCAGACCAGACCAGAGACCAGACCAGAGACCAGACCAGACCAGACCAGACCCAGACCAGAGACCAGACCAGACCAGACCCAGACCAGACCAGACCAGACCAGACCAGACCAGACCCAGACCAGACCAGACCAGACCAGACCAGAGACCAGACCAGACCAGACCAGACCAGACCCAGACCAGACCAGACCAGACCAGACCAGAGACCAGACCAGACCAGACCAGACCAGACCAGACCAGACCAGACCAGACCAGACCAGACCAGAGACCAGACCAGACCAGACCAGACCAGACCAGACCAGACCAGACCAGACCCAGACCAGACCAGAGACCAGAGACCAGACCAGACCAGACCAGACCAGACCAGACCAGACCAGACCAGACCAGACCAGACCAGACCAGACCAGAGACCAGACCAGACCAGACCAGACCAGACCAGAGACCAGACCAGACCAGACCAGACCAGACCAGACCAGACCAGACCAGACCAGAGACCAGACCAGACCAGACCAGACCAGACCAGAGACCAGACCAGACCAGAGACCCAGACCAGACCAGAGACCCAGACCAGACCAGACCAGACCAGACCAGACCAGACCAGACCAGACCAGACCAGACCAGACCAGACCAGACCCAGACCAGACCAGACCAGACCAGACCAGACCAGAGCCCAGACTAGAGACCAGACCAGACCTAGACTAGGACCAGAACCAGACCAGAGACAAGAGACCAGACACCAGATACCAGAAACCAGAGACCAGACCAGACCAAAGACCAGAGACCAGACCCAGACCAGACCAAAGATCAGAGACCAGACCCAGACCAGAACCAGACCAGAGACCAGACCAGAGACCAGACTCAGACCAGAACTAGAACCAAACCAGAGACCAGACCCAGACTAGACCTAGACCAGACCCAAACACAAATCCACACCAGAGACCAGAGACTAGACCTAGACCAGACCTGGGTCTATCTGAGATTCAAGTTCTTTACAAACCAAATATAAATCTTTAGCGTCCAATTGTTTTGGTTTAGTTCTAGTTTAGTCCTGGTTCAGTTTTTGTTCATCTCTGGTTCAGTCTTGGTTTAGTCTTTGTTTAGTCCTGGACTTTTATTGTGGAAATACAGTAGTTGTTTCTAGATGTGTTTGCTTAAGTCCCATGAGCTGTGTTCATTCAGATGTACTGTGTCTCTGTCCTCATGACGTCCACATGTCTGGCCGGACCGTCCCTTCACTCACATGTTTGTGTTTTATTCACATGGTTGATGAAAGCAGCCCTCCACAGGACTACTACAGCCCACGAGAGTCCTGTCCCACTCAGAAACACTGCCCCCTGTGTGTCATGTGTGGAACCTCATGTTTACGTCAGGTTGTATTAGAGCACGAGTCTCCAACCTGCAGCTCTCCACCCCCTCTGAGGAACTCACCAGGGGATTTCTGAAGTACACAGATTGTGCTGAAAAACTCAAACTGGACTGATTCAAGACTATTACCATTGTAAATGTACCATGTTAATGTCGCGCATGTTGTAAATATAGAAACATCTCACTGTGCCCGTCTCTTAAATGTATTCCATTTCTTGTGACAGCTGAAACGAGCAGCTCTTTGGCATTTTCATTTTGTTAAAGTAACTCACCGCAGGAAAAAGTCTGGAGAGCCGTGCACTAGAGGATATGAGTGTAAAAGTACCTCTGGTCAACTCTACATCATGTTTATTCAAATCATAATGAATACTTACATGTGCATACATTTAGTGTGTACATGTACATACATTTGAAACACTTTTAGAGCAACACAAAGAAAGGGGCCTGAGGGATTCTCGGTCATGTCCATGGCACCGTTTAGGCTGAAAAAATAAAATAGATATTAATCAAAATAAAAACAAATACATGAAATGCCCCACAGAACAGCTCCAAACCCGCCAGACTAACACACCTTCATCATCATTATTATTATTATTATTATTATTATTATTATTATTATTATTTATTTTTAAATTTATTATAATTTGTTTCAAGATGCTTTACAGAACACATGTAGTGGTAGTTTTCTAGCCAGGCTGGCACCACCTAGTGTCCCCGCTCATTTAAATTTCTGTCCAGCTCTAGGCCAGGAATCAGAACAGGTGAGTTTCAGCTGACGTCATTGTTATTAAAAGCCAGCGTTGCATGCTGGGAAATATTTTGGTCAGAGGAAACACTGTAGCGGTCAAACACAGTGCGTAACCTCGCGTATTTATTATCGGATGCACAAATAGAAGCACGGAGTGCTGAGTGAAAAGATCATCAAACATCCGCAGAGCAAACGTAGAAGATCTTAACAAACTGTGGACTCCAACAAGTTCAACAACACATCAAGACTCTTGGAGGTTTTCATCTTTTCTGCTGTGAATGGCCCAGGAGTTTCCACCAAGTCATTGTGGATATCACCAAAGTGAATATTTGTCCAGGTAGTTGGTGATTCTGACCAGAAATTTGGTTTGGTCCACCTTTTGTCGGGGTTGAAAAGGGGGATTTGGTTCTGTCGATGCTTATGACCAATTTCTGGTCAAATGGTCTTGGGTCCTCTGCCGTTAGAGTGGATAAATAACCAGGATCAATACCCTTTACGTGCTTTCTCGCTTCGTCCGTTGTGTTGAATTTGTGTTTCTTGCCGCTGACTAAAATAATTCCCAGCATGCAACGCGCACTTTTGTCAACAATGAAACTCGCCTATATACTAGACAGTTCACAAAAACACAGAATTGTGAGTTTGGGCACCAGCCAATCAGAAAAGAGCCATATATTCAGTGTTCACTGTTAAAGATTCCTGAGATTGAGAATTTAAAGCCGCAACAAAGAGAATGTTTGGTGAATTTTATCAAAGGGAAAGACGTTATTGTCCTTCATACAGGATTTGGGAAAAGCTTATTATACCAGTTAACCCCGTTAGCGGCGCATTACATACATCACGACCAAATAACAGCAATGGGTTAAAATGATAAAAAATACCCACCTACCATCAGTGTTGGGAAGGTGACTTTTAAAATGTAATCCTCAACAGATTACAGATTACATACACCAAAATGTAGTTTGTAACGTAACGTGAGTAACATAATCTGAATACTTTGGATTACTTGATTTGCTGTAGAGAAGCAAAGATGAGGAAATCTTCACATAAGATGAAGAAGAGAAGTTTTATCTGCTAAAATATAATAAATAAATATTATTGATAGAAGAGGAGGAGACACGTCCATGTAGCATGGTTTAGTCCTGTTAACTCCGGTTTTAGTCCTGGTTTAGTCCTGGTTTTAAACCTGTTTTAGATCTAGTTTAGATCTAGTGTAGACCTGGATTTAGTCCTGGTTTAGACCTGGATTTAGTCCTGGTTTAGACCTGGATTTAGTCCTGGTTTAGACCTGGATTTAGTCCTGGTTTAGACCTGGATTTAGTCCTGGTTTAGACCTGGTTAAGATCTAGTTAAGACATGATTTAGTTTTCAGCAATGAATGGAATTTTTTTTTGGGGGGGGGAGTATAGCTCAAAATGTGAAAACAGGAAAATCCCGCTGTGTAATCCATTGATTTCAACAAAGTAACTGTAATCCAATTACCACTCACTGAAACAGTAACTGTTACTGAATACAGTTACTCATCATTTGTAGTCTGATTACGTAACTC
>NW_026571447.1:1285000-1320165 GCF_026225935.1 Boleophthalmus pectinirostris
CTTTATTCATAAAACACTTTTAAAAACAAGGTTTACAAAGTGCTGTACAAGCAGAAATGAACAGTACAAAAACATAAAAATAGCACACGGAAAGATCAAAAACAGACAATGACGACAATTCAATTAATTATAATAAATAAATAATTAATAAGTCAAGGTAAAACCTGTTAAAGGAAGACCAACCGATAAAAATGTGTTTGAAGAAGTGATATAAAAGATGATAGTGATGGTGTGAGCCTTATCTCCTCAGTCAGGTCGTTCCAAAGCTGAAGCGCCTGGACTGAAAAGACTCCAGCACCTTTGTCCAGAGCCTGATCTTTAGAACAACCACAGAGACCTGCCTGAAGATCTAAGACTGAAGAGGAACAACCACAGACACCTGCCTGAAGATCTAAGACAGAAGAGGAACAACCACAGAGACCTGCCTGAAGATCTAAGACTGAAGAGGAACAACCACAGACACCTGCCTGAAGATCTAAGACAGAAGAGGAACAACCACAGAGACCTGAGGATCCAAAACTGTGGGAGGCTCATATAGAATTTAAAGTTCTGAAATGTAACTTGCAAGACCTAAACAAGCTTTAAATGTGATCTGTAAAATGTAAAATGAATTGTAAAACACACAGGAGCCAGTGAAGAGAAGCTCAGACAGGGTCATGTGTTGATGTCTGTTAAAACCAGTTACCAATTGTGGCAGTTTGACTTTTACATGTTCAGATAAAAACTTGTGTTACTGTTAAATGATGTGAAAGAAAGTCTGAATGTCCCTACAAAGTTTTTACAAGACACTTTCTCTACACACACACAACTTCACACATCAAAATAACAAAAAGACAGTTCTCTCTGTTTACTGTGTGCACTTACATTTGTGATGTAAATCCACCTGAACTAGCTTGAGTTTGTGTTGGAACCCTGCATTGCTTGGCCGTTCCATTGCACTTTTTCGAGGTCGAGGTCGGTTTTCCCAGAGTCCCGAGCGCGAGAGAACAGCATCAGAAATTCGCCCCCATAACTCCCGCCTCGGTGAGCTTCATTTGACTGGATCTGAACACTACGGGTGACGTCACACTCCCTCAGTCTCTGTACGCTCTGTGGTGGATCGTAAAGTTTGGATTCAGAACGTGGGGCGTGCAGAGCGGTGTGTGACGGTCTCCAGGTGGTGTCCATGTTCACACGGGCTCCTGGATTATTATGAGATGATTAGATTATGATCAGATTAAACATCGGGATTATACTCTGGGATTATGGGTGTCGGATGGTCAGTGTTACGGTTCAGATGGCCTCAGATGATTATGCGATGTGTTTATGCTTCAGATTATTCCGGGATGTGTGTGTGTGCTTGAATACACAACAGGACGCTTGTATTTGTGGTTCAGATGATGCAGACGTGAGAATTCCCAGGTCCAGTAAACGCCCCGCGGCTCTCTGCAGATTAAACAGGGACAGTGAACTAACTCGATCACTGCTCCCTGCGCACGTTACAAGAAGAAGGATTATTCACACAGAGCTGGCTCCTTCTCTCACAGAGCAGAGCTGGAAAAGTCCTGCTCCTGTCTGCTCCTGTCTGCTCCTGTCTGCTCCTGTCTGCTCCTGTCTGCTCCTCTCTACTCCTGTCTGCTCCTGTCTGCTCCTGTCTGCTCCTCTGGCTCTGCTCCTGTCTGCTCCTGTCTGCTCCTGCCTGCTCCTGCCTGCTCCTGTCTCTGGGATTAGTGTCATGTCCTGGGAAAGGCTGTGATCCGTCAGTGACATTATGCAGATTTTCAAATTAGGATTAAAAGATCATTTCTGTTTTGAATAACACAGATACAGCAGGAGTCCAGCTCACACACAAAAGCAAACAAATGCACAAAAGCCTGTCCAAAATGTAAGATAGAAACACTTCAATCTTTCAAAAAATGACTTGAACGTCTTGAAATTATTTTGCTGCATGGACAGATCATTTTACTTGACAAGTTTTCTTAAAATAAACAGCCTCTAGACTAGAATGAAGCATCTCAGAACTATTAACTTGATAATAAATCTAAAAACAAGATGAATAACCTGATGTAAGTGTTAAAATCTTAGCCAGATCAGAGATATTTGCAGTGCATGACTTAACAGTTTAGATGATTTGTGTATTTGTCCTGATGAGAGCAGAAGTAAGACGTCTACAAAAAGTCAAATCCATTTTTTTTCCCCTCTGATTATTTCTATCAGTGACAAACTCCATTCTCCAACCAGCACAACATCTGGGAGGGCATCTGACACACAGATACAGGAGGACGGGAGGGCATCTGACACACAGATACAGGAGGACGGGAGGGCATCTGACACACAGATACGGGAGGATGGGAGGGCATCTGACACACAGATACAGGGGAGACTGGAGGATGGGAGGGCATCTGACACATGGGGAGAGGACGGGAGGACATGTGACACAGACGTCATCCAGGTCATGTCTCACAAGAACCTTTAGCCCCAATATTTAAGTTTAGGGTTTTAAGCTCTTCAGATTCAAATAAGATGCGAAGGACCAAAGACCGAGACAAGACCAGGTCAAGACCAGGTCAAGACCAGAACTAAACCAGTTCAAGATGAGAACTAAACCCTCAGAGTCCCAGGACAAAGAGACATGCAAGTGCTTTGTTTCAAATGAGAGGCTTGATGGACAGGACTAAAAGTAGACGAAAACTGAAACCAGGACTAAAACTGGACTAAACCTGGACTAAAGCAGGACTAAAACTGGACCAAAACTGAAATCAGGACTAAATCAGGACTAAAGCAGGACTAAAACAAGACTAATAGAGGACTAAAACTGAAACCAGGACTAAAGCAGGACTAAAAGTGGACTAAAACTGAAATCTGGACTAAACCAGGACTAAAAGTGGACTAAAACTGAAATCGAGACTAAACCAGGACTAAACCAGGATTAAAACAGGACTTAACCAGGACTAAAGCAGGACTAAAACTGAAATCAGGACTAAAACAGGACTAAAACCAAACTAAAGCAAGACTAAGCCTGGACTAAAATTGAAATCAGGACTAAAGCCGGACTAAAACTGGACCAGAGCAGAACTGTGTCGGGACTTAAACTGGACTAAAACATACTTCTGTTCTCTCATGACAGTTTACACAAATCAAGTATTTTAGAAACAAAAGATCTTTAGGAGAATCTGAACCAGACCAAACCGTGCCGTACCGGTCCGACCTTTGCCAAACACTTAGTGAACAGTGCCCCCTGCCCTGCGGCGCCCCCTGTGGAGATCACCCTGCTTGTTTCTGTCACCTTCTCTTTAGATCAGATGCCCCGGAGCCTCCTCTCTCCTTAACCCTGTCACTCTCTCCTTTCCCCACCTCGCTGACCTCTGACCCCCACTGCCAATCACAGCACAGGGGCGGGGCTTCGGGCCTTTATTTGTTTTATTGTCCCATGCGGACGACACCGGGCGTTGTCATGGCAACCTTCTGTGAGAATGTATAGCACACAAACAGACTGAGGTTTGAATTGAGTGTGGAGAGACGGGCTTTGTTAGGAGACGTGACATTATCAAGTCATGTGAAAATGAAATTAAGAGTCGTTTAGTGACTCATTTAACATGATTATCTGTGTGATCTATGATGTGTAATTGTGTTCAGATGTAAAACGGTTCATATAATATAACCAGAGACTGTATAGAAATGGACACAGCTAACGCACGACCCACCGTCGAGTTCTGAAGTTCACATGTGGCTCCTGCAGACTCTGGCTCACATCGACTTATAATGAAACACTGTGGTCATTCTCAATGAAAGTGCTGCTGTGATCAAGGACATTTGATCTGAAAATGTTCATGATCCCGGTGGGTATTTTGATTTTATTTATTTTTTTCTATTTTGTTAGTCTACTCATAACATAAAGCCTGACTCCAGATTCTCCACTGTAACTGTTAGCATCGATGAGCTTCATTTGACTGGAGCTGAACACTGTGTGTGACGTCACACTCACATAGTCCACTTTTTTATACAGTCTACAAATTCAAATTCAAAATTCTAATTCAAAAAAGTTTATTGTCAATTCTTCATAAGAAACATGAATCAAATGTGTTTGTGTTTCTCCAGCCCAAATGTATAAATAAATAATGTAAAAGTCCAATTTCTTCTTTGGGAAGACACAGATTCCTGCTTCCTGGCAGTGGGTGAGGGGACAGAGTTCAACATCCTGAACCTCAGAGTTTGTCTTCTGTAAACCTCAGAGTTTGTCTTCTGTAAACCTCAGAGTTTGTCCTCTGTAAACCTCAGAGTTTGTCCTCTGTAAACCTCAGAGTTTGTCTTCTGTAAACCTCAGAGTTTGTCCTCTGTAAACCTCAGAGTTTGTCCTCTTTAAAGCTCAGAGTTTGTCCTCTGTAAACCTCAGAGTTTGTCCTCTGTAAAGCTCAGAGTTTGTCCTCTGTAAACCTCAGAGTTTGTCCTCTGTAAACCTCAGAGTTTGTCCTCTGTAAAGCTCAGAGTTTGTCCTCTGTAAACCTCAGAGTTTGTCCTCTGTAAACCTCAGAGTTTGTCCTCTTTAAAGCTCAGAGTTTGTCCTCTGTAAAGCTCAGAGTTTGTCCTCTTTAAACCTCAGAGTTTGTCCTCTGTAAACCTCAGAGTTTGTCCTCTTTAAACCTCAGAGTTTGTCCTCTGTAAACCTCAGAGTTTGTCCTCTGTAAACCTCAGAGTTTGTCCTCTGTAAACCTCAGAGTTTGTCCTCTGTAAACCTCAGAGTTTGTCCTCTTTAAACCTCAGAGTTTGTCCTCTTTAAACCTCAGAGTTTGTCCTCTTTAAACCTCAGAGTTTGTCCTCTTTAAACCTCAGAGTTTGTCCTCTTTAAACCTCAGAGTTTGTCCTCTTTAAACCTCAGAGTTTGTCCTCTGTAAACCTCAGAGTTTGTCCTCTTTAAACCTCAGAGTTTGTCCTCTTTAAACCTCAGAGTTTGTCCTCTTTAAAGCTCAGTGTGTCCTGTGCTGAGTCTCATTAGAACCATTAACAGCTTTGTATGAGGATCACCTGAGCGCTAACAGCTAACGGCTCTTTTTCTGCTAACTCTGGATCAAAGGCTCAGGTTTAATTAGCACTAGCACAGCCGCTAACGAGGAGCAAAGCATCATGGGAATATCAGCCCTTCATTAAAACTCAAAGAAAAGACAGAAACTCACAAAGAACTGAAGCACTGCCCCCACCTCCACCAGAGCACACTCCTGCTCTAGTCCTGCTCTAGTCCTGCTCTAGTCCTGCTCTAGTCCTGCTCTAGTCCTGCTCTAGTCCTGGTGTAGTCCTGGTGTAGTCCTGCTCTAGTCCTGCTCTAGTCCTGGTGTAGTCCTGGTGTAGTCCTGCTCTAGTCCTGCTCTAGTCCTGCTCTAGTCCTGGTGTAGTCCTGCTCTAGTCCTGCTCTAGTCCTGCTCTAGTCCTGCTCTAGTCCTGGTGTAGTCCTGGTGTAGTCCTGGTTTAGTCCTAGTTTAGTCCTGGTGTAGTTTATTTATTTATTTATTTATTTATTTGATTGGGACAGAGCATGTTAATGAACAAACATGACAACATGAATGTAAACACACCGGATTGTAGCCTAAGGCTAATTTCCATCCGTTGTCCCAAGGGCTGGGGTCACAGGGGGCCAGACACTAAAATATTGCACACTCCACTCATTATATAGTTCCATTCATTGCACAGTTCCCATTCATTGCACAGTTCCCATTCATTGCACAGTTCCCATTCATTGCACAGTTCCCATTATTGCACAGTTCCCATACATTGCACAGTTCCCATTCATTACACATAGAAAAACAATTAAAATCACAGTGCAGTTATACATGTGTACATGTTTGATTTGACCATAACCAAGTTTTTGTTTGAGCTTTAAAAGAGCTGTATGTGGGACATTCTTTCAGGGTCAGTGGAAGACTGTTCCACAGATTTCCACCTTGTACAGATAAAACATTCTGACCAAAGGTGGTCCGTCTCTGGGGTATGACCAAGTCACCCCTGGTGGTGGCTCGTGTGGTTCTTATTGAAATGTCTTTACGTTTAATGTAATTATTTAATGGTGGTGGTGCCAGGGAGTGTAGAACCTTATAAATTAGACAAGTCCTTTTGAGTTTGACCATGTTGCTAAAATCCAGAAGCCTGTGCTTTTTCAGTATGTGACAGTGGTGGTGGGAAATGGGTTTTTTGTCAAGTATTTTTAGACTTCTTTTATAGAGGTTTTCAATGGTTTTAAGTGTTGTGGGGCAGGCAAGAGACCAAGTAGTTAAGCAGTAATCGATGTGAGACATAATCATTGAATAGAAATAAGTTTTTGCAGCATTCATGTTTAAGTTATTCCTGATATGACGGAAGTTCTGAATGTTAAACTGGATAACCTGGGATACTTTTTTAACATGACTTTTGAAGGATAGTGTTGAATCTAGAATTACTCCGAGGTATTTAAATTCTGAGACCAGATCAAGTTCAACTCCATTAAGAAAAACGTTTGATTGCTTCAAATCGGTGTGACGTTTTGAGAAGTACATGCAGACAGTTTTTTTGGTGTTTAGCAGAAGGCACGAATCCTTGAGCCAGATATGCACAGATGATAAGGCAACTGTGAGGTCCTCAGCAACTTGCTGAAAACTTCTGGCTTGAGTATAGATGACTGCATCATCCGCATACATCTGTGAAAATGTATTTGGACAAGCATTTGGCAGATTATTGATGAAGAGGGAGAATAACACAGGCCCAAGGATTGAGCCCTGTGGGACACCAACATCAGAATCCAAAAATTTGAGATTTTACCCCATCAACTACCACATACTGTTTCCTGTGTGACAGATATGATGTAAACCATTGGAGAGCTTGACTGGAGATGTTAAACTGAGTCAACCGGGACAGTAGAATCTGATGATTTACGGAGTCAAAGGCTTTCTTCAGATCTAAGAAGACAGCTCCAACACAGGGACTCTTATCAAGCAAGCTCTTTATGTTTTCTGTTAGCACACACAGGGCAGTGTCTGTGGAGTGATGAGCTCGGAAGCCAAACTGTAGTGGGTGTAGTGAGGGTTGGGTGTTTTCTAAATGAGCTTTAAGGAGTTTGACTACCCACTTCTCAGCTATTTTAGATATAACTGGAAGTATGCTTATAGGCCGATAATTAACCATGTCTGTTTTAGCACCTGATTTAAAAATTGGTGTCACTGCAGCTATTTTCCAATCAGTTGGAACAACAGAAAATTTGAAAGACATATTGAGGAGATGGGTGATGGGTCGTACAAGAGGATCCTTAAATTCTTTCAGAAGAGTTGTGTTTAAACCAAATGCATCAAGTGCTTTTGAATTTTTCAAGCCTGTAATTAATTTGGCAACTTCATGGTCTGAAATATCAGTGATCCTGAACATGTCCTGATCAGGGTCACTGATATGATGAGAGCAGGCAGGTGGAGTGAACTGTTGAGTGATCTCCTTTACGGAGGTTATGAAAAAACTGTTTAAATGAAAGGCTAAGGAGAGAGGCTCTTTAACAATGGAGTTATTGACATGTAGCTCCATCGTCTTTTTGTTCTTGTTTGATTGACGGCCAAGCAATTTATTTAGATGTTGCCAAATAATTTTACCATTGCCTTTTGCATTCTCTATTACATTGATGAAGAAGTTAGCCTTTGCCTGTCTTAAACTTGCAGTAACTTTATTTCGTATATGAGTGAATCTCTGTCTGTCTATAGTTAATCCAGTTTTCAAAAATTGTTTTAGTAGCTGGTCTCTGCTTTTCATCAAATTCCTACATTCTTTGTTCAGCCATGGCAAGTTAAATTTTTTCTTTAATTTTAACTTTCTTTTAGTGGAGAATGTTGATATTACCTCTTTTACAGTTTTAATGAGTTGACAGCTACAGAATTGAGGATCGTCACTGGACAGGATTGATTCCCAGTCTACTGATGATAAAGCTTCTGCCACATTGTGTCGCTGGTTCCTCGGTATAAACTCATTTATTGACCTGTTATTAGATGGATTAGTAAAATCATTAGTGACCCTTGACCTGATAAGTTTTCTAGAGAATAATATAAAATTGTGGTCTGAGATACCAGTGAGAAAGTTATATGATTTAGTTATCCGTTCAGGCTTGTTACTAAAGAGCAAGTCTATTTTAGTTTTTGAATGTCTTGTGATTCTTGTCGGTTGCTCTATAAGTTGAGAAAAATTGAGGGTGTCCATAGTACGTTTAAGTGTTTTTCTGTCCTTCTTACAGTCCCAGTTCACATTAAAATCACCAATTATGATTATTTCATTCATTAGTCAGGGTTTAGTCCTGGTTTAGTCCTGGTGTAGTCCTGGTTTAGTCCTGGTGTAGTCCTGGTGTAGTTCTGGTTTAGTCCTGGTTTAGTCCTGGTTTAGTCCTGGTGTAGTCCTGGTTTAGTCCTGGTTTAGTCCTGGTGTAGTCCTGGTTTAGACCTGGTTTAGTCCTGGTTTAGTCCTGGTGTAGTCCTGGTTTAGTCCTGGTTTAGTCCTGGTGTAGTCCTGGTTTAGTCCTGGTGTAGTTCTGGTTTAGTCCTGGTGTAGTCCTGGTTTAGTCCTGGTTTAGTCCTGGTTTAGTCCTGGTTTAGTCCTGGTGTAGTTCTGGTTTAGTCCTGGTTTAGTCCTGGTGTAGTCCTGGTTTAGTCCTGTTGTAGTCCTGGTTTAGTCCTGGTGTAGTTCTGGTTTAGTCCTGGTTGCTTGGTTGCGGCCCCGCCCCCCTCCCCCCGTACGCTGTCCTGGTTTTGACAAACACAAATCTGGTCACACTGACCTGTATTCACCTGAGTCATGTCTTTTAATCCAACACAAGTTGAACCACATCAGCGACACAAGAGCTGGAGTTTTATCTTCACTTAGTTTATGTAAATTAGTGATGTGGTTTTAAGTTTTGTTTCTGTGAGAGTTGAACAAAACTGAATTAAACACATGATAATGTCAAACAGCTGATGTGGCTCTAGAGTCGTTATGTTTATATGTCGTAAAGTTGAATTTATTTATGCAGATTAGTGCAGATAGTGATAATAATGATGATCATTTTAATATAAAAACGTTAATGATTAATCGATAATCGATCGTTAATTCTTCCGACGATCGATTAAGAAAATGTCATACAAACCAAATAAATGAAGCACAAAGGCCCGTGCAGCCTCCGTCTTTTTTGAACTGCATGACTGTGTCCCTCTGGGATCAGGTGGGACTTTTTCTCACTGTCTGATCTCGTCTGTGGCTCAAGTTTTCTCTGATCAAGTCCCAAGTGTCTTATGAAATACAGGAGCACAGAGTAGAATCGTCTCTCAGTGTTGGGGAGTAACAGATTACAAGTACCAGAGTTATGTAATCAGAGTACAAATGATGAGTAACTGTATTCAGTTACAGTTACTGTTTCAGTGAGTGGTAATTGGATTACAGTTACTTTGTTGAAATAAATGGATTACACGGTGGTATTTTCCTGTTTTCACATTTTGGGCTATTCCCTTTTTTTAAATTTTATTTTCAGTAATTCCACTCATTGCCAGACACTAAACCACCCAGGACTAAAACCAGGACTAAAACCAGGACTAAAACCAGGACTAAACCAGGACTAAACCAGGACTAAAACCAGGACTAAAACCAAGGACTAAACCAGGACTAAACCAGGACTAAACCAGGACTAAAACCAGGACTAAAACCAGGACTAAAACCAGGACTAAAACCAGGACTAAACCAGGACTAAAACCAGGACTAAACCAGGACTAAAACCAGGACTAAAACCAGGACTAAACCAGGACTAAACCAGACTAAACCAGGACTAAACAGGACTAAAACAGGACAGGACTAAAACTAAAAGGACCAGGACTAAAACCAGGACTAAAACCAGGACTAAAACCAGGACTAAACCAGGACTAAAACCAGGACTAAACCAGGACTAAAACCAGGACTAAACCAGGACTAAACCAGGACTAAAACCAGGACTAAAACCAGGACTAAAACCAGGACTAAAACCAGGACTAAAACCAGGACTAAAACCAGGACTAAAACCAGGACTAAACCAGGACTAAAACCAGGACTAAAACCAGGACTAAACCAGGACTAAAACCAGGACTAAACCAGGACTAAAACCAGGACTAAAACCAGGACTAAACCAGGACTAAAACCAGGACTAAAACCAGGACTAAAACCAGGACTAAAACCAGGACTAAAACCAGGACTAAAACCAGGACTAAACCAGGACTAAACCAGGACTAAAACCAGGACTAAACCAGGACTAAAACCAGGACTAAACCAGGACTAAAACCAGGACTAAACCAGGACTAAAACCAGGACTAAACCAGGACTAAAACCAGGACTAAAACCAGGACTAAAACCAGGACTAAAACCAGGACTAAACCAGGACTAAAACCAGGACTAAAACCAGGACTAAAACCAGGACTAAACCAGGACTAAAACCAGGACTAAAACCAGGACTAAAACCAGGACTAAAACCAGGACTAAAACCAGGACTAAAACCAGGACTAAAACCAGGACTAAAACCAGGTCTAAAACCAGGACTAAAACCAGGACTAAAACCAGGACTAAAACCAGGAAACTAAAACCAGGACTAAAACCAGGACTAAAACCAGGACTAAACCAGGTCTAAAACCAGGACTAAAACCAGGTCTAAAACCAGGACTAAACCAGGACTAAACCAGGACTAAACCAGGTCTAAAACCAGGACTAAACCAGGTCTAAAACCAGGACTAAACCAGGACTAAACCAGGACTAAACCAGGACTAAACCAGGACTAAACCATGTAAAGCAGAGTCTGGGCTTTTTATTTTCTTTTAGCAGAAAAAAATGTATGTGAAGATTTCCTCGTCGTTGCTTCTCTACAGCAAATCAAGTAATCCAAAGTATTCAGATTACATTACTCACTTTAAGTAATTTAATGGATTCTGTTACAAACTACATTTTGGGGTATGTAATCTGTAATCTGTAGGGGATTACATTTTAAAAGTCAACTTCCCAACACTGTCTCTCACATTCAGATTATTCATGTCAGAAAAGAGGAATGTTTGAAAAATAGTAAAGTGCCTCTACTCCGACAATGAAAAAGAAAAAAAGTTGAAGTAGTGGGACACTTGAAAAATAATGTTTATGCTGCTGCTCCGACAATTAATCATCAGTGTGTAGGATCCAGGCTCAGATCTTTCATGACGACAGGAGACTGACTTGTGTGAGACTTGTGTGGTTTTGTTGTGGAGCTGCTTCATGCTTGGTTGTCAGGAGAGGACGTGTTGACTTTGTTCATGTTACATTCGTTTTGTTGTTAGCTCGTGTTAGCGTCTGATGTGATGCATGTGTCAGTTCTTCACACTCGACGAGCCAAGATGTTTCCACCTCATAAAAACAGATTTGAGTTTGAGAAGAGCAGAGAGACTTAAAACAGACCTACTCTGCAAACTGGACCTTCTGACCTTTGGAGCGTCTGATCGTAGTTTCATCTCAAGTTGAGTTTGGGCTGGTTCCTTTAAGGCCAAAAGTCCAGACCTGTGATAGTTGAATCCACATTAGGATTAACAAAGTGAAACAGAAAGCACCAATGTTTAGACCCAGTTTAAATCGAAGACTGGAAATGATCCACAACAATGTAAACCAAAAAACTGGTTTAAACCAGGACTAAACCAGGACTAAAGCAGGACTAAACCAGGACTAAACCAGGACTAAACCAGGACTAAACCAGAACTAAAGCAGGACTAAACCAGGACTAAAGCAGAACTAAAGCAGGACTAAACCAGGACTAAAGCAGGACTAAAGCAGGACTAAAGCAGGACTAAACCAGGACTAAAGCAGGACTTAACCAGGACTAAACCAGAAGTAAAGCAGGACTAAACCAGGACTAAAGCAGGACTAAACCAGGACTAAACCAGGACTAAACCAGGACTAAAGCAGGACTAAACCAGGACTAAACCAGAACTAAAGCAGGACTAAACCAGGACTAAACCAGAACTAAAGCAGGACTAAACCAGAACTAAAGCAGGACTAAACCAGAACTAAAGCAGGACTAAAGCAGGACTAAACCAGAACTAAAGCAGGACTAAACCAGGACTAAACCAGAACTAAAGCAGGACTAAACCAGAACTAAAGCAGGACTAAACCAGAACTAAACCAGAACTAAAGCAGGACTAAACCAGGACTAAACCAGGACTAAAGCAGGACTAAACCAGGACTAAACCAGAACTAAACCAGAACTAAAGCAGGACTAAACCAGAACTAAAGCAGGACTAAACCAGAACTAAACCAGAACTAAAGCAGGACTAAACCAGAACTAAAGCAGGACTAAACCAGGACTAAACCAGAACTAAACCAGAACTAAAGCAGGACTAAACCAGAACTAAAGCAGGACTAAACCAGAACTAAACCAGACTAAACCAGAACTAAACCAGAACTAAACCAGGACTAAACCAGGACTAAACCAGAACTAAAGCAGGACTAAACCAGAACTAAACCAGAACTAAAGCAGGACTAAACCAGAGCTAAAGCAGGACTAAACCAGAACTAAACCAGGACTAAACCAGAACTAAACCAGAACTAAACCAGGACTAAACCAGGACTAAACCAGAACTAAAGCAGAACTAAAGCAGGACTAAACCAGAACTAAACCAGAACTAAACCAGAACTAAACCAGGACTAAACCAGAACTAAACCAGAACTAAACCAGGACTAAACCAGAACTAAACCAGAACTAAACCAGAACTAAACCAGGACTAAACCAGAACTAAAGCAGGACTAAACCAGAACTAAACAAGAACTAAACCAGAACTAAAGCAGGACTAAACCAGAACTAAACCAGAACTAAAGCAGGACTAAACCAGAACTAAACCAGAACTAAACCAGAACAAAAGCAGGACTAAACCAGAACTAAACCAGAACTAAACCAGAACTAAAGCAGGACTAAAGCAGAACTAAAGCAGGACTAAACCAGGACTAAACCAGGACTAAACCAAGACTAAACCAAGACTAAACCAAGACTAAACCAGGACTAAAGCAGAACTAAAGCAGGACTAAGACAGGACTAAATCAGGACTAAACCGGGACTAAGAAAGAACTAAACCAGGACTAAACCTGAACTAAAACAGGACTAAGTCAGGATTAAACCAGGACTAAGACAAACCTTGACAAGGATTTTATTATCCGAGAACTCAACCAGGATTTGACTAAACTAGAACTGAACCACCACCTAATGAGGATTAAAATAGAACTCAACCAGGACTAAACTAGGACTAAACCAGGATCTAATCTGAGTTTAATTAGGATTAAACCAGGACTTAAAAATGTCTAATAAAGATGTTTGAATCATCTTTATTCTCCTGGAGTCGAGACGTCATTGTGCCAATCTCCCCTCGTTTTCACTTCCAAGTACATGTACACTGTGATGTACACTGGTTTAGTCCTGGTTCAGTTCTGGTTTAGTTCTGGTTTAGTCCTGGTTTAGTCCTGGTTTAGTCCTGGTTTAGTCTCAGATCACTTGTTTCTTTCATGAAGTCGTTTTAGATGAATATTGTGATTTTAAATGTCCAAACGATCAGGTCAAAGATGATAGAACACACACACACACACACACACACACACACACACACACACACACACACACACACACACACACACACACACACACACACACACACACACACACACACACACACACACACACACACACACACACACACACACACACACACACACACACACACACACACACACACACACACACACACACACACACACACACACACACACACACACACACACACACACACACACACACACACACACACACACACACACACACACACACACACACACACACACACACACACACACACACACACACACACACACACACACACACACACACACACACACACACACACACACACACACACACACACACACACACACACACACACACACACACACACACACACACACACACACACACACACACACACACACACACACACACACACACACACACACACACACACACACACACACACACACACACACACACACACACACACACACACACACACACACACACACACACACACACACACACACACACACACACACACACACACACACACACACACACACACACACACACACACACACACACACACACACACACACACACACACACACACACACACACACACTACACACACACACACACACACACACACACACACACACACACACACACACTACACACACACACACACACACACACACACACACACACACACACACACACACACATACACACACACTACTACACACACGCATTTATCACTAAGTGGGGACACCTGACAAATAGGTGTGTTCTGGGAACCACCCTTTCCCATCATGCTACAGACTTCAAAAAAATCAGGGATGTTAGTAAAAAAATATCAAATCAGCCCATCACCTTGAATTGTGTATACACTCACAACAATGCAACCTGACCTGACATAATCAGCATATGTGGGGACACCAATATATCGTTCAATTTGGGGACCTAATTTACATAGCACCTCCCACAATGACAAAACACCAGCACTCATGAGGACCGTATACTTCATGGGGACCAATCCAATTAGCATATACATACACACACACACACAGAAAGGTTATTGGGTAAGGTGGGGACACAGCATTTCCCTGATTTTGGACTTGGTCTATCAATGTTTGTATGGGAGTCACAGGCAGCTGGAGAAGTTGAATCTTACCATTTACACAGTACAACTGAGGCATTGGTGTTTGAGTGAGGTTATCTGCTGCAGACTCATTTTACAGCCCAACGCTGGTGGTTTAGCTCAACATGGAATAACTACTAGGTAATGCAATCTTTAAATGTAACCTTAAAACCTTTATTGCAACAACTTAAAGGTAATCTTAGTACTTTAACTGGTAAAGCAGACAGAACTAAAAGAATTGATGCAACTTCACTGCATTATATTCAACACTGCTTAAAGGCAGTAACAACAAAACAAAAAAAAGAGAAAAAAAACCTGTAATGTATAATACAGGTAAAAACAAAACAGCATTATTAACTGCACTGTGCTGCAACATGAAGGTCAGAAAATTTAAAATTGACAGCTAAAGCTTTCGTTTCAGCGCAGTAATTTTGTTCTTTACAAAATACTTTACGGCTCGCCAGTCACGGGTTTTGAGAACGTCTGGTTCCGCCTGTAGGCATTTTTCACAGTCTTGTTTTCCTGGGACACGTAGGGATTGGATGAATCCATCCAAATGCTTTTGGACTGCCTCTACCTCATTGTCCTCCCACTTCTTCTTCTGAGCTCTGCTTCCGTGTCCTGTTGAGCACAAATCAAAAAGTTTAATTCCACAAGCGAATCAAATATAGGCTGGTGTATCATACTAATCAAGACTTTCTGTTCAACTTCCATTAAAGGATAATTTCAGTGTGAAACAAATTCTGTGAAAAATTGCAAAATGATAACGAGATTGAGCATTTGGTAGGGATCAAAACTTCATTAAGTGCCTTTTGGAAGCATCAGTTAAAAGCAATCCAGTTTAGAATGCAACAGGTTAGCATAGTTTTAGTCCCCAACATACATTCAAACTCATCATGATGAAATATACCCCAGTTTTACACACTGGAATTCTCCTTTAATATTAAGACAGAACAGATGCCATTTAAATGTGTTTTCTTTACTTACCTGTTTGTTGTGACTTTTTGTTTTCTCGCTTGTCCGTGTCCAAGGTCTCCTTTCCACACAAATTAATATCTACAAAAAATGACAACAATAAAATCCATACATGCAGGAATCACATGAATCTGACAGGATCACTGAAAAGAAATGTATTAATGAGTAACTTCTTGTCTGACATCCATCATGCTTTGTCATTTACATGTAATATTGTTAAAGGCAGTAATCTTCTTAGAAATCTGAGAAAGGCCACATTTATTCCATTACAAAGTAGTACAAGGCAGTACATTATAATGTACAACCCCAAAACAGGAAATTCCCTGTACTACACAGGAAGAGAACGCTGTACTTTAAATAATCTGAAAATAATTAGCTAACAAAGTTAGAAAGCATGCAGAAGTGTAAATTAATCCACTAAATCATCTTTTGGCACCTTTTCAGAGCATAGTAAGGTCAACAAAATTATTTTAAACGTGTCATACAATTAACATTTCTAACCCATTAACTTGTGAAGTTGTGGAAACCAGTGCAACTATTTAAACATCTTATGGCCTTAACAGCAGACAGTGAGCCAACAAAAATCTATGCAATAAGATTTCCTTTACTACCTGCTGCAAATAGAACCAGTGATACTTTCTTTACATACCTGCTGATTGTGACTTTATGGATCTCTCCTTGTTGGTGTCAAGTTCATTGCAATGCAAATCCCCATCCTCTGCTAAAATAGTGATAACAATAAGCATCAAATATGTGTCAATTAAAATCTTATAGTGCAAGACAAAACTTTACGTACGCATCAGCTGTGACTCCATGTCCTCCTGAATTTCATCTTCAATGTCCTGGACTACCTCTATTTCACAACAGATACCAAAATAAATATAGTTAGAGACACATCATTCACATTAGAGACAAATCATTACAAGCATATTAAAGCACTTTTATACATACCATTTGGATCTATTTCGATCTCATCTAGATTCTTCCCCTTAAAGTCCACGAGCCTTCCTTGCTCCAATGACATCAGCACTTTGCTAATTTTAGCAAGCTGTAGTGTCCCTTCTGGGAGACGATAGTATTGGCGGTGGACATACAGGTCATGACCAAGAAAGTTTGCAAGCTGGTCCATTTCATTTTCATTCATATTAAGGACTGTAGACAATGTTGCTGCATGTTTCCTCAACTTTGTGGAGGAAATGGCACCAGGATTCTTTGCCCCACAAGCCTTTGGCAAAAACACCAATGCAACTGCCACGCTGATGGAACATTGAGGCTGGCCTGGCGAACAAATAAGGGTTTTCCTGTAGAACTCCACACGTCTGTCTTGTTTGGACAAGTAGCTCCAGTGCATCAACCATCTTTGGTGTTAGAAGGATGGGTACTTTACGTCCCCTTTTTCCTCTAGTCTCAATCCTCACAAAATGACGGCACAGCTTTTTCTCAGTCTCTGATAGAGCCCAATCTACATCTTCATGTGGCACTGATGTATCCCTTGAAAGAAAAGCAGAGAGTGGCATAGAGGAAACCTCACCTTCCCTTCTCCTGTTGAAAAGAATAACTTCAGCAAGACAAACCTTCGCCAGATATGACCAGTTTTCAGCTGAGGGCTTTGTGCTTAAGAATTCCATGTATTCTGAACCCTTCCTGTCCAGGTAGGAATGAAGAGCCTGTATATCCTCTGTGAATGGGAGGATCAGTGGAGCATTCCATTTTGCCTCACTAATATTCCTAAGTGCTGTTGAGGATATAAAAATCATTCCATCGAGCTGCATGTACTTTCTGGAAGTTAGTGGCTCTCTCAAGTGCTTCCTCATCTCCTGCCATTCTGGCATTGCTTTCCATCAGTTTGCCTAGTTTTGTGAGACTATGTCCAAGTTTAAGTGCAAGGGATCCAATTCTAAATTGTTCTTCGTCACTTTTGTAACCGCATGTTTTTTTAACAGCCTTAACAAGTGTGAGGTAGTTTTTGGCATCTATTAGGTCTTTAATTTCTTTCACAGGTGCAATCTGTCGGGCATTTACAAGAAGTCGGCCAAGTTCTCGCATTTTCTGCCTGATATACTCATGTCTCTTTATGTTAGAACCACACTTGTTCAAAAAGTGTTGTCCCAGTTGCAATATGGAAGGGTCGTTCTTAACTTCCCTTGTAATGTCATCTTGTGACATGTCACTAAGAAGCTTCCATAACTTTTTAGATATGTGTGAAGGATGTGGCTCCATATAGGCACAGATAGACTGAACCCGAGTCATTCCAGGTTTGACACAATGATTTGTAGGACGCAGTCGACAGATTCTTATGTGTCTCCATAACATCTTTCTAAAGAAGAGACCGTGGCAGTAAACACAATGCATGAAATCTTTGTGACCTGCATTTTTGCATGGTCTTTTTTCGAGGAACTAGTTCTCCTTCGCCAGTTTTTATCACTTCAGCATTATGAAGATAATTGCCTTTATTCCTGAGTGATTCCAAGTGGAGCTTCCTTTCATTTGATCCTTTTGGGAATTTTATTGCATAAGCTACGTCTTTCTCGTTTGAATGGACTCTTTCGAGGTGCCTTGCCATTTTCATGAAGGGTTTGAAGCAAAAGAGACAATATTGTCTTTTATCATATATTCTGGAACCATCACTTTTCTTTGTGACAACTGGAACAACCACAGAAGGTTTACTTGTTGACATCAAATCCTGGCCTTCAGCAACTTCTTCGTCCTCTTCATTTCCTTCTAAATTCAAAGTTGCTGGTGCTGGTACAAGACAGGAAGTAGTGCTGTCTGGACTCTGTACTTGGTTTGGAAGGGACTTCCTATTTTTTTTGGGTGTAGGTGTGCTGCTCAAGGTAAGAGAACTGCTACTTTCATCACAGGAGTCCGGAACATAATCATCACTGTTGTCTGGAGTCGATTCATACCAATCCTCATAGGGTGGAAGGGTTGACTTCATCTGAACAAAATACATGAAATTACATCAGCAATGCCATTAACACAATAATCCCAATATTTTTACTGTATATGTTTTAGACAGTGTCACTCTCTTTGGGAAATAAGCTACTCACAAACAAGCTTTTGGTTCTTTGCAGTCTTGGTACACAAGCACTGTCGTCATCATCAGATGATTCAGAATGATCTGGTGTAGACTTGTATGCATTTTCATTGGCCTATGTAACAAAAAGGAGAATGCATTAGATCCTAATTGTCTTCATTGACTACATTAAACATCTAAATCATTAGTCTAGAAAAAAAATAAAATAAAAAAAATAAAAAATAAAAAACAAATGACTGACCGAACACCCTTGACAACATGACACATAGAAGAAAGCTGATGTAGCGTAAACATTATATATTTAAAAAAAAAAAAAAAAAGACCCTATATGCACTTCACATCCAGTTCCAGTTTGAAGAAGGCTGAGGTAGTGTAAAACCATGGTACATATTACCAACCATGGCGACAATGTTTGTTACCAATGTTTTACTGGCTTTACAGGTCAGTTCTACTGTACAGTACTATTTCTGTAACTGCAAATACCTGAGTGGCACATGTTTGGATGCTGCTGGTAAATGGCACATTTTCCAGGCTGCAAGTGGCATCCTCACTCTGCACAAGAAGAGAAAAACGTGCACAAAGTGTAAACATGTATCTGATAGATAAACATTCAATCATAACATCCTTCTGGACACATTCAACTTGCATCAATGTTTTCAGTTAAATATGAGTCGTGGGGACCAGGAGAAACAATTCATGAAGGCATGACATACACTTTACCTCAATAGGAGAGAGTTTAAAGAAAGACGAGGTACCATGTATAACATCAATTTTGGGGACCAAGGGATACCATTCAATCTGCATTATTTCTAAAGATAAAGGGAAGTATATTCATCGACTGCACTGCATTTTTTCATTTTACCACCAAAAATTGTATAAGCCATTTTGATGTCTGTTTATTTAAGCCTAGTGGCATAAATTGTATTTTAATGTATGTAATACCATTACAGGCAGTGTGCTTCACAATACAATTTCCATACCAAGCAAATGCTGATTTTGTTATCTGTTTATATTTGGATGTCACTCGTTGCAGAAGGCACACTACTTCGGCTCTGACCAGTTTCATTGGGCTTTCCAAGGGGAAGAAAGAATATATTTGAAGTGTATAAACATTTTAAAATCACCAAAAAATTGGCTCTCAAAATTTAAAATGTAATAACTGTAAGAGGGAGTGGCCACGGTGCCCAGAGTAACACACAGACAAAAGGCAATTGAAGCTTGTTCTACTGATATATTTGACATTTGTTGTCCTAACAACATGAAACTTGGCACTGTACTCACTCGTGCCATTAGCAAGACACCTACCAAATTTGAGTTCAGTGGAACAAATGGTTCGAGAGTTGTGCAGAGTGACATACAGAGTGGTACACAGACAGATGTTGCTTTTATAGATACTTATTATTAGGGATGTGAATATGGCAAAAAACACTATTCGAAAATCAATGACAGCTATTCAAATATTATTCGAAAATCGAATCTATCTAATGCCGCGCGATAAGTTTTCTTCTTCTGTTATTCCGGAGCAGCCTCTACACTCGGCCTAGTCTACCGCGCCTACAGGGAGTTTTACAGTCTGTTACACCACCTTCTGGCCTAATGCCGTACATGAAATATTGGTTAGGAAACGTTTTTATTCGAAATTACTATTCGATATTCGAACGTATGACAAATATTCAACTATTCGAAAATCATGTCTCATCCCCACTTATTATACAGCTGAACAACTGAACCAGGAATAATGGCAGTCGTTAAGACTTGGTTAACAATCGGTCTTAGTGAGTTAGGAGACTTCTGGACTTCTTTGGGACACTAAAATGTCAATTACATGGATTCAAAAATAAATAGAAGTCCTGAAGTTAAGACTGACATGCCTGTTATTTTCAGTAGTTCCACCTAAATTCACCAGCTAGAAGCTAGTTTTAGCCTTAAGATGCTTTGTGAATATAGGCCCAGATATTACATTACCTGATTGTCACATGTTGGGATGTCACTAGTAGCAGAAGGCTCAGTATTCAGGCTGTTTCCGGCTCCATCATGCTACACATGAAGACAGAGAAATGTGTGTGAAGAATAAACATTTTGCACTAAACAAATGCATTCAGCCCTCAAAGTACATGCTCAAACATGAATGCAAAAAATTTCTTTAAAAAACAAGCGATGTACACTTGTTTACTTTTTAGTGTGGTCAATTATTAAGCATAATCCTTGCAAGATGCCTCAGTGACGATAATATGCACTTTACAAAGTAATGGCAACACTTTCTACGAAGCTTGTATTCACAACAGTATAAACATAATCATAAAGACTTCATTCATAATGAATGTAAAGTATTCATAACAATTTATACATACTCATGACTATACTCCTAAGGCATTATATGCTATATCATAAGCCCTACTAACCGTGAGTAGGCCACAGGTTTGGAAAAAAATTGGGTGCGAGCAGTGAGCACATGGAGCAGAAGCTTGTCAAAAAGACCGGTGCAAAATCCAGAATATGAAATCCATGGCTGTCAAACATGGAAAAGAGTGATTATGTTACCTGAGTGGCAGGAGTTGGACATTCGCTGGTAGAAGGCACATTTTCAAGGCTGCAAGTAGCATCATCACCCTTGAAAAGAAAGAAAGACAAGTGCATTAAGTTTTAACATGTACCTCATAAACAGACTGTCGGCCATTACCACCTTCTAAACACTTTAACCTTGCACCTAGATATGAATCTTTTTTTAGTTTTTCCAAGTGAACATGAGGTTTGGGGGGGGGGGGGGCAATAATCCGTGAAGACCCTACACTCCCCTGACTTCAATATGATAATTAAAAGCATAGTTATGGGGGCTAAGTGAAATAATTCTTTGAAGCACTACACACATACACACTCAACTTAAATATGACAATTCATAACAAGCTGAAGTAGAATAAAACATCTGTTATGGAGACCAACTGAAAGAGTCCTACACACACACTTATGGGGACCAACTGCAGGAATCTGAAGCAGTCCTGCACACACTCGACATTAATACATACAAGAATAAAACATCTGTTGTGGGGACCAACTGAAAGAGTCCTACACACACACAGTTATGGGGACCAACTGCAGGAATCTGAAGCAGTCCTGCACACACTCCACATTAATACATACAAGAATAAAACATCAGTTGTGGGGACCAACCGATAGAGGGCAAAGAGGCCCAGCATACACCAAGATGTAATAGGATTGTAAGACGCAAGCTGATCTCCAATAATACATCAGTTTGGGGGACAAGTGAAAGTAAAGATAGCATAGATTGTAAGACAAAATGTGAGAAAATTTAGGCTAGAAAGTACACCAATAGCTAGTGTTACGTAGGCTAGATAAGTAATGCTCACAGACACACAAACAACCTCTCTAGTGAGAGTGTTAGAATGGGTTCTCCCTGTGTTACCTTCTCTCAAACTATGATGCAGTAAAAGTAGCATGTAATTCAAATTAGCAGCTAAGTATCTAGTTAGCAATAGCTACCTACATTTCTAAGAGCTAGGTTACAGTAAGCAGTACAGAAGCCATTTTAACAAACTCAACATAAGGTGTAAGCACCAGTGCTGTAACTGTAGCCCTAGCCTTTGATGCAGACTTGTTATCAAGGCAATAGTTCCAGGTTTATACCCATTTTAAGCCTAACTCAGTCCAGTATAAGCAACTCCATAGATTAATCTTAAGTGATTGACTGCTAAATAAGTGAATAATAGAGATGTGATTCTGTGCTAATCTCAGAGGGAAACCTGTTAGGGGTTAGTGAACACAAATTGAATAAAAAGCAAAAACAATAAGGAAATTAATGGCTGTCAAACATGTCAAAAATTTAATTAAATCATTACAAATTAATGTGTCAAATGAATGCCAAATTCTGCTTCACAATACGATTCCCAGAACAGGTAAGGAGTGATTATGTTACCTGAGTGGCAGGAGTTGGACATTCGCTGGTAGAAGGCACATTTTCAAGGCTGCAAGTAGCATCATCACCCTTGAAAAGAAAAGACAAGTGCATTAAGTTTTAACATGTACCTCATAAACAGACTGTCGGCCATTACCACCTTCTAAACACTTTAACCTTGCACCTAGATATGCATCTTTTTTTAGTTTTTCCAAGTTAACCTGAGGTTTGAGGGGGGGGGCAATCCGTGAAGACCCCACACTCCCCTGACTTCAATATGATAATTAAAAGCATGTTTAAGAAAATAAAACATTAGTTGTGGGGGCTAAGTGAAATAATTCTTTGAAGCACTACACACATACACACTCAACTTAAATATGACAATTCATAACAAGCTGAAGTAGGAGACCAACTGAAAGAGTCCTACACACACACACTTATGGGGACCAACCGCAGGAATCTGAAGCAGTCCTGCACACACTCGACATTAATACATACAAGAATAAAACATCTGTTGTGGGGACCAACTGAAAGAGTCCTACACACACAGTTATGGGGACCAACTGCAGGAATCTGAAGCAGTCCTGCACACACTCCACATTAATACATACAAGAATAAAACATCAGTTGTGGGGACCAACCGATAGAGGTCAAAGAGGCCCAGCATACACCAAGATGTAATAGGATTGTAAGACGCAAGCTGATCTCCAATAAAACATCAGTTTATGGACTCACTGAAAGTCCTACACACACACACAGAGTGGGGACCAACTGAAGTAATCTGAAACAGTTCTGCACACACTCGACATTAATACAACAGAAGTAAACTGAGGTAGGATAGAACATCAGTTGTGAGGATCATCTGATAAAGGTCAAAAAGGCCCAGCATACACTTAGCTTTAAAAGGACCGTAAGACACAAGCTGATCTCCAAGAAAGCATCGGTTTGGGGACAAGTGAAAGCAAAGATAGCATAGAATGTAAGACAAAATGTAAGAAAATTTAGGCTAAACAACCTCTCTAGTGAGAGTGTTAGAATGGGTTCTCCCTGTGTTACCTTCTCTCTCTCTCCAACTATGATGCAGTAAAAGTAGCATGTAATTCAAATTAGCAGCTAAGTATCTAGTTAGCAATAGCAACCTACAGCTCTAAGAGCTAGGGTACAGTAAGCAGAACAAAAACCATAGCAACTAACTCAACATAAGGTGTAAGCACCAGCGCTGTAACTGTGGCCCTAGCCTCTAATGTATGCTTGTAGTTAGGAAATAGTTCCACATTTGGCCACATTGAAACCTAACCCAGTCCTGTGTAAAAGCCTCCCTAGATTAAGCTTCAGTGAGTATTAGCCACATAAGTGGCTAAGACTGATAGGCCAAAATATATTTTCTGTAGGTGATACAGTAGGAAAGAACCTTATGTTACTGATCTTTAAAATGTGTGAAGTGACTGGAAAGATTCAGGTGTTGTGGCCCTATCAGCATTGTCAGGGCACTGCATTGGTATAAGCAATAATTAAGAATGCATACCTTCTCCTGCACTTTTGAATTGGCTCCTCCCTCAGGTTTCATTGAGGTGCTTGCTTGCAAGTTGCACTTCTTGGAAGACTGTGGGAAGGCAGCATAAAACAAGATTTAACCGTAGAACTCATTTTATTCATTCATTCTTAGTCATTTTCTTATATACTCCCTTTTTTTGATGCTGCCTTTTACAAACTAATTGCAGCAATGTTACTGTAGCTCTCACAACTAGGAAAAAAAAAAAAAGTATTTTTGTACGCATTATGCACTTTTGTGTTGTAAATTCTAAGGGTGAGGCCTCTGAATTCAGAATATATTGGGGAGTAATATTTAAATTACATTCATTTTCAGGCTCATATTATCATCAGCTGCTCATTCTTAAAGCAACACAATGCAACATTTGCATGTTTTGTAAATCTCGTGAGCCCTGTAGTAAATGGATTTCTTGCACAAATTTGTGCTGGTTTTGATATTTATTTGATAAATGAAGAGCTTTATGTCCTATATTTTTTTCTGACTGAGTCGCTTTCTCAGATGTACTGTATAGTATTTGTAAGCAAAAAACTGCATCGCTTTTTCACGTGGTCTGTTTTTCACAGGTCTAAAGCACTGCTTGTATGCATGTTCAATAACTGCCCTTGTATGGAGTCAAACTGCAACAATTACACTGTTATCTAGGATCAGAAATCATTGTAAGCCATTATTATAACTAATAAGGTTATTATTTTAAACAGAAATTGTTAATGCTGCTAAATCTCACCTCATTTCTCCAAGGCCAGTCTGTCCCACCATAATCATAAGTGATCTCTTCTCCTTGGCCGATGTCACGGAGGGCAAACAAACAGAGATGTGGTTTACCATCAGCCTCAATTAACTTCATGCGGCAATTAGGAGTCTTATGGTCATCATTCACCAATCTCCCAAGAGTGTTGTCTTCTAATGTTGCATCAATGCTGGAAAATGCCTTAAAATTAACAAGAGCACTGCAAAATACAGATTTTTTTTTTGAAGGAACACTCAATTTTTTGGGGAAATAAACTCTAAGGGAGTTAGAAAATGAGCCTAACAGTTGAGTTTTACTGTTTTTTATCCATTCAGCCAATCTCCGGATCTGGCAGGAAGACCTCTTGAACTGCCAGTTTGACTTTAGCCAGAGAGTGTTGAGGCAAGATCTTTGCTTTAGCTATTATCTAGTAGCATGCTAACTGGTCTAACCCAGCTACTGCCAGACCTGGAGATTGGTTGAATGAATTACAACATGGTGAAACTCAACTGTTTAACTCTAAAGGATTTGGAAAGTGAGCCTTTTTGAGTGTTCCTTTCATCATAGAAATTGCTGAAAACCTACCACCACCATTTGCGTTTCCATTTAAAGTCAAACATAAAGGCACAGTCTTTATGGTAAATTCTTCGCCTGTGCTCAGCTTCTGCTGCATCAATGACCACTCCTCTGTATTCTACCACAAACTCACCCTGCTGGAATGGTGCTAAGGTAAAGACACCACGGCCTGAAAAACAGAATGTGGGTCAGAAATTTACAAAATGCTACATCAGCATATATGAGTATATAAACTCCCACATAGCACTGCTAGCACAGGCTACACACTCATAGCAAGAGAATAAACATGTTACAATCTTTAAAAAAAAAATTCATTACTTAAAGTAGGGCTTTCAGACTGGAACCCCAGTATGCTTGTATTGTGTGAATGGGTGGGGGAATACAACAGTTCAGTGGTTAAACTACAGTTACATGAAATTAACTTTCTCACCTACCTGCCAATGCCATGTAAGATGTGCATACTTACCGACCAAAATATATTTTTACTGACAAATATGTTTTATGTACTTTTTTTTTAAAATGACAATTTATCAGTGCACATTAGAAATAATTGCAAATCTTAAAGGAATACGCCACCCCTAGGGGAAATTTTGTCTGTCCCTGCAGTCCCTAGAGTTGGAAAAGAAAGCAAAAGCATTTTCCAACAGACCCAGCTGTGTGGTGTCTTTGCACCTTTCAGCGCTGCTTTACCTGTCCTTTGCCTGTGCTTCCGCAGAATATAGTCCCCCATCTAAATGCCACTTGGTCAATTTCTTCCTGTTAATTTGCATTGTCATTTGTACTCAATCTGAATGCACAGGTTGCGCTCACTTTATTCTGCAAGCTAAATAACTCAACAAAACCAGTTCAGAAGTACTTGCACAAATAAATTACTGTAGTCTGTTAACTTGAATATGACACCGTCTGCTTTCAGAAAGTTTGTTTAAAAAAATAGTGCCTGTGGAGTCATACGTAGATAACAAGACACAACAGAGCATCGTGTATAGCGTTCGGAGCTGTTACCAAACATTTCTATGTTTTCCTGCTGTTTCCAGTTCAACAGATAACATACCTTTTTGAGGACTGATGTATTTCACGTCCAGCATTTGAGTCTTGTCCCTGGCATTGGCTGCATGATCACATGCATCATGCATGGGATTGAGTCGATGTCGTCGCATGTTAGTCTGTAAATGCAAACATGAATATAAACGATTTTTTGTATCATGCCAGTTAAGCACCACGTTTGTAAATGCTAGCTCATTATGCTAGGTTGCTCATGTGTAGGGTTGCCAACTCCCTGAAAAATAAGTAAGTTACACCTCATTGGCAGGGCCAGTGTCCTGTCGATTTGAGCTACATAGCGCTACTTACTACACATGCGCACCCACCCAAGCGCTGTTCTAGTTTAAATGCTGTCAAGTTGAGCTCCCAAGGCAGAAGTGGAGTAACAAGTCACATTTTAAAAGTCTTTTGGTTTTGTTGTATGTTTTGATCAGTTACATGTGTAAGCATGGACATGTGCATGTTAGATTTGTGGCAGAATACCTACGTTAGGCTGCCGATAGCTCATTTCGCCGGGGCAGCCCATTTCGACAGAACACTGTAAAGCACTGTCAGTGCCACGCTGCTTTGTTGCAGAGGGGAACTCTCAGGGTCTTCAAGGTTTTCAGTGAAGGCCCAAGAAAAAAATATTGAAATATTTTTTTTACTACTAATATATTTTTTCAATATATTATATTCAGTGAGTAATAAACATGAAACTAGTAATAATTTCTAGATCATGGTTATAAACTTGGACTAATATTTCTTGGGAAACAAAGGGTTAATGTAAGGGGATGGAAATGGACCAATCACAATTTTTCTTCCAATGGTATCTGGGTAAATCAGTGACTATTTGGACGCCTCGGGGGCGTCTGAAAGAAAAAAGAAAGACTCGAGTCCCGCGGGATTCGGAGCTCGGCCCGGCCGCGGGACTCGCGGGACTCGCGGGGCTCGGAGCTCGGCCCGGCCGCGGGACTCGCGGGGCTCGGAGCTCGCCCGGCCGCGGGACTCGCGGGCTCGGAGCTCGGCCCGGCCGCGGGACTCGCGGGGCTCGGAGCTCGGCCCGGCCGCGGCTCGCGGGGCTCGGCCGGCCGCGGGACTCGCGGGGCTCGGCTCGGCCGGCCGCGGGACTCGCGGGGCTCGGCTCGGCCGCGGGGCTCGCGGGGCTCCGCTCGGCCGTGAGGCTCGGAGCTCACGGGGCTCCACCGGAACTCGGAGCTACAACAAGCCGTCTTTGCACACGAGCTACCTAGCATAATGCGCTAGCAACTACAAACGTGGTGCTAGTTTAGTTAGGAATTCCTACTTACAACCAGTATTACACGAGGCTAAGTCTTAGTTAAAAACAAAGGCAATATGTAGTAAAATTTCCCTTTTGTAAAACCTGCTACAAAATGATGCAGTGCTTACTTATGACCCTGAACATTAACACTTACAAGCATGCATTCTTATTGAACAAACTAACGTTAACATTTACTCTTATAACATAATGATACTTACCTTTAATCCGTGAAGTTGGTCGACGCTGTCTCAGGTGCATGCAGACATCAAAGTTCCCAACATGGCGGCTGTACTTCCGGAAAATCTACTCATTTGCATGTTTTGTTTTCTTGGATCTGATTGGTCGATGTCTCGGATGTGTGTGTGTGTAAGAGAGACATGCAGTTACACTGGTTGGCCATAGGTGGCGATACTGAGCACCCCCAAAATACACACATAACACACTTTTTCGAAATTTCATGACTTTTAGGACAACCTAAATTTTTGTATTGAGACAGTTTATAATGGGGTCCTAGGCTCATCTATAGCAAAAACATGATGGGGACCGAGTGTGTGTCCCCACCTGTCAAACGGTCCCCACCGCGTGAGTCCTTTCTCCGGTCAAAGTCCCCACTTTGTGATAAAGGCAAGTACACACACACACACACACACACACACACACACACACACAGACACACACACACACACACACACACACACACACACACACACACACACACACACACACACACACACACACACACAGACACACACACACACACACACACACACACACACACACACACGACACACACACACACACACACGACACACACACACACACACACGACACACACACACACACACACACACACACACACACACACACACGACACACACACACACACAGACACACACACACACACACACACACACACACACAGACACACACACACACACACACAGACACACACACACACAGACACACACACACACACACACACACACACACACACACACACACACACACACACAGACACACACACACACACACACACACACACAGACACACACACACACACACACACACACACACAGACACACACACACACACACACGCACGCACGCGCACACACAGACACACACACACATACACAGACACACACACACAGGAAGTGCACCTGAAACTGCTTCACACTTGTTTCAATCGTCTGACCTCCATGACTTAAGACATGATCAGACTATTCACCTACAAAACAAAAGCAGCACTGTGTAACATGTGCTCAGGCACCTGCTTGTCTCCATGGAGATAGATAACTTTTATGCCATACTATGGAACATTTCAGGCAAAGTGTGTGTATAAGGAAGTGACGTCAGCCAAAATGTTCAGCTCCAGTCAAAGCAGCAGTTATGAAGAGAGGTGCAACACAAAGTGAATTGGAGCCAGAGTCGATGGAGCTGGAAGCACACCCATGCTCACTTCCTATTTGGAAAGTACTGGCTAGCAGGTTAGCTCTGTCCAATCATATATACAGTCTGTATTTATAAGTTTTTCTTTGGAGCAATAAAAACAAATGTTTGTTTTAATGTCAGTATATTTTGTACATGTTACACAGAGCAGAGGGGCTGTAATAACAAACAAATGTAATCAGAATAATGATTTTAGAAAACAAATGATTAGATTTGAAGAATCATACTTCAAATGTAAAGTGATGGCAGTGGTGAGTTAGTGAGTTAGTGTCCAGATGCACAGAGAGCAGCTCGTGTCCTTTGGATATGGAGAACAGAGCTACTGAAATTCCATAAGGGATTCATCAATAACACTGATTTAGTTAGTTTAGTCATTTCGCAGAGTTATTCTACATGTTAATCTACATGTTAATTCTTGCATTAACTACAAGAAGTCTCAACTTTTTTTTTTTTTTACCGATACCAACATGCTGCTGTGTCCAGTAACCATTATCTGCTGATACACCCACAGCAAACCCCTCACATTTCTGTTAAGAGTCACATATTATTTATTCACTTTTGAACAAATAATAACAAAACCAATGCAGCTTTTTCAATACCAATATCAATACTTAGGTTTTAAGTATCTACCCGATATTAACCGACAATAGGGCAGAGACTTAAAGTATAAAGTATGAAAATATTTGTCCAGTAAAATGTCTAATTATACCAGTTTATCGACCAAAATGGAATATCGACTGAACTGATATCAACTGAACCAATATTCCATCTACCAACATTTTGAAAATAACAGCGTTGATATCTGATACCAGTGTCATATCGGTGCATTCCTAATTTGTGCAGGATCTTTGTTGTAGATTGTGTAACTGTCGCACTGTCATATTTCTAGCCTCATGTCTCTTCTTTTTCCATAGCTTCTCATGAGTCTGTTCAAAAAGACAAATCTGATCTGAGGACAAACTATAATGACACATGGACACAAACTATAAAAAATATCGTCAAATATCTGCAAAATGTTGTGTACTGATGGCTGAGAAAAAACTCTACACTACACTATACTTGACACCAATATCGCACACTGCAAATTTCTCTGATCTGGCTAAGATTTTAAAAACTTATATCAGGTTATTCATCTTGTTTTCAGATTTATTGTCTACTCACTAGTTCTGAGATGCTTCATTCTAGTCTAGAGGAAGTTTATTTTAAGATAACTTGTCAAATACAATTATCTGACCATGTAACAAGATAACTTCATTACATTTATGTCATTTTCTGATTGATTTAAGTGTTTATATCTTAAGCTTTTTTGCAGTGGAACCGATTTTATGTGTTTGTTTGTTTTGTTTTTTTCATGGTCGATGCCGATACTGATCATTTAGAATTCAGAGCGACCAATGGTTGATAAGCTCTGTCGTAATTTTTGGTCCAATTTTGATTATTTTCCCCACGCTACGTTAACTCACCCATAGCCTCCTTTTTGCCACATCCTATAAAAGAGCTGCGCAATCATGTTTTGTGCTCTTATTTCTTTGCGCTCAAGTGTTCAAATAAAGCTCTATGTGGGTTCTTTAGGCAGGTGATCATTTAAAAGAAAATCTCGGCCTGTGCTGAAGATTTAAGACTGACAGACGATACCCTTAAAAGTACAAATAAGGGTCTGATATATCTGCCAACCAGTCTCGAGTTGAAACGTCTGATCCAAGCCCTTTTAAAGATCTGAGAGTGGGATTGCGCTGCTGGAACTCCCCGGGCTCCTCTCCCGTCTCCTGCTCAGGATCACAGGCCCACCTCACATCTCCAGGACTCCCTCTGCCGCAGCTCCTTCCAACTCATCTGAAGGAGCGGCCGACGGACAAGACCGACTGGTTCAACACCCGCCAAACCTGAACAGCTACCAGGTGCTGTCTCTCTTTTAGGTGCACAATAGAAGATTGCAGGTGGAGGCGCTCGGGTGGTGCTCCTGATACTAGACATAACAAAGCCCACGGAGAGGAGAGAGTTACTGTGTTACTTGGGGCAAACTGGAAACTGCCAAGCAAGTTTAGAGACTTAAAAGACAATGGACAAGCCTTAAGGGACTGCTACATTTACCATGTGAAAGTTCAAGAGATTGTAGAGACGGCTCAAACAGGCGTGGATGGTTTAATTCAGGTTATTAGAGACTAGTGTTAGGAATGTCATCAACATTCCCTGGAAGGTGTGATGCTAACTGTAGGCATGTTCTGTCTGAGCCTTTGTTAGAAGTTAATGTGGGATTTACTTGAACACAATCTGAACAAAAGGAGATGACTTAGTTAGAACTACAACAGGTGATCTGATACATGCCAAACAAGTCCATCTCAAATATCATTACAGTCACAAGCTTCCTAGTATTAGATGACAGTTTTTCAGTCAGCATTTGTATTTGTATTTGTATTTGTATTTGTATTTGTATTTATTTATTAAAGCAGGGGTGTCCAGACTTTTTTTCATCAAGGGCCACATATCTAAACACAGATGAAGCAGAGGGCTGATCGAGGGTCATAGACTGGTGCTCAATACAGAGAATAATTGAAATCTGTGCAGGTTTAACACGTTAGAATGAGCCATCAGTGTTTATTCATGCTAAGATCCTTACAATCACACACTAAATATGAAATATTAGTTTTATCAATGTAGATTTTCAAAGTAGTAGTGGAGTAAAAAATGTTTTTTTAATTGATGCAAGGTCATTTGGGCCAATTCACCTAGAAGTTGGAGGGCCAAGAAAAATTTGTCTGAGGGCCACATTTGGCCCCCGGGCCATAGTTTGGACATGCCTGTATTAAAGATAAGATAAGATAAGATATGCCTTTATTAGTCCCACAGTGGGGAAATTCCAGTGTTGTAACACACAATTCAAGAACAGCAGGAAAATGCTAACATACAATAAAACAAGATAATAGAGAATGGCTTAAAAATAGACTCTAATGTAACACACTGTTTCGGTGGAGCAAAAATATAAAATAACAAAAAAAATATTATGTACAATAAAAGTAACAGTGCAACATATGAACGGAATAAATCTCAGTAAAGTGACTTCAGTATATTATAATATTATTTACAGTAAAGGGACAGTGCAAATTAAAACACAAGATAATGCAAGAGAAAAAATGTACTTGCAAAAATGCAGCCAAAGCTCATTTACCTCCTTAGTCCCCTCCTGGACCAAGGCCACAGCACCCACACACTTCACAAAACAACACCCGTCATACACTGTAAAACACACTCATACTACATGAGTATTAACGGGACAGTTCGGAATTTTGGACATAGGGCCTCATTTCCTCATGAGTCAGAGTGTTGGAGACGTGTGGAGACACTTTTTAAAAAATATTCCATCCAGTCCTTGTATTTGCAGAGGTCGCTGGTGCTAGACTAGTGCATGTCAATGGTCATAGTTCTCCTGCCACTAAAAACAGTCTTACCCACTCCACAAAACACCCAAAACAAATCTATTATTACACCAGACTGTCCATGTGAATGTCTGTGTTGATAGAATAATTTAGAAGTAAAACCAACCTTGCATTTGAAGGATGTGAAGGTGTGCGCAGCAGCAGTGAGTTGTTCTTCCAGATAGAAAGCTCAGTAGCGGCGGACTGATATATGAGAAAATAGTCCCTCAACATGCAACGATTCATGTGATACAAGGTTAGTTTTATCTCAAACATTATTCTATCAACACAGACATTCACGTGGATTAAAATCCACCTGTAATGACTAAACCATCAAAGTGCATACAACTGAAAGCATCTCAGTAAAATCATCAGGAGGAGGTTTGTATATGACGATGTAGAGTCTGGACGGTGATTGTTTTAGCTCCATTTGGAAGGAAACATACTCAAATGATGAAAACACCCCAAATGACAACCTGTGTGTAACCAAATGATCTCTAAAAAAAGCACACACTCCTCCACCCTTTTTATTTGCTCGTGTTTTTTTGAAGTTGGGAGGGGTTGATTCCACTAGCACTGCATGACCTGTGTTTTTGTCAAGCCATGTTTCAGTTAAAAACATAAAGTCAAGATTAAAAGAAGAAATAAAATCATGAATTAGAAATGATTTGTTACATAAAGATCTGACATTGAGCACAGCAAGTTTCTGATTAGTTTCAGTAGGACTGGGTGTCATCTTCTTACAGAGAATAAAGTGAATGTTTGGTGAATTTTATCAAGGGGAAAGACGTTATTGTCCTTCTTCCTACTGGATTTGGGAAAAGCTTAATATACCAGTTAGCCCCGTTAGTGGAACATTACATACATCACAACCAAATAGGAGTGATTGGTTAAATGATAAAAAGTACCCACGTACTTTCGAGTGAACAAATTGTAATGCTGCAAAGTCATACGGTTTCAATGAAGTGAAAGCGGCTGATGAATCAGGCTGGGACAAATCAGTGGTTTTGTATAAAATCTGCTGGGACAGGGGACACATAATTCAAAACTGGGACTGTCCCGGTTAAACAGGGACGTCTGCCCTAGTAAATTCACAAATGTTGAACCTGATCATTTCTATTACTGACTACATCAGGGGTGTCAAACATACGGCCTGGGGGCTGGATCTGGCCCTCCAAGACTTTTAATCTGGCCCTTGGTTGATTTTCTACTAAAATATATTAATAATATTTTCTATTAAAATCTTGTTAATTTTCTGTGGTGTTTATCACAGAGCAGCACAAATGAAGACTTGTCTCTTTCCAAACGCTCTTAAAGGACGATCGTTTTGACTGTTGACCGTGACACCCTCATCAGAAAAATGTCCAACATGAGAAAAGTGGAGCCGAGTGCAGGATTTTACAAGAAAAATTGACTTATTCCTGTTTACATACAAGTTCATGTTAAAACATTGTGTTGAAATTGTATTTTTCTCAAAGTTTTTGTAAAAGAAAGAGTTCATCAATTCATAAATTTTTGTAATAGATTTGTGTTTCTCTGCACAAATATTTGAACTTATTGTTATTTTTGGGGTTTATATGACATGAGTTTTCTGATCCGGACCCTTTGGGATCAAAGTCGGTTGGATACGACCCCGGACCAAAATGAGTGACCCCTGGACTAGATCTTATTACTCACTGTATTACAACAAAAATCTACATTTTACTGCTCCTAATCTGTATTAAACATAAGTGGACATGAGTGAATGTCATCTGAAAAATAAAAACAGAAATGGTCCAGATGATCAGAACTGCACTTGAAACTGAAAAAAACACTTCTTCTTTTTTGAGTGATCACTTCCTGCCTGTGCTCTCTGTCTGTGCACTCCCACACTTCACACGTTGGAGCGGCTGAGGTGAGCTTTGCTACGCTCTCACTGATAACATCAGCCTGCGCCGCGACAAAAGAGGAAGTGCTCTAACCTACCATATACACACAGACACACACACACACACACACACACACACACACAGACTGCATCATACTTTCCTATGCCGCTCACGTCAGCTCAGCTCCTGATGCTGGCTCCACGCATGAATGAAATAATGATAATGTGTCCGCGTAAACGGCCCGCGCTAACGTGAGGCAGTGAGTTAGCCGCATGTGCAAATGGAACGGATGACCTTTGACCCGCAGGTAGACAATGAGAGCAAACAGAGCGGAGGACGGTGAGAGAAATGTGTGTGTGTTGACATGCTGACCCTGGTGTGAGCACATGCGCCGCACTGTTAGTCACTTTGGTATTTTACACAATACAAAAGCTCGCTGGCCGTGTTATCTTGAAGCCGTTTAAGGTCACAAGTTGAACCGGAAAGCAAGACATACCCAGTGTGTTTTAGTAGTAGTAGTTTAGTCGGTCATTTCGCAGCACTGCAAAACAAAACAAAACAAAACATAGACTACAATCCCATAGATCAGGACTGAAAGGGTTTAGGGTGAAGTAAAAAGTACTTATAACACCTAATCCCAAATTGTTTCTTACACAGATGTGATTTATAAGGCACTCGGGTTGTC
>NW_026571447.1:1320665-1328165 GCF_026225935.1 Boleophthalmus pectinirostris
AACTGAAAGAGTCCTACACACACACTTATGGGGACCAACTGCAGGAATCTGAAGCAGTCCTGCACACACTCGACATTAATACATACAAGAATAAAACATCTGTTGTGGGGACCAACTGAAAGAGTCCTACACACACACAGTTATGGGGACCAACTGCAGGAATCTGAAGCAGTCCTGCACACACTCCACATTAATACATACAAGAATAAAACATCAGTTGTGGGGACCAACCGATAGAGGGCAAAGAGGCCCAGCATACACCAAGATGTAATAGGATTGTAAGACGCAAGCTGATCTCCAATAATACATCAGTTTGGGGGACAAGTGAAAGTAAAGATAGCATAGATTGTAAGACAAAATGTGAGAAAAATTTAGGCTAGAAAGTACACCAATAGCTAGTGTTACGTAGGCTAGATAAGTAATGCTCACAGACACACAAACAACCTCTCTAGTGAGAGTGTTAGAATGGGTTCTCCCTGTGTTACCTTCTCTCAAACTATGATGCAGTAAAAGTAGCATGTAATTCAAATTAGCAGCTAAGTATCTAGTTAGCAATAGCTACCTACATTTCTAAGAGCTAGGTTACAGTAAGCAGTACAGAAGCCATTTTAACAAACTCAACATAAGGTGTAAGCACCAGTGCTGTAACTGTAGCCCTAGCCTTTGATGCAGACTTGTTATCAAGGCAATAGTTCCAGGTTTATCCCCGTTTTAAGCCTAACTCAGTCCAGTATAAGCAACTCCATAGATTAATCTTAAGTGATTGACTGCTAAATAAGTGAATAATAGAGATGTGATTCTGTGCTAATCTCAGAGGGAAACCTGTTAGGGGTTAGTGAACACAAATTGAATAAAAAGCAAAAACAATAAGGAAATTAATGGCTGTCAAACATGTCAAAAATTTAATTAAATCATTACAAATTAATGTGTCAAATGAATGCCAAATTCTGCTTCACAATACGATTCCCAGAACAGGTAAGGAGTGATTATGTTACCTGAGTGGCAGGAGTTGGACATTCGCTGGTAGAAGGCACATTTTCAAGGCTGCAAGTAGCATCATCACCCTTGAAAAGAAAAGACAAGTGCATTAAGTTTTAACATGTACCTCATAAACAGACTGTCGGCCATTACCACCTTCTAAACACTTTAACCTTGCACCTAGATATGCATCTTTTTTTAGTTTTTCCAAGTTAACCTGAGGTTTGAGGGGGGGGGGGGGGGGGCAATCCGTGAAGACCCCACACTCCCCTGACTTCAATATGATAATTAAAAGCATGTTTAAGAAAATAAAGCATTAGTTGTGGGGGCTAAGTGAAATAATTCTTTGAAACACTACACACATACACACTCAACTTAAATATGACAATTCATAACAAGCTGAAGTAGGAGACCAACTGAAAGAGTCCTACACACACACTTATGGGGACCAACTGCAGGAATCTGAAGCAGTCCTGCACACACTCGACATTAATACATACAAGAATAAAACATCTGTTGTGGGGACCAACTGAAAGAGTCCTACACACACAGTTATGGGGACCAACTGCAGGAATCTGAAGCAGTCCTGCACACACTCCACATTAATACATACAAGAATAAAACATCAGTTGTGGGGACCAACCGATAGAGGTCAAAGAGGCCCAGCATACACCAAGATGTAATAGGATTGTAAGACGCAAGCTGATCTCCAATAAAACATCAGTTTATGGACTCACTGAAAGTCCTACACACACACACAGAGTGGGGACCAACTGAAGTAATCTGAAACAGTCCTGCACACACTCGACATTAATACAACAGAAGTAAACTGAGGTAGGATAGAACATCAGTTGTGAGGATCATCTGATAAAGGTCAAAAAGGCCCAGCATACACTTAGCTTTAAAAGGACCGTAAGACACAAGCTGATCTCCAAGAAAGCATCGGTTTGGGGACAAGTGAAAGCAAAGATAGCATAGAATGTAAGACAAAATGTAAGAAAATTTAGGCTAAACAACCTCTCTAGTGAGAGTGTTAGAATGGGTTCTCCCTGTGTTACCTTCTCTCTCTCTCCAACTATGATGCAGTAAAAGTAGCATGTAATTCAAATTAGCAGCTAAGTATCTAGTTAGCAATAGCAACCTACAGCTCTAAGAGCTAGGGTACAGTAAGCAGAACAAAAACCATAGCAACTAACTCAACATAAGGTGTAAGCACCAGCGCTGTAACTGTGGCCCTAGCCTCTAATGTATGCTTGTAGTTAGGAAATAGTTCCACATTTGGCCACATTGAAACCTAACCCAGTCCTGTGTAAAAGCCTCCCTAGATTAAGCTTCAGTGAGTATTAGCCACATAAGTGGCTAAGACTGATAGGCCAAAATATATTTTCTGTAGGTGATACAGTAGGAAAGAACCTTATGTTACTGATCTTTAAAATGTGTGAAGTGACTGGAAAGATTCAGGTGTTGTGGCCCTATCAGCATTGTCAGGGCACTGCATTGGTATAAGCAATAATTAAGAATGCATACCTTCTCCTGCACTTTTGAATTGGCTCCTCCCTCAGGTTTCATTGAGGTGCTTGCTTGCAAGTTGCACTTCTTGGAAGACTGTGGGAAGGCAGCATAAAACAAGATTTAACCGTAGAACTCATTTTATTCATTCATTCTTAGTCATTTTCTTATATACTCCCTTTTTTTGATGCTGCCTTTTACAAACTAATTGCAGCAATGTTACTGTAGCTCTCACAACTAGGAAAAAAAAAAAAAGTCTTTTTGTACGCATTATGCACTTTTGTGTTGTAAATTCTAAGGGTGAGGCCTCTGAATTCAGAATATATTGGGGAGTAATATTTAAATTACATTCATTTTCAGGCTCATATTATCATCAGCTGCTCATTCTTAAAGCAACACAATGCAACATTTGCATGTTTTGTAAATCTCGTGAGCCCTGTAGTAAATGGATTTCTTGCACAAATTTGTGCTGGTTTTGATATTTATTTGATAAATGAAGAGCTTTATGTCCTATATTTTTTTCTGACTGAGTCGCTTTCTCAGATGTACTGTATAGTATTTGTAAGCAAAAAACTGCATCGCTTTTTCACGTGGTCTGTTTTTTCACAGGTCTAAAGCACTGCTTGTATGCATGTTCAATAACTGCCCTTGTATGGAGTCAAACTGCAACAATTACACTGTTATCTAGGATCAGAAATCATTGTAAGCCATTATTATAACTAATAAGGTTATTATTTTAAACAGAAATTGTTAATGCTGCTAAATCTCACCTCATTTCTCCAAGGCCAGTCTGTCCCACCATAATCATAAGTGATCTCTTCTCCTTGGCCGATGTCACGGAGGGCAAACAAACAGAGATGTGGTTTACCATCAGCCTCAATTAACTTCATGCGGCAATTAGGAGTCTTATGGTCATCATTCACCAATCTCCCAAGAGTGTTGTCTTCTAATGTTGCATCAATGCTGGAAAATGCCTTAAAATTAACAAGAGCACTGCAAAATACAGATTTTTTTTTGAAGGAACACTCAATTTTTTGGGGAAATAAACTCTAAGGGAGTTAGAAAATGAGCCTAACAGTTGAGTTTTACTGTTTTTTATCCATTCAGCCAATCTCCGGATCTGGCAGGAAGACCTCTTGAACTGCCAGTTTGACTTTAGCCAGAGAGTGTTGAGGCAAGATCTTTGCTTTAGCTATTATCTAGTAGCATGCTAACTGGTCTAACCCAGCTACTGCCAGACCTGGAGATTGGTTGAATGAATTACAACATGGTGAAACTCAACTGTTTAACTCTAAAGGATTTGGAAAGTGAGCCTTTTTGAGTGTTCCTTTCATCATAGAAATTGCTGAAAACCTACCACCACCATTTGCGTTTCCATTTAAAGTCAAACATAAAGGCACAGTCTTTATGGTAAATTCTTCGCCTGTGCTCAGCTTCTGCTGCATCAATGACCACTCCTCTGTATTCTACCACAAACTCACCCTGCTGGAATGGTGCTAAGGTAAAGACACCACGGCCTGAAAAACAGAATGTGGGTCAGAAATTTACAAAATGCTACATCAGCATATATGAGTATATAAACTCCCACATAGCACTGCTAGCACAGGCTACACACTCATAGCAAGAGAATAAACATGTTACAATCTTTAAAAAAAAAATTCATTACTTAAAGTAGGGCTTTCAGACTGGAACCCCAGTATGCTTGTATTGTGTGAATGGGTGGGGGAATACAACAGTTCAGTGGTTAAACTACAGTTACATGAAATTAACTTTCTCACCTACCTGCCAATGCCATGTAAGATGTGCATACTTACCGACCAAAATATATTTTTACTGACAAATATGTTTTATGTACTTTTTTTTAAAATGACAATTTATCAGTGCACATTAGAAATAATTGCAAATCTTAAAGGAATACGCCACCCCTAGGGGAAATTTTGTCTGTCCCTGCAGTCCCTAGAGTTGGAAAAGAAAGCAAAAGCATTTTCCAACAGACCCAGCTGTGTGGTGTCTTTGCACCTTTCAGCGCTGCTTTACCTGTCCTTTGCCTGTGCTTCCGCAGAATATAGTCCCCCATCTAAATGCCACTTGGTCAATTTCTTCCTGTTAATTTGCATTGTCATTTGTACTCAATCTGAATGCACAGGTTGCGCTCACTTTATTCTGCAAGCTAAATAACTCAACAAAACCAGTTCAGAAGTACTTGCACAAATAAATTACTGTAGTCTGTTAACTTGAATATGACACCGTCTGCTTTCAGAAAGTTTGTTTAAAAAAATAGTGCCTGTGGAGTCATACGTAGATAACAAGACACAACAGAGCATCGTGTATAGCGTTCGGAGCTGTTACCAAACATTTCTATGTTTTCCTGCTGTTTCCAGTTCAACAGATAACATACCTTTTTGAGGACTGATGTATTTCACGTCCAGCATTTGAGTCTTGTCCCTGGCATTGGCTGCATGATCACATGCATCATGCATGGGATTGAGTCGATGTCGTCGCATGTTAGTCTGTAAATGCAAACATGAATATAAACGATTTTTTGTATCATGCCAGTTAAGCACCACGTTTGTAAATGCTAGCTCATTATGCTAGGTTGCTCATGTGTAGGGTTGCCAACTCCCTGAAAAATAAGTAAGTTACACCTCATTGGCAGGGCCAGTGTCCTGTCGATTTGAGCTACATAGCGCTACTTACTACACATGCGCACCCACCCAAGCGCTGTTCTAGTTTAAATGCTGTCAAGTTGAGCTCCCAAGGCAGAAGTGGAGTAACAAGTCACATTTTAAAAGTCTTTTGGTTTTGTTGTATGTTTTGATCAGTTACATGTGTAAGCATGGACATGTGCATGTTAGATTTGTGGCAGAATACCTACGTTAGGCTGCCGATAGCTCATTTCGCCGGGGCAGCCCATTTCGACAGAACACTGTAAAGCACTGTCAGTGCCACGCTGCTTTTTGTTGCAGAGGGGAACTCTCAGGGTCTTCAAGGTTTTCAGTGAAGGCCCAAGAAAAAAATATTGAAATATTTTTTTTACTACTAATATATTTTTTCAATATATTATATTCAGTGAGTAATAAACATGAAACTAGTAATAATTTCTAGATCATGGTTATAAACTTGGACTAATATTTCTTGGGAAACAAAGGGTTAATGTAAGGGGATGGAAATGGACCAATCACAATTTTTCTTCCAATGGTATCTGGGTAAATCAGTGACTATTTGGACGCCTCGGGGGCGTCTGAAAGAAAAAAGAAAGACTCGAGTCCCGCGGGATTCGGAGCTCGGCCCGGCCGCGGGACTCGCGGGGCTCGGAGCTCGGCCCGGCCGCGGGGACTCGCGGGGCTCGGAGCTCGGCCCGGCCGCGGGACTCGCGGGGCTCGGAGCTCGGCCCGGCCGCGGGACTCGCGGGGCTCGGCTCGGCCGCGGGGCTCGCGGGGCTCCGCTCGGCCGTGAGGCTCGGAGCTCACGGGGCTCCACCGGAACTCGGAGCTACAACAAGCCGTCTTTGCACACGAGCTACCTAGCATAATGCGCTAGCAACTACAAACGTGGTGCTACTTTAGTTAGGAATTCCTACTTACAACCAGTATTACACGAGGCTAAGTCTTAGTTAAAAACAAAGGCAATATGTAGTAAAATTTCCCTTTTGTAAAACCTGCTACAAAATGATGCAGTGCTTACTTATGACCCTGAACATTAACACTTACAAGCATGCATTCTTATTGAACAAACTAACGTTAACATTTACTCATAACATAATGATACTTACCTTTAATCCGTGAAGTTGGTCGACGCTGTCTCAGGTGCATGCAGACATCAAAGTTCCCAACATGGCGGCTGTACTTCCGGAAAATCTCTACTAATTTGCATGTTTTGTTTTCTTGGATCTGATTGGTCGATGTCTCGGATGTGTGTGTGTGTAAGAGAGACATGCAGTTACACTGGTTGGCCATAGGTGGCGATACTGAGCACCTCCAAAATACACACATAACACACTTTTTCGAAATTTCATGACTTTTAGGACAACCTAAATTTTTGTATTGAGACAGTTTATAATGGGGTCCTAGGCTCATCTATAGCAAAAACATGATGGGGACCGAGTGTGTGTCCCCACCTGTCAAACGGTCCCCACCGCGTGAGTCCTTTCTCCGGTCAAAGTCCCCACTTTGTGATAAAGGCAAGTACACACACACACACACACACACACACACACACACACACACACACACACACACACACACACACACACACACACACACACACACACACACACACACACACACACACACACACACACACACACACACACACACACACACACACACACACACACACACACACACACACACACACACACACACACACACACCACACACACACACACACACACACACACACACACACACACACACACACACACACACACACACACACACACACACACACACACACACACACACACACACACACACACACACACACACACACACACACACACACACACACACACACACACACACACACACACACACACACACACACACACACACACACACACACACACACACACACACACAAACACACACACACACACACACACACACACACACACAAACACACACACAAACACACACACACAAACACTACAGGTCGACACGTCTGAAACCTCTTTGTGTTTAAGATCTTATAAAAAACACATTTGTTCAAACGTGACACACACACACAAACACACATACACACACACACACATACACACACACACACACACAAACACACTCACACACACACACACTCACACAAACACAGTCACACACAATCAGTCACACACAAACACACTCACCCCGACACACGGATAATCCTCGTTTTGTTCTGTCACAAAGGAGAGATCTGCTGACATCACGCCTTTCTCTCCTCTTCCTCCTTCATCCTGTTTTCATCTCTTCCTCTCTCCTCTTTCAGTCTGTCTCTACCTTCTCCTCATCCCTCTATACCTCCACTCTCTCTCTCTCT
>NW_026571447.1:1333165-1343165 GCF_026225935.1 Boleophthalmus pectinirostris
CCAGACTTCCTTCACCCCAGACACGTCCTCCAGCTCCTCCGGGGGGACCCCGAGGCGTTCCCAGGCCAGCCGAGAGACATAGTCCCTCCAGTGTGTCCTGGGTCTTCCCCGGGGCCTCCTCCCGGTGGGACATGCCCGGAACACCTCCCGAGGGAGGCGCCCAGGAGGCATCCGGAACAGATGCCCGAGCCACCTCAACTGGCTCCTCTCGACGTGGAGGAGCAGCGGCTCTACTCCGAGCTCCTCCCGTGTGACTGAGCTCCTCACCCTATCTCTAAGGGAGCGCCCAGCCACCCTGCGGAGGAAACTCATTTCGAGCGCTTGTATCCGCGATCTCGTCCTTTCGGTCACTACCCAGAGCTCATGACCATAGGTGAGAGTAGGAACGAAGACTGACCGGTAAATCGAGAGCTTCGCCTTTCGACTCAGCTCCCTCTTCACCACAACGGTCCGATACAGCGACCGCATCACTGCCGAAGCTGCACCGATCCACCTGTCAATCTCCCGTTCCGTCCTTCCCTCACTCGTGAACAAGACCCCGAGATACTTGAACTCCTCCACTTGAGGCAAAGACTCCCCACCCACCCGGAGAGGGCAAGCCACCTTTTTCCGGTCGAGAACCATGGCCTCAGACTTAGAAGAGCTGATCTTCATCCCAGCCGCTTCACACTCGGCTGCAAACCGCCCCAGTGCACATTGCAGGTCCTGGTTCGATGAAGCCAACAGGACAACATCGTCTGCAAACAGCAGAGATGAAATCCTGTGGTCCCCAAACCGGACCCCCTCCGGCCCCTGACTGCGCCTAGAAATTCTGTCCATAAACACAATGAACAGAACCGGTGACAAAGGGCAGCCCTGGCGGAGTCCAACATGCACTGGGAACAGGTCTGACTTACTGCCGGCAATGAACACAGCTCCTGCTCCAGTCATACAGGGACTGGACAGCCCTTAGCAAAGGGCCCCAGACCAGATACTCCCAGAGCACCCCCCACAGGACACCACGAGGGACACGGTCGAATGCCTTCTCCAGATCCACAAAACACATGTGGACTGGTTGGGCAAACTCCCATGAACCCTCGAGCACCCGATGGAGAGTGTAGAGCTGGTCCAGTGTTCCACGGCCAGGATGAAAACCACACTGCTCCTCCTGAATCCGAGGTTCGACTATCGGCCGATTCTCCTCTCCAGTCCCCTGGCATAGACCTTACCGGGAAGGCTGGAGTGTTATCCCCCTATAGTTGGAACACACCCGCCGGTCCCCCTTCTTATACAGAGGGACCACCACCCCGGTTTGCCAGTCCAGAGGTACTGTCCCCGACCGCCACACGATGTTGAAGAGGCGTGTCAGCCAAGACAGCCCCACAACATCCAGAGACTTCAGGTACTCAGGACGGATCTCATCCAATCCCGGAGCCTTTCCACCAAGGAGCTTGCCAACCACCTCAGTGACTTCGGCCAGGGTGATGGATGAGTCCGCCTCCGAGTCCCCAGCCTCGGCCTCCTCGGAAGACGTGACGGTGGGATTGAGGAGATCCTCAAAGTATTCCTTCCACCGCCGGACAACGTCCCCAGTCGAGGTCAGCAGCTCTCCCCCCGCACTGTAAACAGTGTTGGTGAAGAACTGCTTTCCCCTCCTGAGGCGCCGGACGATTTGCCAGAATCTCTTTGAGGTCGTCCGATAGTCCTTCTCCATGGCCTCCCCGAACTCCTCCCAGCTCAGAGTTTTTGCCTCCGCGACCACACGGGCTGCAGCACGCTTGGCCCGCCGGTACCCGTCAGCTGCCTCAGGAGTCCCCCGAGCCAGCAAGGCCCGATAGGACTCCTTCTTCAGCTTGACGGCATCCCTTACTTCCGGTGTCCACCACCAGGTTCTGGGGTTGCCGCCGCGACAGGCACCACAGACCTTACGCCCACAGCTCCGAGCAGCCGCATTGACAATAGAGGCCGAGAATGAAGCCCACTCGGACTCCATATCTCCGACCTCCCCCGGAATCCGGAAGAAGTCCTCCCGGAGGTGCGAGTTGAGTTGAAAGCCCCTCTGACAGAGGCTCCGCCAGACGTTCCCAACAGACCCTCACTACACGCTTGGGCCTGCCAGGTCTTTCCGGCTTCTTCCTCCGCCAGCGAACCCAACTCACAACCAGGTGGTGATCAGTTGACAGCTCAGCCCCTCTCTTCACCCGAGTGTCCAAGACACACGGCCGGAGGTCAGATGACACGACTACAAAGTCGATCATCGACCTCCGGCCTAGGGTGTCCTGGTGCCACGTGCACTTATGGACACCCTTGTGCTCGAACATGGTGTTAGTTATGGACAAACTGTGACTAGCACAGAAGTCCAATAACAAAACACCGCTCGGGTTCAGATCGGGGAGGCCGTTCCTCCCAATCACCCTTCTCCAAGTGTCACTGTCGTTGCCCACGTGGGCGTTGAAGTCCCCCAGGAGAACAACGGAGTCCCCGGTCGGTGCACTGTCTAGTACCCCTCCCAAGGACTCCAAGAAGGCCGGGTACTCAGCACTGCTGTTCGGCCCGTAGGCCGACACCACAGTGAGAGACCTGTCCCCGACCCGAAGGCGCAGGGACGCGACCCTCTCGTTCACCGGGATGAACTCCAACACACAGCGACTGAGCTGTGGGGCAATGAGCCCACACCAGCCCGCCGCTCCCCGCAGCCAACGCCAGAGAAATGGAGAGTCCAGCCCCTCTCAAGGAGTTGGGTTCCAGAGCCCAAACTGTGCGTGGAGGTGAGGCCGACTATATCTAGTCGGTAACGCTCAACCTCCCGCACAAGCTCAGGCTCCTTCCCCCCCAGCGAGGTGACATTCCATGTCCCCAGAGCTAGTCTCCATGTCCGGAGATCCCGCCGTCGACTGCTGCCCAGATCTCTCTGCACCGGCCCCATATGGATCCTCCTGCGGGTGGTGGGCCCACGTGAGGACGGCCCCACGTCGCTCCTTCGGGCTGAGCCCGGCCGAGCCCCGTGGGGGGAGGCTCGGCCACCAGGCGCTCGCTGACGAGCACCCACCCCAGGCCTGGCTCCAGGGTGAGGCCCCGGTGACGCCAATCCGGACGACGTAACTGGCCTTGCTGGTACACTCATCATAGGTGCTTCTGAACATAGGTTATTAATTTATTTATATTTTTTGGCGACGTGGGTTATGTGACACTTTTTTCACTGTTTTGACATTCAAATGTCTCTTATTCAGAAACTAGAGGAACTATTGAAATAAGTAAAGTATCAGAATGTAGGAAAGAGTTACACTCCAACAGGGTCAAGTTAAACCTGTGAGATTCTTTCAAGTTGTTGACAAAAAATTTTAAAACTCATGTCGGTAACGGAGGGAATGAAATATGCAGCACTTTTTGGGCAATAAATCCAAACAGTGATAACTCTTGGTTCTCACTTCCATATCCTTAACAAACTGGTTTGAATATTTGCTTCATATAGTTTTCTACCATATGGTACAAGATTAGGTTGAAAAACCTCTGACTTTTTGACTCATGAGATTTTTTATTAAGAAAGTTCATGGTAACGGAGGGAAAAGTAACGGAGGGAAAATTGTTCAAACAAGTAGAAGGTGCAGGATTTTACATCATTTGTCAACTTTTTTCTTCCAAATACTTTAATATTACTTCAAAATGAAAGGAAACTATTTCTATAAAATATGTCAGTCCTTCCAAGCAAATTTTTATCATTTTAAATACTTTTTAAAAAAAAAAATCATGTACCTTCATCAACAGTTCAAAGATGGAATAACACAAGATATGATGAAATACATCCATTTATTTACATGATTTGCAGGTCTGTGAAATTTGGGAAATAATTTTTGTTCCATGTTTCATACATGGTCTGTTTAAAACATATGGAACTTTAGAACCAAAAATGGTACAGAAAAAAGGTCAACAGTTTCATAAACTAGAGTACATATGTATCTGTTCAATACATTTTTATATCAGATGCATTAACTTAAATTTTTGGCCTGAGAGCAGGTCCCGCCTGGTGCAAAGAAAACAGTAACTGTAAAGCAACTTGTAATCTAACTTAGTTACTTTAACTAAGTTACTTTTTAAACAAGTAATCAGTAGTCAGTACTCAGATTACTATTTCAAAGTAACTATGGGAACACTGTCCATAAGTCTGTTTCATGTTTTTCATTTTTACTGAGCTCTTTATTCTGCATCTTCCAAACTACATTTATGTTAGAGATGATTCAATATTCAGCACGTCACATATGGTCCTGTCCTCTTCCCCCTCAGAGCACTCACAGCAACCACACCCACAAACAGACCCTGTTCAGACCACGAAATCCGGTTCTAGTCCTGGTCTGGTCCTGGTCTAGTCCGCAGACCACTCTAGACCGTCTAAGACCAGACTTAATGTGTTTTCCGTGTCTCTGCCTTGGTCCAGGTCCTGAGAGAGTTCACGAGGGAGCAGCGGTCTGTGGGCATGGACACGTGCACGCCCCTAACCTAACGTGCACTCTGCTCACGTGCACTTTCACTCACATGCACGCTCACATGCACTGAGTGTCCTATCATGCACGTTTGTCTTTCTATGGTATATTCACACATTTCAATGTCATGTTTATAGGAGCCATGTTGAGGATTTTACACCGTTCACAAGAGAGAAGATTTGGTTAATCGCTATGGCAACGGTGCATATGTTTCATCACTCTGCAGGACTAATCTAGGTCTAAACAACTACTGACCCAAAAGAGGAACAAATGTGGATTCAGTTGACTGTAAATTTTGAACCACCATTTGAGAACCACTGAGCTCAGTGAAGCTGCGCCATCAAACACAAAACTACACAAAAACTGTCAATCATTTGTACTGCAAAAAGTTTCATTTGTGAAGTTTTAGTTTTGGAGATATTAACGATTCTTTTACAGGTCAATTTGTGGTCAGCAGCCTCCAGGAAGCTTCAAAATGCTCTAAAACCACATAAAATGGAGTCAATCGTTTGTGCTTCGTTTGTGTTGCAGAAAGTTTGGTTTGTGTGATTCTGGTTCTTGAGATATGAACAGTTTTATATTTGGTCGATGACGTCGTCCAGACCCTCAAAATGTGAAACAGCCTCAAAACAGCAGAAAATGAAAGCAAACATTTGTGTTTGTGTTGTTTTGTGCTGTGACAGTTTTCATTTGTGTGAGTTTACTTCTAACATGAGTCATTATTATTCTTGCAGAAATTATATGATGTCATTTCATTCACATGACAGCGACTTTAACAAAACTCCACAAAACTAGTGAAGAGAAACCACCTGAGGTTGTGCAAAACTCTGGATCAGTCTTCAGGAACTTGCTTTTGATTCATATTTTATATAATAATACATTTTTGCACAGCCTCAGATCATTTCTCTTCACTAGTTTTGTGGAGTTTTGTTAAAGCCGCTGCCGTCAGCTGAGTTGAAATGACGTTAAATCATTTCAGCAAAAATAATAATGAATCATTTTAGAAATAAACTCACACAAAGAAAACTGTTACAGCACAAAACAACACAAAACAAATACAAACGTTTTGTTTAATTTTCTGTTATTTTGAGCCTGTTTCACATTTTGACGACATCATCACCACAAATAAAACTGTTCATGTCTCAAGAATCATAATCACACAAACCAAACCTTTTGCAAAACGAAACAGCACAAACAATTGACTCCATTTTGTGTGGTTTTAGAGCATTTTGAAGCTTCCTGGACGCTGCTGACCCCAGTTTGACCTGTAGAAGAATCATTACTATCTCCAAAACTAAAACTTCACAAATTAAACTTTTTGCAGCACAAATGAAGCATAAACGGCTGACACAGTTTTAGTGTAGTTGTGCGTTTGACTTCACACAGGTGGTTCACACAACTACAGTACTGACTTAAAAGAAGACAAACATGTGAATTCAGTTGATTCTCAATTCTGAAGTAGTACCACCGTTTGAGAATCACTGGCGTAAACGTTTATAGAGGACAATCCTCTCGTGCGCGCCCCTCTGCGCGCCCCTCTCGTGCGCGCCCCTCTCGTGCGCGCCCCTCTCGTGCGCGCCCCTCTCGTGCGCGCCCCTCTCGTGCGCGCCCCTCTCGTGCGCGCTCACAGGACGTTTAAACCCTCAGAGGAGACGCGTGTCTTAAATGTGTCTCTGTGTTCTCAGGACTCTGTGGTTTGACAAATGAATCACCGACTCTTCACACTCATGAAATATTCTGCATCTGTTTCATTATAAATCAAAAGAAAAAAGAAAAATCCATACACTGGATTTACAGGACAGCAGGACCATTTCTATAACCTTTTCAGTTTTTTAATACTGGTTTAGTTCTGATTTAGTCTTAGTTTAATCCTGAATTAGTCCTGGTTTAATTCTGGTTCAGTCCTGGTTCAGTCCAAGACTGTACTGGTTTAGACTTGTTTTAGTCCTCATTTAAACCTGGTTTAGTCTTGGTTTAGTCTTGTTTGTTCCTGGTTTAGTTCTGAGTTAGTCCTAGTTTAATCCTGACATAGTTTCTTAGTTTCCCATCAAATTTGGTCCAAATTTAATTTTGGCTTAGTCCTGGTTCAGTCCTGGTTTAGTCCTCATTTAGACCAAGCTTAGTCCTGGTATAGTATTTGGTTAGTCCTGGTTTAGTCCTGTTTTATTCTTGGTTTAGTTATTGTTTAGTTGTGGTATAGTCCTGGTATAGTCCTGGTTTAGTCCTGGTTTAGTCCGACCGTGGTCCGTGTTTTGTTCTGTTTTGTCCATTTCCATAATTACACGTTTCGAGTGATTTTCTGCACATTTTCATTCTTTTATTGTTGAACCCACAGAACCGACTCATTTATGCACAATCCTAATCCTCATTTTGTGTCGAGTTTGTGCCTCTCTAAAACAAAGACCTTCCTGGATCATAACCAGACTCGGCGGTTCAGAGCGGGATTCAAACCGGATTAAACTGGCTCCTCAGAAGAAGGATTTCTGTGTCTGTGTCTGGGGACTTTTACTTTGAAGGATCGACGAGTGGAGCTTTTATTGTGGCGGGATTTACGCTGAAAACGCTTTTATTGATTTGAGCGAAACCAGGTCACGGCTTTGAACCAAAACAAAACCAAATATATACAACTCCTGCGCTGAAAGAACTCTCCAAACTTCTGATCCACAAATGTTTCTCTTGTCATTGTTTGGGATCATCTCAAACTCCAGATTAATCTTATGGTTTAAACTCCTTTCAGCTGAAACACTGAAAAATGGCTCCTTTTTCTGAAGCAAATGTGAAAAAAATCATGTGATTTATGATGTGTGTACAGTCCCTCAGGTCAAATCCATGAAAAATTCAATTAGTCAACTGGACCAGTGTTGGGGAGTAACGGATTACGTGTACTGGCATTATGTAATCAGAGTACAAATGATGAGTAACTCTATTCAGTTACAGTTACTGTTTCAACTGGATTACAGTTACTTTGTTGAAATGAATGGATTACACACATTTTTTTCACATTTTGGGCTAAACCAGGACTAAACCAGGTCTAAACCAGGACTAAACCAGATCTAAACCAGGACTAAACCAGGTCTAAACCAGGACTAAACCAGGTCTAAACCAGGACTAAAACCAGGACTAAACCAGATCTAAACCAGGACTAAACCAGGTCTAAACCAGGACTAAAACCAGGACTAAAACCAGGTCTAAACCAGGACTAAAACCAGGTCTAAACCAGGACTAAAACCAGGACTAAACCAGATCTAAACCAGGACTAAACCAGGTCTAAACCAGGACTAAAACCAGGACTAAACCAGGACTAAACTAGTTCTAAACCAGGACTAAAACCAGGACTAAACCAGGTCTAAACCAGGACTAAACTAGTTCTAAACCAGGACTAAAACCAGGACTAAACCAGATCTAAACCAAGACTAAAACCAGGACTAAACCAGGTCTAAACCAGGACTAAAACCAGGACTAAACCAGGTCTAAACCAGGACTAAACTAGTTCTAAACCAGGACTAAAACCAGGACTAAACCAGGACTAAAACCAGGACTAAAACCAGGACTAAACTAGGACTAAACCAGGACTAAAGCCAGGACTAAACCAGGTCTAAACCAGGACTAAACCCAGGACTAAAACCAGGACTAAACCAGGTCTAAACCAGGACTAAAACCAGGACTAAACAGTATGACACCTAACATTAGGGTGGACATACTTTAAGGCAGCAGTGATCTCATATAAAAATCATTTCATGTAGTTTTAAAAAGCATGACAAGATCAAGTAATCCAAAGTATTCAGATTACGTTACTCATTTTAAGTAATTTAATGGATTACATTACAAACTACATTTTGGGATATGTAATCTGTAATCTGTAGGGGAATACATTTTAAAAGTCACCTTCCCAACACTGAACTGGACAAAAGTTGATTTGATTTCTCTGCTTCTTCAGTTGTTTACTTGTTTACAGTTTGTGTTTGTTAGTCAGGCCTGTTGAGCTGCACTGACTGTACGATCAGTTCAACAGGCCTAACTAACAAACACAAACTGTAAACAAGTGTGTGTGTTAGTTTCAGAGGAGTTTCAGTGTAGTTAGCTCCTCCCTGCACACAGATATAAGGAAATGTCCACCAGCGTCTGAACACAACTGAACAAACAGCTTGGATGAACTGAGAAACATACTCGACCAAATAAACTTTTGTCCAGCTGACAAATAGAATTTCTTCGTTTGCCATTTGACTTGTGTTTATTTCTCCTGACAGAGAAGACAATGAACTTTGTGCCAGTTTTGTTTTGTGTTTTTTTTTTATAAATTTATTATTATTATAATTTTTTGAAATTCAACATACTCAAATAAACATTCATCAAGACAGGGGACAACCAGGGACGTCAAGAACACACAAACAACACATGATACACAGGACAACATGCAGCAAGCAGTTAAACAAACAAACAAACAAACATATATTCACTTATAATGTAAGTGTATAAATCAAATAACATCAAGTGCAATATAAACGTAGGGAGAGTGATACTGTTATGTAGCATTTTTTGTTTTGGATGAGTTTTATTGTGTGGAAATATTGTTGTATTTGGTTCTTCTAGTTAGCGTGATGAATCTGAATGAAGAAGCAAAGAGCTTTGAGACTGGAGGAGCTGCTGAAGAAGAACAGAACAGAACAGAACGTCACTTTCCTGGAGCCTGATCACATGTCTGCTTTTGGTCTGGTTTTGGTCTGGTTTTGGTCTGGTTCGGTCTGGTTTTGGTCTGGTTTGGTCTGGTTTTGGTCTGGTTTGGTCTGGTTTTGGTCTGGTTTGGTCTGGTTTTGGTCTGGTTTGGTCTGGTTTTGGTCTAGATGAGCTGCTGTGGGTCCAGATGTTTCTGCTCTATGAACAGTGGTAGAACAGGTGAGTGACTGGTTCAGTTTAGTTTTGACTGAAGTCACAGTTGTATTAAATATCTAATCTGAATCTTTCTAAGGTTCAAATGAGATCTTTCTAAGGTAGAGATTAGATAAACCAGTTTTTGTTCCATGTGGATAGGCCCAGGAATTATAGAGATATGAACTGTAAACCAGGTCAACACAATATGGGAGGACGGGAGGGCATCTGACATACATGGAGACACAGAGGGATGGGAGGGCATCTGACATACATGGAGACACAGAGGGATGGGAGGGCATCTGACATGCATGGAGACACAGAGGGATGGGAGGGCATCTGACATACATGGAGACACAGAGGGATGGGAGGGCATCTGACATACAGATACAGGTCATTGTGTTATGTAAATATTTAAGTGAGATTCTGGTGGTTTGTCAGGTTTATGTTTTATTCATGTTTTATAGATTTTCTGAAAAGCTGCACATTATTATTTATCCCAACATTCCTTAAAGAGCAGCTGGTTTGATCTGTTTGATCTGTAACACATCACTGATTTACATCACCATGTTTCCTTTAGTGTTTTAGAAGCAATATATTCTCCCAAAACAACATATACATGTTTGATGTGTTTCACTTTTGTTTTTGATGCTCTGAGTTCTCTCTCCCTTTGCTCC
>NW_026571447.1:1348165-1360665 GCF_026225935.1 Boleophthalmus pectinirostris
GGTCGTGGGGAGTGATGTGGGTGATGTTGGTGTTGAGTCCAGTGTGTTGATCAGACTCAGGGCTGTGACAGAGGCTCATATGGAGACACTGGGGCTGGGACAGACAGAGTTTAACTGCAGCCTGGAGAAACTCTGTTAGATCCAACAGACACAGACTCTAGAAAACTCTGCATAAATGTTATTGGATCACACAGTCATATGTTTATAATAATCATATATATATATATATATATATATATATATATATATATATATATATATATATATATATATATATATATATATATATCGTTACATTATCAGAGTAATAATATTTTAAAACAGTAGATTTTTTCTTCTTATGAATGCTCCTGACTGTTCATAGGATTTGTTCTTCCAGAAGAACATTTTCAGTTAAGAAACATTTAGTGAATGCCACAAATGTTCTTGAGAAGACCTTCAGTACAGATTTGTTTATAAGAATGTTTCATGAATGAGGCTCAATATATTTCTGACTTAAACAAAACAAAAAGAACTTGATTGATTGATTCTGAACTCGGTGCCAGTGAGACCTGCCATGATAATTACTGAACTGACTTCTTGTTCTATGGACGCTGGAGCTCTGTCTTTTGGGGAGCAGTATTTATAGTTCGTACTTCTTCTTTGCAGTTCTGGTTATTTGGTTGTACAATAAGATTAAATTAATAACTTGTATGACTCTGTAGATATGCTAAATAAGTATTTCATTCTGTTCTTTTCTGCTGATTTAGAATATTTTGTGTGTTTTGCTCTTGGGTTTGTGGGTCAGTGTCATAAATTAGTTTCACTTTGATCATTTATCTTCTAGATGTGTTTATATCACAGTTCAAAATGTGCTATGGCGACAGTTCTCGTGCCACATGTTCATGTGGACAGGTCCAGTTCTTACAGAGACATGAACCATAAACCAGGTCAAGGCATCTGCAATCTGACCGCGGTTGAGGGTTTGATTCCCAGCGTGGGCCTTTCTGTGAAGAGATTGCGTCAGTTTGCTCGGACCCTGATTCCGATCTGGAGAAGGTCCCAGAACCTCTCCATCTCTGCTCTTTAATTAACATGTCCAGACGTGATCAAAGCAGAGGTGTCACTTTGACCCTGGCACAGAACGTTCATTTGGCCTGAACCAGAGTCACGTCCTGAGCCAGAGTCTGTGCTCCACTCTGCCTCATTAACACTCAGCACCACTCAACCACACTGGACCTGGACTTTCAAAGAGTATATCTAGATTTTAGGACTAATGCTATTTTTTTTTGAGTTGTTTTTTAGTCCTTAGTTCTGGTTTGTTCTTGGTTTAGTCCTGGATTATTCTTCATTCTGTTTCGTGTATATCCACATGTCGCTGTCCTTGGTGCTGATTTAGTTCTGGTCCTTGTCGAGTCCTTGGTCTAGTCCCTGGTTTTGGTTTAGCTGCTTGGCTCCTCATCCTCACCTCACCCTGTTCTTGGTTCTTGTTTAGTTTTCTGGTCTGGTCTCTGGTCTGGTCTCTGGTCTGGTCTCTGGTCTCTGGTCTGGTCTCTGGTTCCTGGTCTTTGGTCTTTGGTTTGGTCTCTGCTCTGGTCTCTGGTTTTGCTCTGGTCCCTGGTATTGGTCTAGTTCTGGTCTGTCCCTCTGGTGCTCTTCCTCATGTTTATTCGTCTGGTCTGGTCTCTGGTCTCTGGTTTGGTCTCTGGTCTCTGGTCTCTGGTCTGGTCTCTGGTTTGGTCTCTGGTCTGGTCTCTGGTCTCTGGTCTGGGGTCTGGTCTCTGGTCTCTGGTCTCTGGTTTGGTCTCTGGTCTGGTCTCTGGTTTGGTTTCTGGTCTGGTCCCTGGTCCCTAGTCCCTGGTCCCTGGTCTTGGTCTGGTCCCTAGTCTTGGTCTTGGTCTTGGTCTGGTTGCTGGTTTTGGTCTTGGTCTGGTTCCTGGTCTTGGTCTTTGTCTGGTTTGGTTTCTGGTCTGGTCCCTGGTCTTGGTCTGGTTCTGGTCTGTCCCTCTGGTGCTCTTCCTCATGTTTACTCGTCTGGTCTGGTCCCTGTTCCCTAGTTCCTGGTCTTGGTCTTGGTCTGGTTCCTGGTCTCTGGTCTTGGTCTTGGTCTGGTCCCTGGTCTTGGTCTTGGTCTGGTTCCTGGTCTCTGGTTCCTGGTCTCTGGTCTCTGGTCTTGGTCTTGGTCTGGTCCCTGGTCTTGGTCTGGTTCCTGGTCTCTGGTTCCTGGTCTCTGGTCTTGGTCTTGGTCTGGTCCCTGGTCTTGGTCTTGGTCTGGTTCCGGTCTGTCCCTCTGGCGTTCTTCCTCATGTTTACTCGTCTGTTGTTGCTGCTGCTCATTTTAATAAATATTTGAATTTTCTTCTGAGCCTCGTCTTTGCCCCGAGGCAACGCACATCTGCCTCCTCTTCCTCACACCCCTCCTCCTCTTCCTCACACCCCTCCTCCTCCTCTTCCTCCTCTCCCTCCTCCTCCTCTTCCTCCTCTTCCTCTCACCCCTCCTCATCCTCCTTTCTCTCTTCATCCTCTCTTCCTTCTCTGCCTCTCACCCCCCTCCTCCTCTCTCTCTTTGCGCTCTCTCTCTCTCTGTCCTCTCTCGCTCCCTCTTTCTCTTCCTCTCTCTCCCTTCACTCTCTCCTCTCTCTCTCCCTCTCTCTCTCTTCGCTCTCTCTCTCTCTCCCTCTTTCTGTCACCCTCCTTCCTTCTCTCCTTCCTGTTGTGTTGTTTTGCCGTGGGGCTTCCATTGTTCTCTTTCTTCTCCACTCTTCTTTCACTCGTCTGCAGACTGTGCAGCTTCTGAAGAAACTCCAACAAACTCATCATTTCATTCATTTCATTTCATCACAAATCTCCAAAAGTCCAGTCAAAGTCATGTGTCAGGAAAGTGTTTTTTTTTTTTTTTTTTAGTTTTTGTTTTTGTTTATTTTTTCTTGATGCTGCTGTACGTCTCCAACTACACCACAACGATCTGGGAGGGCATCTGACACACCACAACATCTGCACATTCACTACACACAAACACGTCTGTTATTATTATTGTTATTATTATTATGTGAACCTGTTCTACATGATCCTGGGCTCTGGGGCTTTGGGGCGTTACCTTCAACAGCCTCACTCCTGATTGGCTCTTTGGTTGTTATGATACATGTGGTAAGATTTCCAAATATGGAACTCTGCTGCACATTCGCTCCTATAACTGCCGGCCTCCATGAACCTCATTTGGAGCCACAGACCGTATGAATCGCTGACGAGCTATCCACACAGGAAGTGCTCCAGGCGGCTCTTCCGGCTCCTCCTGACGCCGGCTTCAGTTAACTTACACTGGAATATTGTCGTCCCTTTCAGAATCAGAGTCAAAATGTAATCATTTCAATATTTAAAAAAAATACACAGAAACAAAACACGGCACTCTGGTCCAGATTAACAGCAGCATAAATAATAATAGGAATAAATAGTTTAAAATATCGTATACAGTCTTTAAAAACATTCCCCGCCCTCTCCCATTCTCTCAAGTGTGTTCCATGTCCGTGCTGTCTTGTAAGGTGCATTCGTGTCCGGGCTTTCTGACAGAATTGATCTGCCTAATGACATCTGGGTAAAAACTTGTCTGGAGTCTGGTGGTCCTGGCCTGTAGGTGGTGCTGTCTTCTGTCTGATGGGAGAGCTGTAAAAAGTCCATGTGCTGTGGCCTTTTGTCCTGCACCTACTGAGGTAAATGTCTTCCATACAGGGTAGATAAAGCTACAGATGTGCTCAGCAGCTCTTCCTCCTCTGCAGAGTGTTCCTCTCTGCCCTGGTGCTGCTGCTGAACCACACAGTCATGTTGGAGGTGAGGAGACTCTCCACCATACAAAAGGCCATCAGAACTTTTTTGAGGCACCGAAAAATGTCAAGGTGTTGGTGAGCCTTCTAATCTCTGCAGCTGGTGTTAGACCACATGATTTGGACTCTCAGCTATTTGAAGCAGGAGAAAATCTCCACTGTATCTCCACTCATCTCCAGAGGAGAAGTGGCATTGGGTTCCCTGCAAAAATCCACAATCATCCCCTTTGTTTTCTTCTTATTGAAGAACAGATTGTTTTGCACCAGGCCTCTGGCTGACAGACGTCCCTTCTGTAGTTGGACTCATCACTGTTCATAAAAAATGTTTCAGAAGAAGCGCTTCCTGGACCTCCAGAGGATAATACACAGTAGATCCAACTCAGTGGTGCTCTTTGGGAAGGGAAGTCAGTACAAAGATGCAAAAAACCCAAGGCACTCACTGGTTAAAATAAAATGTCTTTATTAGTTTACGGCATGTCTTAATGGACAGCTTACAAAGTCCCGACGCGTTTCAGTGGTCCCCTGAGGAAAGCCTTAGACTGAAACGCCTGTTCATGTTGAGCTCCACCACTGCTGTGTCATCAGCAACTTCTCTACATGACTGGATGGACAGTGAGTGGCACAGTCATAAGTGAGCAGCGTGTACAGAAGGGGACTCAGAACACAGGCCTGGGGTGAGCCTGAGGCAGATGAAGGAAGATGTGATGTTGTGGATCTTTACAGTTTGTGGCCTGTTGGTGAGGAAATACAAAATCCAGTTACACAGTGTCCTGCTTAAACTCTGGAGACTGACTTTGTTGACCAATGTCTGTGGGATTCTGATGTTAAAAGCAGAACTGAAATCCAAAAAAAGGAGCCTCGGGAGTAAGAGTCCTTTTTTTCTCTGGACCTGCTGCTTCGAGCCTCTTCATTTTAGTCTTAAATGTTTGTATTAACTCACGACACAGAATCCTGGTGTTTTTATTTCTCTATTTTGTCCCTAAATCAAGATATGAACATAAATAACAGACCAATCAGACGCCTTCATTCCCCGAGGTCGCTCCCACCAGCGTTAGCAACAGGTTTGATTGACAGCTAGTGAGTTTCGTTTCTAAGTTAAGCCCCCGTCCCTCTTTCATGTGAGAACAACGGACACACTTAACCACCTCAGTCATGATTGGCTCTTGTGGTTGCTATGATACTCGCGGTCAGATTTCCAAACATAGAGCTGGAGAGTTTCATTTGAGTGGAGCTAAACGCGATGGCTGACATCCACTCGCTTAGTCCACTTTTTGATACAGTCAGTGTTTTAACATGAACTTGTATGCAAATAGGAATAAGTCAATTTTTCTTGGAAAATCCTGCACTCGGCTCCACTTTTCTCATGTTGGACATTTTTCTGATTTTTCACGGTCAACAGTCAAAACGATCGTCCTTTAAGAGCGTTTGGAAAGAAACAAGTCTTCATTTGTGCTGCTCTGGTGGGAGGGGCCACGTACAGAGACTCTGGAGACACTGCTATGCTCAGCCACGCAGAAAATTACCAATATTTTAATAGAAAATATAATTAAAATATTTTTGTCAAAAATCACCCAAGGGCCACATTAAAGGTCTTGGAGGGCCGGATCTGGCCCCCGGGCCTTATGTTTGACACCTGTGATCTAAACCTACTGTACCTGTAGATCGTGGGAGACTGTGACGACACAGATGCTTCTATTTGAATCATTTCATTGTATAGAGTTTGTGGAGTTTAATGAGGTGTGTTGCTTATGTTTAATCCTAAAGCCCAGTGTAGTGACTTTAAATGTTTATAAGACAATGGACAGAGATTCTGTGACACCAGTGTGTTTACTCCAGACTGGTCTACTCTGTGGGGGAGGGGTTTAGACTGTGGGGGAGGAGTTTAGGCTCTAGTATGTGTACATGTATGTATACATGTATGTTTATGGTGGAATGCTCAGCAGTTGCCATGGTGACACAGTGCACACAGTAGCAATAAGTTTACATCAGCATCACTCCTCCGGGGATTGTTAATGACATCAGCTGCAAAGTATCAATGGGCACTGTCAGTGTGCCATTGAGCAAGACACTTACTGAGTGTGTGGTTCTGCGTTTCCTCCTCAGAGTGGGCGTGGTGGAGGCTGTCTCGTTCCAGTCCCGCCCCCTTTCCTACGTCCTGCTGCTGAACCCTGGAAACCTGTTCAGTGTGAACCAGGCGACGGGAACGCTCACCCTGACCCGGAATGTGGACTACGAGAGCGGACACAACATCCACGCTCTGCAGCTCCGAGCCACCGAGGAGGAGACCGCGCTCAGCTCTGTGACTGAGGTAAAACTACAACAAAACACACAAAAAACTACAACTCCCACAGACACTGAGAAGGAGACACTGTAACTGAGGTGAGGACTACAACAAAACCTAAGAAAAAAACTACAACTCCCACAGACATTACTTTGTCTGAAATGTTTCACAGTATGGTATTAAACCTTTCTATCATTTTGGAGACCAAACCGGACCAAGTTACAGGTCAGATCTGTGGAGAGGCGACCCTGCTCACAGTCAGAATACTTGTTTTTCTAAGTATTTTTGAGCTATAAAACCACCTGAAATTGAATGACTGTAAGGTAGAGCTGTGGAACATTTCAGGCAGAGCAGTGACAAGCAGGTGACAGACACGACACCAAAACGTTACAAAGTGTACCTTTAGAGAGGGGGAATTATGCAAAATAGATTTTTCTTGTATTTTTATTTCTTGTATTTTTTTTTTTTTTTTGCTTTTCCCCTTGTTAGAACACTAGTCCCTCACCAAAAACATGTCTGAAGAGGTTTTAGAGTCATCCATGCACAATTACACAAGTGATCTCTATTCAAACACTCAAACACTCTTTATGGTTAGCAGTAAGATTCTGTACAAGGCTCCGCCCACAAGCCTGCATCACCCATGCTCCCACACGACAACAGACCTTTTTCACAACAGCCAGAAGTGCTGCTCTGTAAGTTTGTGGAACTTCCAGCTATTGGTTTTCTATGTAAATGTGTGTGTAAATGTGTGTGTAAAATGTGTGTGTAAAATGTGTGTGTAAAATGTGTGTGTAAATGTGTGTGTAAATGTGTGTGTGTGTGTAAATGTGTGTGTGAAATGTGTGTGTAAAATGTGTGTGTAAATGTGTGTGTACATGTGTGTGTATAAATGTGTGTGTAAATGTGTGTGTACATGTGTGTGTAAAATGTGTGTGTAAAATGTGTGTGTAAATGTGTGTGTACATGTGTGTGTAAAAATGTGTGTGTAAATGTGTGTGTACATGTGTGTGTATAAATGTGTGTGTACATGTGTGTGTAAAATGTGTGTGTACATGTGTGTGTAAAATGTGTGTGTAAATGTGTGTGTACATGTGTGTGTAAAATGTGTGTGTACATGTGTGTGTAAAATGTGTGTGTAAATGTGTGTGTACATGTGTGTGTAAAATGTGTGTGTAAATGTGTGTGTAAATGTGTGTGTGTGTGTGTACATGTGTGTGTAAAATGTGTGTGTAAATGTGTGTGTACATGTGTGTGTAAAATGTGTGTGTACATGTGTGTGTAAAATGTGTGTGTAAATGTGTGTGTACATGTGTGTGTAAAATGTGTGTGTACATGTGTGTGTATGTGTGTAAATGTGTGTGTACATGTGTGTGTAAAATGTGTGTGTAAATGTGTGTGTAAATGTGTGTGTAAATGTGTGTGTAAATGTGTGTGTAAATGTGTGTCATATTCTCCAGCAGCTTCATAAATCTGCTCCATCACCAAATCTTCAACCAACAAACTCCACAAAGATTAAACATTCTTCATGAACAATTGATCCACAAATATCAAGAGAAGAAAGAACAAAACTTAAAGGAAACAACGAGCCACATTTGTCACACAACAAACTCAACTCATGTTCTGATCATGAATAACGGAAGTAATAAATCATTGATTTGTTGAACACTGGTCCCTCATCAAAAACATGTCATTCATAAGAAGTGCGAGCACATGTGTCCTGTGCTCACGTCTCTGCACTGCCCCCTGTGGCTCAGAGACTTTAAAGCAGCTCTGCTTTTACAAGAAATGTGTGAAGAATCCCTCAGTTGTCCAGGTAAAATCCATGGCGAGGAGAAATTTCAGTTTGTCGACTGGACAAAAGTCTTCAACCAAACTAACTTTTGTCCAGTCGACAAACAGAATTTTCTCCTCGCTCTGCTTGAACAAGTCTCTCCATGGCCGAGCACCAATGCTTCACATGTTAGTGCCACATGAACATCTGCACTGTGAGGAGCTCAGGGGCAGACCTCCTGCTGGAGCCCAGAGTCACGACTAAACACGGAGAGTCACAGTTTCACATTCATGTCTTTGTGAACATGTGAGACAGATTCTACTGACTCTGTTTAAATCCAGACTCAGAACAGTTCTGTTCAGCTGCATCTGACTGAAAGATTTTCATTCTGAGCTCTTCTCTCTCATTTAATGTCTTTTTTTAATTTGATGATGATTATTTATGTTTTGATTTGTTTTTGTTGTGATTTTAATGTATTTTTTATTCTGTAAAGCACTTTGAATTACTTTGTGTTTGAATTGTGCTCTACAAATAAACTTGCTTTGCCTTCATTAAAGAGCCCATCTCATGCAAAATCAGCTTTTCAGATCTTTCTACCTTCTCAGAGTGATGTGTGGGCCTTGGATTTGTCGCCAAAGTGGTTTTTAGATTGATTTGGTGTTTTTTTTAAAACAAATTGCAGTGTATTTCTGCCACCCTGCCACGTGACAACAAACTAAAGTTACTACAACAGTGACGCAGCAGATACACCTATGACACGTTTGATGTAGCAGAAAGAGCTTCGCACCTGCCCCCCTCCCCCACTCCACCACCTCCACCACCTCCACCACCTCCACCCCACATCGTCTGACTATTCCCACATGAACACCTAAACAAAAGCGACAGCATAAGCTCATTGTTCTACACTGCAGTGACACGATATAATAAGTTGATCTACTAGTGTTTATTAATACTTTACCAATCAGTAATGTTCAGCTGATGTGGACGCGGTGCTTGAGCTTCGTGCTCCTCAAAGTCCTCGTCCAATTCCGGGTCCAACACAGATCTCCATGATGAATAAAAGTTTATTCCTGCCTCTATCAGGGTCACGCCTGTCTCCCCCTCCCTCCCTGAGATGGAAGGAGGAAGGGCGGCTCACTCGTCGCCTACGTCACGTTTGGAGGGCGGAGCCTGTGCTTTCTCAGGACGGGGGGGGGAGGAGCAATAGTTGGACTTTCATAGTTCCTGGTCTGTGACTGTCTCCAAGAAATCAGGAAGATTTCAGAACTATTGTGTAATGGATGTTCCAAAACCCAAACTGTGCTTGTTTATGTGCAGAAGATACAATGTGAAAAGAGTTATGTTGCATGAGATGGGAGCTTTAAGAAGTAAATTAAAAACTGATTTCATGATGTAGATGTTTGCATAAACACAGAGATTTGTGCAGTTTGAATGTTAGACATGTGATCTGTGAACATCTGTAACATTTGAACTGCACAAACCAATCTGTGCTGACATCTACATCATGAAATAAATGTTTAATTTTAATTGTAGAATGAGTCTGAGTGAACAAGTTCCTTCTGTTTTATGAGCATAACATTAGTTTTATTCAGTGTGTGACTAATGTGTCGTCATTTTTCTCCTTTAAGTTTTGTTCTTTCTTCTCTTGATATTTGTGGATCAATTGTTCATGAAGAATGTTTAATCTTTGTGGAGTTTGTTGGTTGAAGATTTGGTGATGGAGCAGATTTATGAAGCTGCTGGAGAATATGACACACATGTACACACACATTTACACACACATTTACACACACATTTACACACACATTTACACACACATTTACACACACATTTACACACACATTTACACACACATTTACACACACATTACACACACATTTACACACACATTTACACACACATTGACACACACATTTTACACACAACATTTACACACACATTTACACACACATTTACACACACATTTACACACACATTTACACACACATTGACACACATTTACACACACATTTACACACACATTTACACACACATTTACACACATTTACACACACATTGACACACACATTTACACACACATTTACACACACATTTACACACACATTTACACACACATTTACACACACATTTACACACACATTTACACACACACTTACACACACATTTACACACACATTTACACACACATTTACACACACATTGACACACATTTACACACACATATTTACACACACATTGACACACACATTGACACACATTTACACACACATTGACACACACATTTACACACACATTTACACACATTTACACACATTTACACACACATTGACACACACATTTACACACACATTGACACACACATTTACACAAACATTTATACACACATTGACACACACATTTATACAGACATTGACACACATTGACACACACATTGACACACACATTGACACACACATTTACACACACATTTACACACAGAAAAGCATTAATGTTGTGAAAAAAGTCTATTTTCCTGATGTGACATGTGTTGTGTTTATAATTTTAAAAACAATAAAAAGTAACATGATGCTGTACATATGTTGTGTTACAGTTCAGACCCCAGAGGTGAATAGCCCCTCTTTAACTTCTGTGAGTCTGGAGTCTGGAGGTGCTGGTTGGAGGCCCCGTGTGGAGAGCCTGGTTCTTGTAAATTTTTGCTGCGGTTGCATCATGTTTCTGAGCGTATGAAAACGAGATGAGCTGATTCAGACGCGCTGATGCAACCTGCTCCTCCCAAACAACCCAAACCAAACCAAAGAAATCTGCAAATGTGGAGAAAGAGTCGAGTTGTGTGGAGCAAAGTAGTTTAGACTCAGACATGACCACACTTCAGCACAAATGTTCTGTTAAAACACTGTCACATGCAGACGACTTTACAGCTGTGGAGTTCAAGTCAAAATTGGTTCTTATACTGTGAAATGTAAAATGAGGTGTGATGGGGGCTCTCTGTAGTTCTGCTGATCATTCTAACTAAAACACAGCTGGACACGTCCTCCAGCTCCTCCAGGGGGACCCCGAGGTGTTCCCAGGCCAGCCCAGAGACATAGTCCCTCCAGCGTGTCCCTTTAACAAACAAATTTCACTTTTTGTGGTAAACATAGAATAAACACTGTTCCTGGTTTAGTCCTGTTTGAGTTCTAGTTCAGTCCTAGTGGAGTCTTGGTTTAGTCCTGGTTTAGTCCTTATTTTGTCCTGGTTTAGTTCCCGTTTAGTCCTGGTTTAGTCCTTACTTAGTCCTGGTTTAGTTCCCGTTTAGTCCTGGTTTAGTTCCCGTTTAGTCCTGGTTTAGTTCCTGTTTAGTCCTGGATTAGTCCTCATTTAGTCCTGGATGATCCCGTTATCTCGCCCACACAGAGTCCTGGAGATGGACTTAGACCGTGTTAAACTGGTTCAGATCTGGTCCCAGTGGCTCCGGATCCTTCACACAAAATCCTGGTTTAGTCCAAGAGAGAAAGAGAGAGAAAGACAGAGAGAATGAGAGAGAGAGAGAGAGAGAGAGAGAGGAAACACAGAGGGGAGAGAGGAGGGGAGAGAGAGAGCGAGGGGTTTTGTCTGGGGTTTAGCAGATCACACAGTTTTTTTAGCTGTATTTGATGAGTTTTGTTTGTGATCACATGAACAGACTAGAAACAGATTTATAAAGTCTTTTCCTGACTCTGTTGAAAACATGGATTTGAAAAAAAAAGAACAAACAGCAAAAACAGAATTGTGTGTGTGTATTGTTTAGTTTATAAACTGTGTGTGTGTGTGTGTTGTTTAGTTCATGTACTGTGTATGTGTGTGTGTGTGTGTGTGTGTGTGTGTGTTGTTTAGTTTATATACTGTGTGTGTGTGTGTTTAGTTTATATACTGTGTGTGTGTGTGTGTGTGTGTGTGTGTGTGTGTGTGTTGTTTAGTTTATATACTGTGTGTGTGTGTGTGTGTGTGTGTGTTTAGTTTATATACTGTGTGTGTGTGTGTATTGTTTAGTTTATAAACTGTGTGTGTGTGTGTGTGTTGTTTAGTTCATGTACTGTATGTGTGTGTGTGTGTGTGTTGTTTAGTTTATATACTGTGTGTGTGTGTGTTGTTTAGTTCATAGTGTACTGTGTGTGTGTGTGTGTGTGTGTGTGTGTGTTTAGTTGTAGTTATGTACTGTGTGTGTGTTGTTTAGTTCATGTACTGTGTGTGTGTGTTGTTTAGTTTCATAGTTCATGTACTGTGTGTGTGTGTGTTGTAGTGTTCATTTAGTCATGTACTGTGTGTGTGTGTTGTTTAGTTCATGTACTGTGTGTGTGTGTTGTTTAGTTCATGTACTGTGTGTGTGTTGTTTAGTTCATGTACTGTGTGTGTGTGTGTGTGTTGTTTAGTTCATGTACTGTGTGTGTGTGTGTGTGTGTGTGTGTTGTTTAGTTCATGTGTACTGTGTGTGTGTGTGTGTGTGTGTGTGTGTGTGTGTGTGTGTGTGTGTGTGTGTGTGTGTGTGTTGTTTAGTTCATGTACTGTATGTGTGTGTGTGTGTGTGTTGTTTAGTTCATGTACTGTATGTGTGTGTGTGTATTGTGTAGTTTATGTACTGTATGTGTGTGTGTGTATTGTGTAGTTTATGTACTGTATGTGTGTGTGTGTGTAT